>NC_061825.1:35735440-35742940 GCF_019202785.1 Penaeus chinensis
ATGAGAATAGTGAGGGTGGTGGTGATGTGGATGATGATGGTGATGAGGATAGTGGTGGGGATGGTGGTGGTGGGGATGGTGATGAGGATGGTGGTGATGGTGAAGAGGATGGTGGTGATGGTGAGGATGAGGATGGTGGTGATGTTGGTGGTGATGGTGAAGAGGATGGTGGTGATGGTGAGGATGAGGATGGTGGTGATGGTGAGGATGAGGATGGTGATGAGGATGGTGGTGATGGTGAAGAGGATGGTGGTGATGGTGATGAGGATGGTGGTGATGAGGGTGGTGATGAGGATGGTGGTGATGGTGAGGGTGGTGGTAAGGGTGAGGATGAGGATGGTGGTGGGGATGGTGGTGATGATAGTGATGATGAGGATGCTTACGATAACTAGATGAGTCAATTGGTAATGATAATGATGATAATGGTGATAATGATGATTGGATTAATGATGGCAAATTTAAGGTAATTAAGATAATCACATCGACGCGGTAATGATATATTTAAAGCTAACAAACAAACAACTGCTTAAACAACAAACAAACCTCATCTCAAGTTATTCACACGAACCGGTCGTTTGTAATTTTCATGTTTATTCATCAGCTTAAGACGGAACGGTTCTCTCGAGGGGGAAAAATTAAATAATAATAATAATAATATAATTGAAATACGGTCAGATGTAGAAGATAAAGAAGAAAACGGGGAAGATGAAGAAGAAAATTATATTATCATTTTACGTATGTATGTGTGTACGATATACGCACACACACACATGCACACACACACACACACACATGCACACACACAAACACACACGCACACACAAATACACACACACACACACACATGCACACACACACACACACACACACACACAAACACACACACACACACACAATTGACTGCAATTGATAAAAGGTTTATTTCTTTCATAAAACATTTTTCACAGTGAAAACACTTCTAGTCTGTAAGAAATAATTAAATTCAAATTCATCGCTTTAATTAAATACTTCAAGAGAAAAGAATTTATAGGAAGAAGTGATAGGAACAAAACCAGGAGATAAAACAGATACGAAATAGAAGGAAATCTCGACAGAGAGAAAGAAAATATATAAAGAAAGGAAAGAAAAGAAAAAAAAAATGTAATAAAAGGAAAGAGAAAGTAAGAAAAGAAAAGGAAACAGAGAGAGAAGTAAAGTAAGATAAAAGAAGGAATGAAAGGAGAGAAAAAGAATGAAAGAGAAATGGAAACAAACGAGAAAAAAAGGAAAGAAAAAATAGAAAAAAAAAAGAAACGACAAAGAATAAAAAAAGAAAACAGAAAAAAAAAGAAAGAAAGAAAATGAAAAAAGAAAGAAAATAAGGAATACGGAGAGAAAGAGAGAAAGAAGAAATACCGTTAAGCGTCCCCTCTTTAAGATGTCGCACTAATTATGCAAATTAGAATATAACTTCCTTTAGGCGACATCTTTCTCTCTCGCTTCCCTTTAATTTTTATTATCTCAATCTGTCTCCTTTCTTTGTTATTCTAATTATCTTTCTCTCTGTATATTTTTTGTGTTTTATGTGTTATTCGTTAGGTATTTACAAAGCATAGGTCTACATTGATGGGTATACAAACACAAATATATGAGTTAATATATGCATAGATAGATACACGCTAACGCCGGTACTCGAGCAAACACACACACACATACACACACACATACACACACCCACACACACACACACACACACACATATACATACAACACACACACACACACACACACACACACACACACACACACACACACACACACACACACACACACATTCCTCTTGACGTACATAGTCACACACATCGCACTGTAATAATTCTATCGTTACCATTATCATTCCTCAATTTGAACTATCACTCAAATAAAAAAAAAAAAAAATCCACTCTATGATAACAGCACAATCGCATTATTATATTTATGGAGGAAAGTCTTCTGTAAATCTCAGGCGCCAAGTCCTCAATATCTTCGCTCAACATCGAGATAACATTTATTTCCAAATGCTTTAAAATTATTCGCGTGTTTTATGATCTCTGTCGAGATATTTATGGAGGAGGAGGTATACTGGACGTTATCCTTGAATGCTGTAATGGTCGGTTTTGAGAAGGTCGAGGACGAGGTCGAGGACGAGGTGGAGGTGGAGGGAGAGGTGGAGGGGAAGGGGGAGGACGAGGTGGAGGGGGAGGTGGAGGGGGAGGGGAGGTGGAGGGGGAGGGGGAGGGGGAGGTGGAGGTGGAGGGGGAGGGGGGAGGGGGGAGGGGGAGGGGGAGGGGGAGGGGGAGGTGGAGGTGGAGGGGGAGGGGAGGTGGAGGTGGAGGGGGAGTTGGTGAGGGGTGGAGATGAGGGTGGGGATGGAGGTGGAGATGGAGAAGGAGATGGAGAAGGAGATGGAGGAGGAGGAGGAGAAGAGGAGAGGAGAGGAGAGGAGAGGAGGAGGAGGAAGAGAAGAAAATGGAGGAAGAAATAAAAGAAAAGATGGAAGGGGAGAAAGAGAAAACAAAAAAAAACAAAAACAAAAAAAACAAGATGAAGAACTAGAAGAAATAAAAGAAAACGCCAGATAACAAAGTGACGCAAAAACTGAAAAATAATAATAAGGATAACAAGAAAATAGAATTCAGACCTAGAAATAATACGTCAATCACACTCCTGGGCTTTTAATCCGGACTCACGAATGCGGCGAAATCGACAAATGTAATTTTTTTTTTTTTTTTTAATTCGTGCCGGGCCGTGTGTATATTTAGGCCTATGTCAGACACGTACGTACAGTAGGAGTGAGTGCACTTGTATGCTGTATGTATACATACTCAAACATACGTTTACACACACGTATAATACACACACCCACTCAAACACGTACATACATATATAAACGCGCGCGCACACACCCACACATACACACACACAGGAAGAGAGAGAGAGAGAGAGAGAGAGAGAGAGAGAGAGAGAGAGAGAGAGAGAGAGAGAGAGAGAGAGAGAGAGAGAGAGAGAGAGAGAGAGACGAGTAAAAAAAGTAATGAAATTTAAGAGATAGACGTAGACAAAAAATAATATTGAAACGAAATATCGAGGAACTGCATAAACACAATAAGACATACTAAATACTTAAATAACAAGAAACTATTTCACCAAGCATTTTCCTCGAATTAAATACACAATAACGAGTCTTTTTTAACCCGAAGACAGAATTAAAGTCAGTTGCTACACTTCGGACCAAAAGTAAACAAATGACGTCACAGCATTTTTAAGTCACGTGACTTAAAGTGCCCCGGTCAAGAGGTGAGGGGAATATCACATATTTTAGCACGTGACTTAAGGCTGCGTTAAGTTAGAATGGAATTTATTGTCTCTGTGGGAATATTCTCACTCTCCCTTTTCTATATTATTGTTTTTTCCCTTTTCGCTGTCTTTCTTACACTTCACATACACACTCGCTTACTCATTCACTAATTTATTCATTCTCTCTCTCTCTCTCTCTCTCTCTCTCTCTCTCTCTCTCTCTCTCTCTCTCTTTCTCTCTCTCTCACTGGCTCACCCACTCACACACACTTATATAACTTCCCACCACACACACACACACACACACACACACACACACACACACACACACACACATATCAGCACATACCAACCTAAAAAAAAAAGAAAAAAACAAAAAAATCCCAGCATTCCACAATTATCAAGCACATTACTCAGCCATTGCAAATCATAAGGAAATGCACGAGGATCTATAAAAAAAAAAAAAAAAAAAAAAAAAAAAAAAATACTGAGAATTCCACGCATGTTACTTCCTTTCACTCGACGGGCGAAAGAAACGCGACTGTGTATCATTTTGTAAAGGGTTAGAAGGGAGGGAGAGAGGGAGGGAAGGGGTGGAGGGAGGGAGGGGAGGGAAGGAAAGAGGGGGGAGGGAAGGAAGGGAGGGAAGGGAGGGAAGGGGGGAGGGAAGGAAGGCGGGGGGGGGGGGGCGGAGGGAGGGAGGGAGGGAAGGGAGGGAGGGAGGGAAGGGGGGAGGGAGGGAGGTAGGAAGAGGGTGACGTTGGGGGTCGGGAAGGGGTGAGGGAGAGGGAGAGGGAGTGGAAGAGAGAGAGAGAGAGAGAGAGAGAGAGAGAGAGAGAGAGAGAGAGAGAGAGAGAGAGAGAGAGAGAGGAAGAGAGAGAGAGAGAGAAAGAAATGAGCAGCATGGATAAACGATACCAAAAACAAAAGATATACGAAAAATATAAATAATTACATAACGGAATAAACTCACGAATATTGATACCAAACAAAAAACAAATAAAAAAACAGAAAAACACAAGTCTTCATTAACAAAGGAAAAGATAACAGTTCATTATCTGTTGTTCACAGGAGCTTATTCAACGTCGCAATGAAGCAATAAACGAAATTTGAAAAGCTTATCGCTAGATATTAGCGGAATTTGCTAACAATAATGGCGGCCTTCTGAAACGTTATGACTTGTCGGAAATGTCAGTGTCATAGATTTCTATTTTTGGGAAGTTTTAGAATTATCTATTATTTTTCTTTACGTCGAATAGCTCATTTGATAAACACACACGAATAAAAATGCTAATAATGATGGTGATAACAATAATAATAATAGTGATAATAATGATAATAATAATAATAATAATGATAATAATCTAAATAACAACAAGAACAATAATAATGAAATTAACAACAACAAAAACCATACAAAATAATAACAATAAAAATAACAACAACAATAATACCATTAATATATACAAACAAAAATAAAAAACAAAAAAAACTTCTACAAGAGAATTCATTGCAACATAGGAAGCGAATCACGTGACGTCACTGATGTGTCAGCGCGATGACGTGGCAGGAGAGGGAGTGAACAGAGGAAGTGGAGAAAACGAGAATACTGTATCTTTATCTTTTCTTCTTATTCTATTATTTGTTTGATTTTAGTTTGGATGTTTATACTAAAATTCATGGCTGTTTTTTTGTATCTGTTTCTATATCTCTCTTTCTCTCTCTCTCTCTCTCTCTCTCTCTCTCTCTCTCTCTATATATATATATATATATATATACATTTTTTTTTTTTTAAATCTCTGTATATGTACGTACACACACACACAGAAACATACACATATATATGTGTGTGTGTGTGTGTTTGATATAACATAACATGGACTAAGCTTTAGATCATCGTCCGAAATAACATTCTCCGCGTCCTTGTTCTTGTCCTTGTCTCTCTCTCTCTCTCTTCTGTTTTCCTTTTTTTGTTTTTTGTTCTTAATTATGTTCTCTTTGCGTGTTTGTCGTTAGTTAACAGTTATTCGTCATTGCGGTTGGTATTATCTGTGCTGTTGATGTATTAATTTTTATGTTTAGGTTTAAGTTTATGTGTGTGTGTGTGTGTGTGTGTGTGTGTGTGTGTGTGTGTGTGTGTGTGTGTGTGTGTATATATATATATATATATATATATGTGCACATAAATATATGTATATCTGTCTATATATAAATATATATATACATATATATATGTATATATATGTATATATGTATATATATGTATATATATAATAACGATAAAGATGATGATAATAAACATAACAAATATAATAATGATGATAATGATATTAGTGACAGTAATACTACTACCAATAATATCATAAATCGTCATTGGTGTACGAACATGTCTGCGTACGTGCGTGCATGCACCCCCCCCCCCCCCCCCCCGCCTGATGTCGACTCCAATAAAGCTCAATAAAAAAAACCCAGAGTACCGAAATGCTTAATCACGGATCTCATTCACGACACGCCGCTTGTCAGTCGCACGTAACTGTTCATGAAACCATAGATCACGAGATCACTTTATTCAGGAAATTCTACCTGTGTTCTGTCGCTTGGATCAGTTTCAGCGGTCGGTTATTTTTTTTTTTTTTTTAGTGTGATGGGTCTATCGCGTGTCATTTGTAGCTATTTTGTGATGTTATTGAGTAAGCCTATCCATGGATTTTGTTGTTTGTTACATTTTTAAAGACATATGGACACAGACACGTAGACATAGACATATACAAAGACACATGGCCACAGACACGTAGACATAGACATATAAACACATGCTCTCTCACACACACACACACACACACACACACACACACACACACACACACACACACTACACTAACCCCCCCCACCCCCACACACACACACATACAAACCAAACGTGACTCACACAAACATTGAATCAAGTTGCCTTTGCAATCTCTTTGTGACATCAAGGTTTTGCCACGATAGTCCGAGAATCACGTAATATTTTGTCAGGCTGCCACTGACTCGTGGACAGAGAGGGCCCCGTAATGTGCGTTTGTTTCTCAGCCTGAGTGTGTTTGTTTGTCAGCCTAATTGCATTTGTTTGTCAGCCTGATTGCGTTTGTTTCTCAGCCTGAGTGCATTTGTTTCTCAGCCTGAGTGCGTTTGTCTGTCAGCCTGATTGCATTTGTTTGTCAGCCTGAGTGTGTTTGTTTGTCAGCCTGATTGCATTTGTCTGTCAGCCTGATTGCATTTGTTTGTGAGCCTGAGTGTGTTTGTTTGTCAGCCTGATTGCATTTGTCTGTCAGCCTGATTGCATTTGTCTGTCAGCCTGAGTGTGTTTGTCTGTCAGCCCGAGTGTGTTTGTCTGTCAGCCTGAGTGTGCTTGTCTGTAAGCCTGAGTGTGTTTGTCTGTCAGCCTGAGTGTGTTTGTCTGTCAGCCTGAGTGTGTTTGTCTGTCAGCCTGAGTGTGTTTGTTTGTCAACCTGAGTGTGTTTGTTTGTCAGCCTGATTTCATTTGTCTGTCAGCCTGAGTGTGTTTGTCAGCCTGAGTGTGTTTGTCTGTCAACCTGAGTGTGTTTGTCTGTCAGCCTGAGTGTGTTTGTCTGTCAGCCTGAGTGTGTTTGTCTGTCAGCCTGAGTTTGTTTGTCTGTCAGCCTGAGTGTATTTGTCTGTCAGCCAGAGTGTGTTTGTCTGTCAGCCTGAGTGTGTTTGTCTGTCAGCCTGAGTGTGTTTGTCTGTCAGCCTGAGTGTGTTTGTCTGTCAGCCTGAGTGTGTTTGTTTGCCAACCTGAGTGTGTTTATTTGTCAGCCTGATTTCATTTGTCTGTCAGCCTGAGTGTGTTTGTCTGTCAGCCTGAGTGTGTTTGTCTGTCAGCCTGAGTGTGTTTGTCTGTCAGCCTGAGTGTGTTTGTCTGTCAGCCTGAGTGTGTTTGTTTGTCAGCCTGATTGCATTTGTCTGTCAGCCTGAGTGTTTGTCTGTCAGCCTGAGTGTGTTTGTCTGTCAGCCTGAGTGTGTTTGTATGTCAGCCTGAGTTTGTTTGTCTGTCAGCCTGAGTTTGTTTGTCTGTCAGCCTGAGTGTATTTGTCTGTCAGCCTGAGTGTGTTTGTCTGTCAGCCTGAGTGTGTTTGTCTGTCAGCCTGAGTGTGTTTGTCTGTCAGCCTGAGTGTGTTTGTCTGT
>NC_061825.1:35755440-35757940 GCF_019202785.1 Penaeus chinensis
AACGCCTCTCGGTCATCCTCGACGCCCATTTCACCGTCGTCCTCCTCGTTCTCAGACGTCTCCTCGAACTCCTCCAGGGACGTGTCGAGGCTCGAACCCGTGTTCTTGGGGTAATGGTGCGCCTTGTGGACCTCCCAGTACATCTCGGCGCGAAACGTCTCGCTGAGGTGGGCGGCGAGGGCGTCTTGGGGCTCCACCACGCCCACCACGCCCGCGGTCAGGTGAGGGGTCAAGTGGGAGGTGAAGTGAGGGACGTCGACGCCTTCATCACTGTTGTTGCTATTGCTGTTGTTGTTGTTGTTGTTGCGGTTTGGGCTGTATATGACACGGGGCTTCCTCGGCTTCTCCTCCATGGCCTCCGTCGTGCAGGGCTTCGATCTCCCAAGGATGCTCAAGACTGGCCACGCTTCCCAGTGCTAGCAACGTGCATGATTTAGTTCCTTGTGCAATCACTTTCACAACCGACGGACGATCTTAGCGCACATAAGACAATACCAGTCGTCAGGAGAGATGAATATTGCAACCCCAGTGCAGCGTGAATCCCTCATCAACAGCAACCCGTATGCAAATTCACGCGCGACGTCTGCGAAAAATGACACATCGCACTATCTCCATATCGCACAAAATCTCGGGTCTTATCGCGAAAATACGATTATTTACATTGCTCGCTGCGCTGGCCCGATCATCATATTGCAAGATGTGCAACAGAACTTTTCAATCTGACACGGATATTAAGTCGCGCATCTCCATTACACTCACGCTGTTGCAAGGGTCATTTACACAATGGAACATTTACTTCATCAAGGAAAGAATGAGATCAATCTACTGTATTTTAATTTACACAGGTAATCTTCGCGACATTTCCTGCCCCGTGCATTGCTGTGTCATTACACACGTTTTCCTAATATTTCTATGTTTTGAATTTCAGAAACTCTAAAACAAAACACTACACAGGTATTCAATTTTCCGAAACGAACTGACCTATGGCACATCTATCACAGATTTAGCACTTAAAATCATGCACTACGAATATGCACAACTCCCTTTTCGAGTCACGGGATCTACTACGGAGAGAAAAAACGCACATCTCTCCTTCTCCAACCACTACCGTTCCCATACTGACTGAATGAACAAGTTGTCAGACCTTACCTTGTGGGATGCCGCTGGGGTTACCGGCTACTGTTTTCTGCAACGATTTACTATTCCGAAACAAAAGTATTTATGAATAAAACTTTATTTTCTCAAAAGAACTACAGTGATTAAGACATACGAGTGAAATTGTTAAATATACAATAAACATTTTGGATATACTTAGAAAAAAAATAGTACGGTAAATGACGAATTGGAACCTCCGCCATCCACCTGCCTGTCTGAAGTATCCCCATGTTATCATAGCGACATTGCTCTTTCTATGAGCTTTTTGCCTGATAAGCATCAAACGTATTCTTCTCTGTCACATGCTAATTGTTCTAGTATAATAACAGTATAATAATAATAAAAAAATATTTTAGAAATCCTTAACTAGTGGAGAGAAGGAGGAAGGGGGAGTAGGGAGGGGGGAAGGGAGGGAAGGAGAGAGTGACGGGAGGTAGGGGAGAGGGAGAGAAGGAGAAGAAAGGAGGAATAAAAGGGCAGGGAGATGGAATGAATGGGGGGGGGGGGGGGAAGAGAGAGAGAGAAGAGAAGAGGGAAGGGAAGGAGAAGAAAGGAAAGGGGAAGAGAGGGAGAGAAGAATAATATGTGGATTAAATCAAAGTCCATCCACCTGTCACAGCAAACGACGCCCACGCTCACTTCCACCCACATACCCACACATCCCGCCCGATTGTCCACGCCCACTCCTACGGCGTGAGTAAGGGAATACACGCTCAAAAATTAAAAGAAAACGAAAAAATAAAAAAAGGCAGTGACTAAACCTTTCCGAGAAGAAAACACGCTTTACAAATATATCCTTTTAATGTAATCTTTCTCAGTAATGTGTGTGTGTGTGTGTGAGTGCACGGAGAGAGAGAGAGAGAGAGAGAGAGAGAGAGAGAGAGAGAGAGAGAGAGAGAGAGAGAGAGAGAGAGAGAGAGAGAGAGAGAGAGAGAGAGAGAGTAAGGAAAATAACAAAGAAAAAGCAAGAGAGAGAGAGAGTAAAGAAAATAACAAAGAAAAGGGAAAGAGAGAGAGTAAGGAAAGTAACAAAGAAATAGGAAGAGAGACAGAGAATAAGGAAAATAACAAAGAAAAAGGAAGAGAGAGAGAGAGAGAGAGAGAGAGAGAGAGAGAGAGAGAGAGAGAGAGAGAGAGAGAGAGAGAGAGAGAGAGAGAGAGAGAGAGAGAGAGAGGAGAGAGAGAGAGAGAGAGAGAGGGAGAGAGAGAGAGAGCGAGCGAGAGAGAGAGAGAGAGAGAGAGAGAGAGAGAGGAGAGAGAGAGAGAGAGAGAGAAGAGAGAGAGAGAGAGAGAGAGAGAGAGAGAGAGAGAGAGAGAGAGAGAGAGAGATTGGATTCGAAGATGT
>NC_061825.1:35765440-35775440 GCF_019202785.1 Penaeus chinensis
ACACTCTTTCCAATGTATATGAATGCTACACTGACGGATCCTTGCAGTCTGGGTGCAGAGCAGGATGCGCTTTTGTTGTATATAAAAACAATATTTTGCAGCACCAGGATTGTAGGAGGGTTCATGACTGGGCTAGCACTATGCAAACCGAGTTGGCAGGAATACTCATGGCCACCGAATTTCTATTGAAACAAGGCTCAGGGGTCATTTTCTGCGATTCACAGAGTGCTCTCCAGGCTCTGAACACTCTAGACAAAGGTGCGGGAAATATTGCAAATGACATCAGGATAAACGTGTATCGTGCAAAAGAACGAGGCCATAATATACGTTTTGTGTGGATTCCATCGCATGTTGGAATCCCTAGGCATGATCATGCTGATCGCCTAGCAAAGTCAGCATGTGACAAACAAAGTGTGGACATAGATCTTGGGATACCTCTTTCTAGGATTTTCTACATCATTAAAGCCTCCTTCAGAGAGGACTTGACTGAGTTGATTAATTCTCAGCGCCCTGAAAGCTGTAGCATAAAGCACTATGACCGGTTTAGGCAAGATTCCTTCATCTATGGTTTATATAAAACAAGAACAAGACAGTGTGATGTTGTGACTGCAAGAATCAGGCTTGGGTATAGATTGTATTGGCAGGTCAGTACAGTTTGTAATGTCGAAGAAACTAAGTGTAAACTGTGTAATGAAGAATATAAGCGAACACTTGTACATTATATCTCAGAGTGCCATGTGATACAGCCTTTCAGGCCACCTAGCATGAGGTACGGAGAACTATGTAACTACTTCATATCATCTGATGCCCTAGAAGATATACTTATGTTGTATCCTAAATTTGGAATGTAGTATCACATAACCGAATATAAAATGTATTAATGCTTTCCCACGCCCAAGCTATATGCCGGCGTGGCAGATGAGTGGATAAAGGACTGTGCAATTGTTCCTTTCCTTAAAACTGATATAAGTACTCATAGCAATGTTATAGGCTAAAATTCAAATGTAACACTATGTAATGTTATGACCATGCATTAAATGTACCACAGCTTGCCCACGCCTGTGCAGTTAGCCAGGGTGGTAAATAAAGAACTAAACTAAAAAATTCGACTTGGCGGCCGTTCCCTTACAGTCAACACACACACACACACACACACGCACTGTAAAGGGTTTTAATGAACACCTTAAACATATGGTTTAGCAGGAGTAGTGAAACGGACGGTTGGCTTAACCTCTTTTATTGAGAAGCGTAAGCAACACAGATATTCACACGGATACAAGTCTTGGTACAGGCTTAGTGCTAGGTCTGCCCTGAGGGCGGGCGCGCTGGAGCCAGCCTGACCCGAAGCGGCCGGCAGGATAACCTAGGTTATCCTGAGCCTTAAGTACTGGTGGGTTCGTGGGGTACGCCCTGTTTTAACCAGGGCGCCGGGTGTTTCCCTCGAGACGCATCTGGAGTAAGGTCAGGTCAACCAGCTGCCCGTGCCTGTCACACGCACACACACACGCACAAACGCACACGCTCACGCACTCACACCCACACATACACACGTAGACACACACAAACACAGACATACATACACATATTCAAACATACATAGATACACAAACAGACATACACACGCACACACACAAACACACAATGTAATTTCTTATGGATTACACACACACACACACACACACACGTACACACATACACACATACGCACACTTGCACAAACATAAATGAATAAATATAAACCTACACACACACACACACACACACACATACATACACACACACACACACACACACACACACACACACACACACACACACAAATACACACATACACACACACACAAAAAAAATTATATACGTACACATGAACACACACTTACATGCACAAACATTAATAAATATGTAAAGGGATTATATAACATATATATAAATTAAATTCATTTGTTAACTACTATATCGGGTTTATAGTAAGGAAGTAAGTCTGTCGTGGTGATGATACTGGCGAGTGCTTGTAAACCACGGGCATGCGCAGAAGGGAGGTGCAGGTGAGGCAAGTGATGTTTATCGTTAACTATAGTGACAGTGTATTTTCTCGTGTGTAAATGAGAGAATTGTTTTCGCTGTGTTTCCTATAGTTCGAAGTTCGGAAGTCGTAATTCGCTCCCCGTACTCAGTTACGTGTAAGGGTCGAGTGACTGCTAAATACTCGTGCCTCGTAGCTGTGATTATCAGCCTTGTATTGTGCTGTGGATGTCACGTTTGGAGTTGTTCTCCTATTTATTTGTGGTATTTTATTAATAACATTAATTGTTTGTTAAATTGTTATTCACTTATTTTTGTTTGTTCGAAATTAACATGAAGTCAGTAACTGATATTTTGAGAGAAGCTTAGGCTCTCGGTTTGAGTCCAGAAGCTGTTGAAAGATTATTAGAACATGAGCAAGCAAGAGAGGAACGCGAGGAGCGAGCTTCTGAACGAGAGATGAAAAAAATAGAATTAGAATTAGAAGAGGCTGATAAACGCCGCTCTCACGAACTCGCTATGGCCCAGTTATCGTGTTCTAATGCCGAAAGTAAGAGTACGTCTCTTCAAATGTATGATAATTTAAGATTGCCTACCTTTCACGATGGTCAAGATGAAATAGATAGCTACTTGCAGAGATTTGAGCGGTTAGCTACTCTTCATAAATGGGATAAACAAGATTATCACGTTTATTTAGGATCAGTTTTGAGAGGTCACGCGTTGAAAGTATAGGTATCATTACCTGACGAGACGGTGGAAGACTATGAGAAGTTGAAAGAGGCTTTACTCAGAGCTTACTCCGTGGATGCTGATATATATAGACGTTTGTTCAGGGAGAGTAAATGTGGGGAGAAGATTCACTCTTCGATTTTTTGGTCAGAGAACAGATTCTTAATGATTGCAGTGCTGATTTAAGGGTTTTCTTAAAAGAACATTATTATAATAGTGCTACCGAAATGGCAGAGGCTGCGGAAAGGTACAGGAGTGCGCATAATTTTCGCGGTCGATCGCAGGATAATGAACCGATTAGCCATGGGTGTGGTAAGACTGGACACATTAGGCCTCAGTGTCCTGATAATCCTAGAAATTATAAGAAAATGAGCACTAGTAAAGATAACTTTGTTTTTGAGTCGGAACTAAAACCAAACCGGTGTATAATTGATGATAATGGGTGTGTTTTCAATAAACAAGCTGAGGTAATGTTGGATTCTGGTTGCTCTACAATGGTTGTGACAGACAGTCTCGTTCCATCAAATTATAAATATGGGAAACTCGTAGAGGTATACGATTACTTGGAAATTTCTAATTGTTTTCCTCAAATAAGGTGTTTTATTAAAGTTCTTTACTGGCTGGGTTAATGCCATAGCAGCGCCTATAAAATTTGTAGACATAATAATTGGACTTTTTCCAGGTGTTAAAATCCCGCCTGAATCAGAACCTGATGAATCTCCTGCCAATCTTGATCTTCATCTTTTCGAATCGTCTGGAGATCCTTTCCCCTCTTCTAACTCTCTGAATCATTTGCCTAAGGTACGTAATACTGTTCATTCCAAATCGTTTGAGACTGTTATGAGAGTGGAGACTCTTGCAATGACGGAACGATCAGAAGAACGTAAGCCTCTGAAGTGTCCCGCAGTGTCGCAACTTGACATCAGTAAACTTGACGTCATCAATGCTCAGAACACATGTCCTACTTTAAAGTCAATTAGGGAAAAGATAAAGACAGGGAAAATAGTCAATGTTAAGAATAGAGCAGTGAAATATGAAATAATTAATGGATTAATCCATAGAATCTGCTTAGATGGTAAATTCGATCACGAAAAGGGTAGAAAATAACTGGTTGTTCCTGAGACTTACAGAAGTAAAATATTAAATCTTGCTTATGATTCATTGACAGCTGGCCACTTTTCACACAGGAAAACTAGCCATAAGATATTCCTTAAGTTTTTTCTGGCCTGGAGCAGGAGCAGATATCAAGCGTCATTGTAGATCGTGCCACATCTGTCAAAAGGTTTCGCACAAAGGCCGCGTTAAGAGGGTGCCGATGAAAACTGTTCCCGTCATTTCAGAGCCTTTTTCACGTGTCGCTATTGATCTTGTGGGTCCGATATCACCTTGCTCCGACCGCAGACACAGATACATTCTGACTATGATAGATTATGCTACGCGTTTGAAGAACATAGACACCGTGACTATCGCAGAGAGTTTAGTTGAGATTTTCTCTCGGGTTGGTATCCCAAAAGAAATCTTGTCGGATCGCGGAACTCGGTTTCGATCAAACCTAATGGCCGAGATTCATAGATTGCGGTCAGTTAAAGCTCTGTACACAACCCCGTATCATGCGAGTTGCAATGGCGCGGTTGAACGTCTAAATGGTGTCTTGAGAGCAATGATTAAAAAGTTGTGCTCTGACCATCCGCGAGACTGGGATAGATATCTTCCCGCCGTTCTTTTCGCTTACAGGGAAATCCCGAACGATTCGCTGAAGTTTTCTCCATTTGAACTCCTTTATGAAAGAACAATTAGAGGTCCACTTACCATTTTGCACGAACTTTGGTCTAATGACGAGATTGATAAGGAAGTAAAGTCTACTTATCAATACGTTACCGAATTAAGATGCTTGTACTCTTGCCCACTGATCACAATAAAATGATTATGCAATGGAAAGGACCTTATCCACCCATAGGCGTTAAAGATAATTGAGTAGATTATACCATCAAAGTGCATGAAGCGATACTTCCGTCGTGATGAAACTGCACCTGAGAAGAACAAAATTGTTAATGTATGCATAGTGGATGAAAATGATTGTGATGTAGATGAAACTATGTATCTGGAATTGACAAGTCTCCTTCAATTCAATATTGAGAGGATATATGGGAGTGCCACCCTTGCCTGATATATATATATATATATATATATATATATAAATATATATATATATATATATATATATATATATATATGCTTCATATATGTGGGTGCTTCATGCTCGGGGTGATGTGAAGCGATGGTGTGGTAGCCTAGTTAGCGTTAAGTGCTTGCATGCCTTCCCGCTTTCAGCTGCCACCGCTGGCTAGCCTGGTGCGAAAAAGGGAGCAGCTATGCATAAGACTCCCCTGCCAGCTCATAGCCTCTCCATCATCAAGACTTCTGCAGTGCCTCCTCGTGGTCACCCATGGAAACTAGGTACCTTGCAGTCCTAGGCTGAACTGTGGAGGTTCTTGGAGCAGCAGGAGGCCCTAAAGGTACTAAGCTATGGCCCACCGGCGTGTGGATACGCCCTGGCTTCGTACTAACTCCTGCCCCCGCGCCCCCTGGGGTTAATGGGCGGCTGTGGGGAGGCAGGCCTTGCCAGTCGGCCCCCCCGAGATAACCACTGGCAACAAACTGTGTAGTTGTTGGTGCTGGGGGGAGGGCTAAAGTCACTCCCATCCAGCAAGTACGGCGGGCTGTGGGTCCCTCTGGGTTGGCGACCGCTTGGACTCGGGTGGGGAGGGGGGGTTACCCCCCATCCCAGCTGGGTCCCAGCGGCCGCCAACCTGGTGTGATGCTTGTGGGGGAAAGCCCCAGGGAGCCCTGCAGGCGGATTATGGGGCCTGCAGCCAGCCAACCTCCTCTATATGGGGCGGCGTCGGTAGGGGTGGGAGACGTGTCGCCCAACTGGAGTGACTGCCCGAGGTTAGACCTCAGGCGGACTGTCAGGGTGGGGGCTAGGAACGTCTGTTCCCTGCGACAGGACAATCGGTTACCATTACTATCGAGGGAATTGAAGCAGCTGAGAGTTGAGGTGGCTGCTCTCTCGGAGGTGAGAAGACCTGGCAGCGGCACGATTAGTGTGGGTGGCTACACCTACAACTGGTCGGGCCGCAGCGATGGCCACCATCTCCAGGGAGTAGCCATAGCCATCTCCAGTAGACTTCAACCCTCGGAGTTGAGGTCACTCCAGTCGATGAGCGTATCATGGTATTGAGACTGAAGCTTTCATTTGGCTTCATGTCTCTTGTTGCTGTATACGCTCCTATGGATGTATATAAACTTGAGGTGAAAGAGATGTTTTACGCCAAACTTGCATCTGTGGCAGACAGATGTCCTCGGCAAGATATTCGTATTGTTCTGGGCGACTTCAATGCGGTATCCGGCTGTGATCGAGCTGGCTACGAGATGTCTGTCGGTCCTCATGGCTCAGGAGCTGATGCTGGCAGCGAGAATAGCCTCCTTTTCCGTGACTTTGCTAGGTCCCAGAAATTGAGGATTTCTGGCTCCTGGTATCAGCGTTCTGACCCGCATCGTTGGACTTGGTACAATGGTACGGGTAGAGCGGCCAAGGAGATCGACCACATCCTCGTTAGCACTCGGTGGAGGATCCTCCAGAACTGCAGGGTGTATCGAAGCGCTGAGTTCTGTGGAACTGATCATAGATTAGTTGTTGCTACTCTCCGGGTCCACTTTAGAACCCCCCGTCGCCCAAACGAACACCCTAGGGGTTTTCATTTGGACAGATTGAGGGAGGACGAGTGTGTCCGGGGGTTTGCCGAGGCTATCTCTGGTCGTCTCACAGCACTCGAGGGCCTGACAGACCCTGTTCTTATGTGGGATACCTTCAAGCGTGAAAAACTTGATGCAGCTCAGGAATCCATTGGTGAACACCCAAGAACAAGACAAAATTCCATCTCGCAGGAGACACTGGAAGCCACAGATGTTTGTCGTGCGGCTCGATTGTCAGGGGATCGCAACTTGCACCGCTCTCTGGTGCGCAGGACTAGGTCACTGTTGAGTAGGGATAAGGAACAGTTTATCAGTAGTCTTGCAGAGGAGGTCGAAAGCCATTTCCTTGTAAATGACCTTCGTCCTGCCTACCAAGCTCTGAGAAAGCTGAACTCCAAGTCCCCCTCACAGACGACTGCAGTCCGCTCAGCAAGTGGCCAGATAATCTCAGATCCTGATGGGGTGCGTGTGCGTTGGGCTGAGTATTTTGAGCAGTTGTATAAGGTTGATCGACCAACAGTTAACATGGATGTGGGTAATGTTGAGACTTGTGAGGTTTTCAACCTCCTCCCCCCCCCCCTATACCCACTACCTATCCCCCCCCTTCCTTGCTCCAATCCTTCTATCCCTCTCGTCCCCTTATCCGCACCCTCTTCCTGTCCCCTCGCTTTTTCTCCTCTCTCTCTACTTCCACGGTAGCTTCTCCCTCTTTTTCTCGTTGTCCTTGCTTGTTCTACCTTTTATCTCTATCCCTACTCTATCCTGCCTCCATCCTATCCCTATCCTGCCCTGTATCCTGCCGCATTTCCCCCTCGTACCCCTCTTATTCGCACCCTCTTCTTGTTCCTTCGCTTTTTCACTTCCTTCTGCTTCTACGCTAATTTCCCACTTTTCCATTCCTTTTTCCCGTTTACCCTACCTTCTACCTTTAATCCTATCCTCTCCTGCTCCCATTCTATCCCTATCCTACCCAGCATCCTGCCGAAATCTACAGGGCGAGTCGAGCACAGCCGGACCACTTCCCTCCTTTTTACGCATTTTTATATCTGTACCACGCTGGCTCTTATTTTTACATGTATTTTACTTTTATTTACACCCTTTTGTATATTTTAAAATAAACTTTGAGATCCTTAGTTATCCATACATAGTTTACGAAGATTTTGATGTGTGGATAACAGACATCCACATCTGCTGCGTCTGCATCTTTCTTTTCACGTGTTTTTTTTATCTCTTGTATTTTAAGCTCCGCTTTATTTTTGTATGGTTTCTTTTTACTTATTAATCATTTTATTTTCTCTTTCACGGCGAGAGTAAGTTACTTATTTTAAGATTTCTATTAATGAATCGCAGCAGATTCTTTTACGTCTTGTTTTACTATAATTATAATTCTATATATTCTATAATTTTTATTTATTGGTTTATGTTATTTATGTGCTACGCCGACGTCCGCGGGGGTTAATGTAACCCCCACGTTCATGTTGAATAAACGAAGTGGATACTCTGACTGTGCTTTGACTACCCTTTGGATTTACCTGTCTGGATTTTACATCGTGGATGCCGAAACAAGGTTGTACTGCCCCTTTTACTTGCCCAGGTCTATTTATGCTGGATGTGCTCTTTTACTATTTTACATATACTGTGAACCATGTGTGCTCCTTCGACTTTTACTTTTTACTTTCTCTGAATTTTACTTACTTTTATCTTGTCCTTTGACTTTCTACTTTTATTCAATCTCACACCTTTTACTTGAGCTTTTACTTTTTCCCTCATTTTACCCTTTACTTGTTTTATCTTAGATGTTAGTTCTTTTTATTGTTTTTAAGCCCTTCTGGCATGCTTTCAGTTTTTCTTAAGCCCTTCTGGCGTATTTTTATTCAGTCTTAAGCCCCTCTGGCCATTGTCTTTTACTTATTAGTTTGTTTTACTTTGGTGCCTTCTGCATAGTTCTTTTTGTTTGTTTTAGATTTCGTATATTTTGTCATGCTTCTTCGTATTGGTCACGCTCCTGGTAGGCCTACATCTCCGGGGATAATTGGCTTGTGAGGTCGTGTGGGTTCTGAGCCTTCAGCCTGGTCCCCTCGCCCCCTTTTTCGAGGAACGAACGGGGCCCCCTCATTTTCCTTGGCCCCTAAGCCTGAAGCTTCCCGCCTCACGGGTGGCCTCTTTTGGGTTCCTCTCTCATATAACCTTACAGACTCCTCTGCCAGACCCACCCATCAGCGAGGATCCACCCTCCCTGACCTAAATCAGGGGGGCGATCTCCAAGCTGAGGGGTGGTAAGGCAGCAGGTGTTTGTGGCATCCCAACCGAATTGTTAAAGGCTGGTGGAGAACCTATGGCAAGGGGCTTGCATGCAGTCCTGTCTGCCATCTGGCAGACTGGTACCTTTCCCCCTGACCTGCTGAGGGGTGTGGTCATCCCTCTCTGGAAGGGGAAAGGGGATCGGTGAGACTGCAGCAATCACCGAGGCATTACACTACTCAGTGTACCAGGCAAGGTACTCGCGCACATCTTACTGAGACGTATCAGGGACCACCTGTTGAGGCACCAAAGGCCTCCTGGTGAAGTCCACAATAGACCGCATCCTGGCGCTTCGAATCATTATAGAGCGCCATCGTGAGATCGGATTTGGGCTGCTCGCAGCCTACATCGATCTCAAGAAGGCGTTTGACACGGTGCATCGCGAATCTCTCTGGGAGATCCTGAGACTAAGAGGAATTCCAATAAGGATTATTGGACTAATAGCAAACCTGTATACAGGCACTGGAAGTGCTGTAAAGTGTGGTGGGGGCCTGTCGAGCTTCTTCCCTGTTAGTTCAGGTGTGAGGCAAGGCTGTGTTCTTGCACCAACACTTTTAAACACTTGCATGGATTGGATACTGGGTAGAGCTACTGACCTAAGTCACTGTGGAGCAACTCTGGGCAATATCAAGGTTACAGACCTTGACTTTGCTGATGATGTTGCCGTGCTCTCTGAATCTCTGGAAACCCTAGTGGCGGCTCTTGATGCATTTAGCAATAAAGCGAAACCCCTGGGGCTAGAGGTCTCCTGGACCAAGACCAAGATCCAGGATTTTGGGGGCCTGCTAGGAGACCCTGTCCAGTTGGTACGTGCTTGCGGTGAAAACATCGAAGTCACAAAGATCTTTATATACCTCGGTAGTGCAGTTCACGACTCTGGGCTGTCAGACCAAGAAGTCAGTAGACTGATTGGCCTGGCAGCAGGGGTCATGAAATCTCTCGACAAGAGTATTTGGAGATGTCGGTACCTGTGCAGAAGGACCAAGTTACATGTTTTCAAGGCCCTCATACTGCCAGTTTCACTTTATGCTAGTGAAACTTGGACACTATCTTGTGCTCTGGAATCTCGTCTTGATGCCTTTTGTAACAGATCCTTGCGCCGGATCATGGGCTACAGTTGGCGGGACCATGTGTCCAAACAACGGCTGCACCGTGAGACCGGTACAGGACCTGTTACTTGCACAATCCATGA
>NC_061825.1:35783242-35785742 GCF_019202785.1 Penaeus chinensis
CCCCACCACACCTATACCCCCTCCCCACACCTCCTCCCTTCCCTTCTCTCGCAAACTCCTCCTTCCTCTCCTTCCCCCCCCACACTATGGAGTCACTTCCCCATCCCCCCCCCTCCCTATCCTCATCACACACCTCTCCTCCTCCTCCTCCACCTTCCCTCCCCCTTCCCTCTTCTCCCCCTCCCCCCCTCCCTCCCTTCCCCTCCCACACACCCTCTCCTCTCCTCCACCTTCCCTCCCCCCTTCCCTCCTTCCCCCTCCCCCCCCCCCCCCTCTCCCTCCTCCCACACACCCTCCTCCTCCTCCACCTTTCACTCCCCCTTCCCTCCTTCCCCCTCCTCTCCTACCACCATTTATTCCCCTTCCGTCCCTCTCCTACCCTTCACCCTCCTCCTACCCCTCTTCTATCACCCCCCAGCCCCCTTCCCTTTCTCCAACTTCCTCTCCTTTCTCCCTTAACCCTCCCCCCCCCCCCCCCCCAATGGCTACGTGATGCCCCCAAAGTGACGAGTGTGTTTTTTTTTGTTTTGTTTTTTTTTGCTATTCCTTTTTCTTTACCTTCGTTTTCTACGTGTTTATTTCGTTGTTTTTTGTTTTTGTTTTTCTTAGTTAAACATACTATCGTTTTTTTTGTTTTTTTATTGATATGGTTTATTAGTATTTCTCCTGTTTTATTATTGGATGTCCTTGGTTTTATTTCCTTACTGTATTTCATCCATCCATCCATTCATCCATCCATCCATCCATCCATCCATCCATCCATCCATCCATCCATCCATCCATCCATCCATCCATCCATCCATCCATCCATCCATCCATCCATCCATCCATCCATCCATCCATCCACCCATCCACCCATCCACCCATCCACCCACCCACCCACCCACTCATCCATCCATCCGTAAATGCATCCATTTATCTATCCATTTAGTTAAATCTACGGCCTCCCTTAACAAAACACAAAGGTATGATTAAGTGAAAGTTTAGTCCAGTTATTAGCTGTCTCCGCAGATAGACAGCTGAGAACCGGTATCTATTTGGAACATAAGAGATGGGGAAAGGGAGAGATGGGGAGGGAGGGGAAGAGAGGGGGTGGGGAAAGGGAGAGGGAAGGTAGGGGAGACCAGGGGCGGATCCAGAACTACTCTGAAGAGGGGGGAGGGGGGGCAGTTGATAAAGGGGGGCGCTTATAGACCTTCGGTAATTGATTGATATTGTACCATCACTATGTTGCTGTGGGAAATCACTTTAGTTTACTTAGAGTGTTTTGAAAATTGTTTGTGGAAAGTTTTAGCCATGCTACTTTTTATACCCTGCCACTACCTCGACAGAGAAAAATTGTCATTCTATGTTTTATAATGATTTGTTTCATAATGATTTGACAGTGAGAATGGCAATTACCAATTATATGTTTTTTTGTTTTTTTTTTGGATGATCCGAGAACGATGAAGCCCATGAGGTTCCTCCGTCAGTATATCAAATATCATTTCATAGAAAAGGGGCGCCGCGCTTCAGCGAGCAGCGAGAGGGGGGGGAGGGGGGACTGCCCCCCAGGTGCCCAACCTTAAATCCGCAGCTGGGGGAGAGAAAGGGAGAGAGGGTGGGAGAGGGAGAAAAATTGGAAGAAAAAGAAAGAGAAGGGGGAAAGGAAGAGGGGCATGAAAGGGGAAAAGGGAGAGAGGGGGAAGGGGAGGGAGATAGGAGAGGGAGAAGGAAAAGGGAGAGAGAGGAAGGAAAGGGAGGGAGAGGGAGAGGGAGAAGGGGAGATAAAGAGAGAGAGAGAGAGAGAGAGAGAGAGAGAGAGAGAGAGAGAGAGAGAGAGAGAGAGAGAGAGAGAGAGAGAGAGAGAGAGAGAGTGAGAGAGAGAGAGAGAGAGAGAGAGTAAGAGAGTAAGAGAGGGAGAGAGACAGACACAGACACAGACATAGACGCAGACAGACAGACAGACAGACAGACAGACAGACAGACAGACAGAGAGACAAACAAAATTACTATCCAGCAAATGTTTTATGACTACATCTTTAATTCAATATACGTAAACCGAGCGTCAAATATCCCAAGCAACGGCAAGCTACTATGGCGACTGTGGCGACTGACTTTGCCATATTTGCCATAGGGTAAGTATCATTTCATCTTCTACGCAGCTGCAAGTTAGTTCATAAGATTGCCGATGGTTTTAGGAGGCTGAAATGCGTTTAATTAAGGGGTCAATTTTATACATGTGAAAGAAATTTTAGAAGAGAAGAAAAAGTGATACATACATACATGCAGGAAGACATGGAGATTTATGTGAACATGCGTGCAAGCAAACAAGCATGTTAAAATGAATATATGCATATGGATGCGGATATAGACACACACGCTCACATTTACACACACACACACACACACACACACACACACACACACACACACACACACACACACACACACACACACACACACACACACACACACACACACACACACACACACACACACACACACACACACACACACA
>NC_061825.1:35793242-35798242 GCF_019202785.1 Penaeus chinensis
CCGTTTCGTCCCACTTACATCTTTTCATCCGTCCTTTCCCTCTTCTTCCTTCTTTCTATCTTCTATTTTCGTCTGTTTTATCCTTTTCTCCCTATCCCTTCATTTGTTTTCTTTCTTCTCTCTTCCTCTCTTATCTCCCCAACACTTCTCCTCTTCCTCTATCTTCTTCCCTCTTCTCCATCCACCTTACACCCCTCTCTCCCTCCCTCCCTCCCTCCCTCCCTCCCTCCCTCCCTCCCTCCCTCCCTCCCTCCCTCCCTCCCTCCCTCCCTTCTCTTCCCCTCCCTCCCTCCCTCCCTCCCTCCCTCCTTTCATCTCCCTCCCTCCCTCCCTTCTCTTGCTTTCCCTCCCTCCCTCCCTCCCTTCTCTTCCCCTCCCTCCCTTCCTCCCTCCCTCCCTCCCTCCCTCCCTCCCCTCCTTCCATCGACCCCCCCCCCCCCCACGTGGCAGCCCGTATACCTATATAATATGAATATTGACAACCAGAAATGCAACCCACTTTCCGGTCGTTTAAATGGGTCACATACACGGCAGTCCGGCTTGAATGGAAAGACCCTTATTGCCCCGTTGCATAGAGACTAATTCCCCGTGTTTGACGCTTGATTCGGGTTAACGTTGCGTCATTGTTTGTTTTGGTGATGCGTAGTTTTTTTTTTTTTTTTTTTCTTTTTTTGTTAAATGGGTAAATAGATGAATGAGGTGATAATGGCGACCTTTGCATGCGTCATCTTGTTGCTGTCACTGACGTCGAGCAGAATTGTTGTTTGATTCGTTAATGAGAAATTGTGCCGTAATATTATACGCAAGCATTCTAAGTGCGAGATTATGGCTGAATTGGGGGAAAAAATAACGAATTATATCCACATACTCGTGAAAATAAATATATATGTACAGCACACACACACACACACACACACACACACACACACACACACACACACACACACACACACACACACACACACACACACACACACACACACTCACACACACGGACTGAACTGATTACAGTAGTGCAATAGTGATATACATCAAAACCCAGTCTTTAGTACAAGATAATACAAACTTCAAATACAAGTTGAAAACAATGCAATAATGTTTCAGTGTATCGACAAAGGCATAAGTGAGTAAATACATCCTCTAACAAATTAATAATGAACACGTTAAACTACTTGCAAGAAAATAAGACCAAATAATGACTTTAAAGGGGAGACCAGGTCACCCAGCTGTACGTATTTGCATGTAAATTGATAAACTGCTGTTGCTTCCCTTAAAGGCAAATTGTACATACCCTGCGAAATACGAACTATAGAAAAAAAAAATCTCCGAAAATGACAGCAAAGAATTGAAAACTCCACAGAAGTGAATTTCTCTTAATCTTTGTGCTCGAAGAAAGGAAAACTTACTTTGGATAGAGCGCCGTCCCTCCTCCAGGGGGATAGAAGTGGCAGCAGAGGAGGCCTCGGTGATTCACCTGTGATGATCGCCGAGCCACAGCTGCGAGAACACGTGTGCCAGCATTTGTCGGCCAGGAACCACCACCGACAGCTGCTCAGTCAGTTCCGTGCACTTGTTCGCAAGGGTCGGTGTCCCTCTCCTATGGTGACGAAAAAGGGGTCCATTTCGGGTGATTTGTGATGTGACCGGAAGTGACGATCGAGAAGCGCTGGGATTTGTTGTTGTTTAAGTGGTGATGTGATGAGAAGGGACTGGGATGAAAGCAAGAGAGGGAATTGATTCATCTCGTCATCTTCCATATTTCTTTCTTAGGTTTTTATCATTGTTCAGCGTGATGTAGATCAAAAAACATCAAATAGATGAAGGTACTTATGCGCAAAGATAGCATTTTGGAAAATGTATAGGAGGAGAAGGTATCCTTATTTTCTATGTCTTAAAGGGAAATAAACAAGCGCTTACAAGGCTAACATGACTCTAACATAACAGACGCATTGGAAGCAAGAGCAGAATGCAGCACCCACGTCAAGGGGAGGAGGCCCTGCCCCGCACTCTGCCTCCAACTCAGCCCAAGTGCAACCACTGCCACCTTCCCTTAAGTAAGGCCGGAAGCTCGAGGGAGAATCAATTCCATCGAGAAAGAGACGAATCGCCAGAGGAGAGAGCGGAAGGAGAAAGGGCAGACGCACACGAGGTGAAGCTGAGACTCAGGCCCAGGCGATCCTCCCTGACGATCACTTGCCAGAAGGAATTTAGTAACTTGTGTTCGCCCGCCTTGAGTGGGAGCAGCGACGCTCTGAGGAGGATCAGCATGACGTCCTCGTCCGATCCTGATGAGGATTACGTCGAGAAGCTGAATTTCTCGGCCTGGAAAAGCGTCAGTCACGACCTGGACCAGACGCCGCAGCACCTCCCAATGAACGTCAAAGAAAAGCCGCCTCTTTCATCATGGAAGAGCTGCTCGGCCCTTCAGGGAGAGAGAGAGAGGAAGCCAGACACCTTTGACCGAGCCACAAACCCTCGCCAGAGCTGGTCGTCGACCTACGAGCGACGAAAGTCCGTGAGCTTCGACCTGCCGACGGTACAGCAGATCATGACCTACCCCCCTGAGGCCTGTTGTCCAAAGTGTCAAAAGGGACCTCGAAAGCCCAAGACTCTGGGAAGTATGAACAAAGCCCTGAAGAAGTCCTGGAACAAAGGTATGGGAAAACTGCACATTCCCAAAAATAGTTCAGCAAAGGACAAGCTCGAGAAACCAGAAATAAAAGCACAGAATTTAACGCCCCTTCCTTTCACGCAAAAAAGGAAAGTCGTGAAGCCAATCCCACCACCTAAGAAGCCTCTCACGGAATCCCTAAGTGCCTCCCCAATGACCTTCCTCAGAAAGAAGAAAGTAGAGTTAGAAAATGCATCTTCGGTCCGATCCAGCACAGGGAGTCACCTCTCGGAACACCTTGGCAAGCTGAGTAATTTTAAAGTCAACTTCCAAAGGCTGAGAAATCCTGCTTCTGTTGAACCAACACTGACAGGATTCGCCAAAGACGCCAGTGAATTCTCGCACTCATCTAAGAACAAGAAGGCAGAAGGAGATTCTGTCTCTATCACAAGTTTCACGAGCATCGAGTCCTCTGCCTCTGCGGTCAAGAAAATGAAGAAAAATAAGCTAGGAGGCAAAAAGCTTTACAAGATGCCAGGCGTTAGTGAACAGGAAGTGAAACTGCGGCCTCCGGTGAAACCAAAATCCTCTGGCCCCTTAAAGGCTTTCAAAACTGCAATTGGAAAGAAGTCCAAAAGCACAATGGATTTGAGTGCTTTGGACAGAAACCCGGACAACGGCCTCTCGAGGAGCTACGATGATATTCTCAAGGAAAATAATTTTCCAACTCAAGAGGAGTTCATGGTTGATGTGAGGATGCTCACGCTCAGCCACGACTACATAGAACCTGGAGACTTTGATGATGATGATGACTACTATCCATATGTGCCGCGGCGGAGGTCCTTGGCGGAGCCTGAGACGAGAAGCCTCACAGGTAAGGACTCGACTTCAAAAGGAAGCTCTTCTTCACTGATGTCCAAAATAGAAGAACCCAAGAGACCAGTTCCCGAGAAAAGAGAAAACCCCCCAGCAAAGATTTGCAGAGAAGAAAGGGCCGAAAAGCAAGCTGAGGAGATAGCAAAGGTTGAAGAACTAGGGAACCAAAATACCAAAGACGGTGGCGAGAATGTGAGTGAACCTCCTAACAAGAATCCGTTGTCCAAACGAGGATCTGTCCACGACATCATCCTTAAATACGAGACACTGGAGAGGTGCAAAAGCCATGAGAAAATTGCACCGCTCGCACAGATCAAGCCTCCCATTCCCCCCAGGCCTCGGAAGATAGCCAAGACCCACAGCATTGATGGCTTGACGGCAACAGCAGCGAGACCCATACAGAGGAAGCACAAGGGCCACTCCTCAGCTGAAGACGCTTCCTGGTTCGACCGAGAACTGGCAAGTCTCAGTGACAGTGCGACACCCTCTTGGAGAGACTCCTCTTGGAGAGACTCGGCTCCTTGGGCTCAAGACTACAATGCAAGGATCAAAAATAAGGGGAAGAAGAAGCCTATGGCAACTCCGAGATCGTCCCTGATGCCGCCGAAAGAGGGACAAAAGCCTGATGAAGAACAAAAGACAAAAAGTGAGTGTCTGGCCAAAGGTGAATCACAAGAAAACGAAGACGAGAAAGTGCAAAGTGAAAAAGGAAATGTGGTGCGTGAAATGGACATACCGAGCGTGATTGTAACTTCGGAAGTCGATAACATCGACGAAAATGACGAACAAGAGAGGCAGAGTGATGACGCTGAGCAGGGGAAATCGAGTCCCATTCCGATTCAACTTGCGGAACTAAAGGAATACCCAAAAGAGGTGAGTTCAAGGAAGTCCTCAGCTGAAGAAAAGTTTCCAATAAAACACACTCTGAGTTCAAGTTCAACGGAGGAGCAAGGTTTCCTCTCCTCTCTTCACCGCCTTGTGATGAAGACGCCGAGCTTGAGCTCAGGAGACGACCAGCCAAGCCTTAAGCAGAGGATTGTCAAGCGGCTTTCCAGTGTGAGCTCCTCAGAGGATCGCGAAGCATTAGAGAGATCCTTGGGGAAGTCTTCGCCGCGAGGTTCTGGCAAGAAGATCCCCCCGAAGCGACCTCCTCCGCCGAAGCTTCCTCTCGAGAAACTCAACAGCTACAACCAATATCTCTACATCGACCACACGAAAGTGCCCGAGACGCCGCCTCCGCCGAAACCGCCACGGCTCTTTCAGATCCTGTCAGGCTACAGGAAGCCCCCGGAGTCCCCATTCCTCTCCAGCGTCCACAACTACCGCCGCTTCTCCCTCGTGGATAGCGACTGCGAGATCATCCGCTCGGGAATCTACGCTAAGCAGCAGCAGTCCGACGAGATCAGCCATCCCGACTCGGCCACGGACGGAGAGACCGACGGCGGCGAGACCTACACCAAGTACCGTCTGGGGGAGACCACCGACGACGAGTCCTTGTGCGACTTCGCGGTGG
>NC_061825.1:35805742-35810742 GCF_019202785.1 Penaeus chinensis
AGAGAGAGAGAGAGAGAGAGAGAGAGAGAGAGAGAGAGAGAGAGAGAGAGAGAGAGAGAGAGAGAGACGGGTGGAAGAAAAATATAATAGAAAAGAACACAGAAACAAATAGAAACAAGAGATAGACACATAAAATTCTCATTTCCACTCTGGCTACCCCATAACAAGCGAATGATTCCCATGTGCTCTCAGACGATTACAAACAGCCTGGCTCACTACAACGCCTCTACAGTAACATAACCTACATATTTCCCTCCGCCCTAATTATTTGCACGCCGCAGAATCATAGACACACACTTTGTTATATCTATGGCTCTTGGTTACTCTAGGAAACTGTGGTAACTCTAGAGCCGTTGTTTTTTGTGTGTGTGTTTCTATTTCCTTATGCGTGTTGGAATTCGGGTCTTGGTAGCTCTAGGTAACTCTGAAGGGGAAAAAAACATGGTGATTTTGGTAAGTTAGGGTTGTTGTTGTTTGTTTGCGTGTTGTTGTTTTTGGTTGTTTTTTTCCCCTGATCGTCGTACAGCTGGCAGCGCGCCGTGACGTAGAGCCTGTGGCGATCAGTCCCCTCGGGGCTACGACGTCACCTCGTCCGATTCTTCGCTCGCTTGGCTTCGGTCTTGATGTGGATTTTTTTCTTAATTTTATTGTTTTTTATGCTTAGGTTGATGGCATTCATTGAAATTAGTAAGAATGTTCGTACTAGTTGGTGTTATTCTTGCTTGAGCTAAGGCCTGTAGCTTGAGCGTTGACAGGACAAGAACGCGCTTGGATAACTATCTACTGACGCGTTGATGTTCTCGCGTCGGGGTCTTTGTCTTTACCATTTCCGAAGAAATTCCTGTTTCCATCAATAAACATCGGAAACTTTATGACATTTCCGCGAGTACTTCTAAAAGATCCCCGACAGAAGTTAGGAGCAAATCGAAAGATTCCCAATACAACTAGAACAGTAAAAAAGGGAAAACGCAAATTCTCCGCAGGCACACGAACGCGGCCTGCCATGAGTCAGGTACAGGAACGCCGAGAGACAATTAAATCGCCTTAAATTTAGCATTCTCGCGAAAATGTCTGTGATACGTCGATAAAGCCTGAGATATCTTGGCTTTGTGTTTCCCGCCCATTCTTGCAGTCAGAAAAGAAAATTTATCGCTCGGATGGAAATTTTAAGGGAGCTGGAAATGCAATTCTGACCCGTGCGATTAATACTTTAAAATACTTTTGATATCGAATTCCTAAAAAATATCCAAGACATGTATTTAAAGACATCATATAGTAATCAAAATCATGCAGTATTTTATTCCTTAAATAATCACCAAATAAAAAAAACGAATATTTCTCCTTCCCAAATCTTACGCATGGCTAGAGCTCCTCCGAACGAAACGAAACGAATCCGAAGGAAGTCACTCAAGCCACACACGCCTTTTTGAAAAACGCCGAAGACCTCTGAAACTACGGCCGACGTCTGGGAACTGGATCGCTCTGGAGTCCCCGAAGTGCTGTGGTTTCAGTCGCTTCTGAACCTCTGAAGCGAGTACAAGGCTCGTGGGCGCGTTCAGGGGGGGAGAGTGGAGGATGAAGGCGTGTGGGTTAATGTGACGGGCGTGTGTGGCGGTGCGTGGGCGTGAGAGGAAAGATATCCACGGATAAAGTGAGATGAGTGAATTAGCATGTTTTAGTAATTGGTGAGCGATGAAACAGGTCGCTCGAAATTGATAAAAAATTCTTATCCCAAGAAAAGGGAGGATAATGTAGCTCATAACGTGGATAAAAATAAAATAAAAAGAAAATGTCATAAAAAAAAATTAGCACAGAGGATTTTAATGGGTGACGTAACTAGAAAATAAAAGTGCGTCCCAAAGAGTAAGGAATTAAGTGAAAAAGGTGTTTCGGGGAACCTTTAGTGAGCTGTATAGAAGGTCCCGGCGGTGAGTGCGTGTTGATGACAGGATACAGGTGATCATTGCATCGCTGAACCACAGGTGCTCCGGCGTTCCTATATCCCTTGGTTCCACGGGGTCCAGGTTTCTCGGTTCCCTGGTCCCTCTGTGCCCTGGTTCCTCGGTTCCCAGGTTCTTCGGTGTCCAGGCTCCTCGGTTCCTCGGCTCCCTGGTCCCTCTGCGCCGTGGTTCCTCGGCTCCTTGGTTCCTCTGCGTCTTGGTTCTTCGGCCCCCTGGTTCCTTCCGCAGAGGGATGGGACGGCGCTGTATGGAAATCGCGGTTTCCAAGACTCGAAAGGATATTATTATAGGAGTCTCCCCCTTCGGTGTTTTTGTTCCCGTTTTTTTGTTATGCTCTAGGTAAGTTGGAATCGTAGTATGTTTGTTTTTGAGGGGAAGTAAGGGCGTTTGTTTCAGGATAAGAAGCTTGTTGAGGGTAAAATTAAGGAGGATTTTTTTTATGTTGGTGGTGTAGTGCATTTTTATGTGTATATGTTGTGAAGAATTATTTTTTGTATGGTTGGAGAGTCATGTGAAGTGATATAAGTTCAGGATATGTTACACCATTCTGTGTTTATTAGCGGACGTATGTGTTGATGTAAATGGGAGAATTTGTAAAAAAAAAAAAAAAAAATGTGGGTTTATAGGGCATAATGCATACAGAAAAAAACACACAAACACGGACACGCGCACGCACGCACACATGCACGGACGCATGCACGGACACACGCACGCACACATGCACGGACGCACGCACACACATGTACGGACGCACGCACACACACATGCACGGACCCACGCACGCACAGTCGCACACATGCACGGACGCACGCACGCACACATACACAAACGCACCCCCCCCCCCCCACACACACACATACACATACATGCACATACATGCACATACACATACATGCACATACACATACATGCACATACATGCACATACACATACATGCATATACATGCACATACACATACATGCACATACACACACAACCCCCTTCCCCACACACACACTCACAACCCCACTCACACACAACCCCCCCCCCGACACACAACTCCCCCCGACACACAACTCCCCCCGACACACAACTCCCCCCGACACACAACTCCCCCCGACACACAACTCCCCCCGACACACAATTCCCCCCCACACACATTACCCCCCCCCCCCACACACACACACACTCACAACCCCACTCACACACACAACCCATACTACCCACACGCACGCTCACTCACCCAACCTCACCCCGCACGCACTCAATCCTACCACCCACGCACACGCAGGAAAAAAGGTCGTCAAGCAGTGTTCGCCCCCTCTTGATCTCTGCAGCGTGCTTGCTTCAGGCAGAGTGCATGCGAAGAGGCCATCACATGGTGAGGCGCGGAGGGACGAGGCAAAACAAATCTGCGAATGGCATGCAAATATTGTTTTTCTTTGTTTCTTTGTTTCTTTTTTGTTTTGTTGGTGTTGATCGGTCGAGAAATTGTTAATTACGTTAGTGTGCGTTTCCGCCGTGACGTCGCATAACGTTTTTATTAGTAATAAAGTTTTTTTTCTTTTCTTTTTGAGTGGGAGAATCCACGCCAAAAAATTAATAGAACACAAATAATGGCAGTAATTGAAGACTAATGATAGGTTACAGGAACAAAACATATTGATGAGGAAAAATAATGATCATGTATGAATATTTATGATTTATAAGTAAAGATTCATCCTGAAACGAGGGCTGCGCGTGGATTGACATTAATTAACGTCGTGCCCTTGATAAGATCCCACAAAACACTATCAGATATTGAAAGTAATCTACAGAAGCTGCTATTCAAAATACACACGCAGGTCCAGCAGATCAGTTCAGAATGAATAACGATGACAGAGATAAAGAACAGCAACTGAAAATTAATGGAATAAGAACATACCCTTAAAATAAGAAAATAAAAAAAATGTATATGCGGGGGTACTGCGTCTTGCCACACTGTTCGGGAATGTTAATATTTGACGAGAGTGTTCGTGGTCCGAGGCATGACCTTCCGGACTCAAGTCAGCTGTCCTGGGGAGGCAGGGGGACAGGGGGGGAGGGGGGGGGTGGCAGGGGGAAAGACAGGTGTAGGAGAGGGAGCGAAAGAAGGGGGTAGGGAGGGAGGGGGGGGTGGCAGGGGGAAAGACAGGTGGAGGAGAGGGAGCGAAAGAAGGGGGTAGGGAGGCGAGGCGTGGACGGAGCGAGTGAGGGAAGGGGACGAGGAGGGGGTAAAGAGGAAATAGAGGGGATAGGACGGTGAGGGGTGAGAGGTGAAGGGGGGGAAGGGTGGGGGTAGTGAGGGAGAGAAAGGAGCGGGAGGGGAAGGGAGCGAGGATAAGGTAGAGAGAGAGGGAAAGAAGATGAGGGAGTTGAGGGTAACGAAGAGAGGAGGAGAAAGAGAGGGAGTCAAGCGAATGATAAAGAGAGGGGGAGGGGAGAGTGTGATGGATGGGGAAAACGAAGAGGCAGCGAATGGCGGGGGGGGGGGGGGGGGGGTAGGAGTCAAAAGGGTGCGAAGGAGGAGGCGAGGGGTCGAAAGAGGTGAAGGGGAGGGGCAGGAAACCAGAAGGGGGGGGGGGGGTAAGGTCGAGGAACCACAGAAAAGAAAATGGTGAGTCTTAACCCCGATAAAATATACTCAAAATACACCTGCATATAATATACACTGTATAAAAGACTTAGTCACATGCTGGCATCAGTTTTTATCAGCCATTCAAGGAATAAATCCAGTGATTTGAAATACAAGGCAGAGACAATCAAAAACGGAATTTCTATCATGCAAGATACTCTTCATCGGCAAATATTTGTGTGTGTTGCATGGGTCTCTTCTAAGAACACGTGGAGCACCTGCGTCAGTATAGCATAGGAACTTCCGGAAAATTACACAGCAGCTGTACGTCGATTTAGATAAAAACAAAATCAAAATGTTAAAATATATAGATCTAAATCTGATGGAATATTGATCTAATTCTGCTAAAATATTGTTCTAAATCTTCTTAAATATTGATCTAAATCTGATAAGATATTGTTCTAA
>NC_061825.1:35818487-35820987 GCF_019202785.1 Penaeus chinensis
TTCTTGAAGATGTGTGATCATTCTTGTTATCGTTTGTTATCATTTGTATTTGTTTGTGTGTTTGTTTCCATGGGTGAGTATTTGCGGTATGTTTGTGAGTGTATAAGTGTATATACGTTTGTTTATGTGCGTGTATACATATCCTATGTGTAAATCCGAATAAAGAATTACACTTTTATGTTTATCATTTGAAGTTAATTATTGTACATTGCTAAGTTACAAGAAAATGCGAACAGAAAAAGTCTTTAATTCTAGTGTTCTTACATTAAACTTATAAATGAAACATTACATTACAGCAAAAGATTGTAGCAAAATAACTGCTCTTTTCTTTTCATTTACAACGAACGTTTAAGATTTTCAATTTCGAGATTACTTTTTGGCCGAGTTTCTGTCGCTCTTAATGCGTGGGATTTTTCTGGCATTATTTCGTGGCTTTGAACTAGTGTGGCGTGAGGTCATGGTTTGCTCTGATATTTTCACGAGCTCTCTCTCTCTCTCTCTATCTCTCTCTCTCTCTCTCTCTCTCTCTCTCTCTCTCTCTCTCTCTCTCTCTCTCTCTCTCTCTCTCTCTCTCTGTGACTCTCTCTCTCTTTGTATTTCTGTTTGTCTGTCTGTCCCTCTTTCTTTCTATCTGTGTGCATCTCTCTCTCTCTCTCTCTCTCTCTCTCTCTCTCTCTCTCTCTCTCTCTCTCTCTCTCTCTCTCTCTCTGTGACTCTCTCTCTCTATGTATTTTTGTTTGTCTGTCTGTCAGTCCCTCTTTCTTTCTCTCTGTGTGTATCCCTCGCCCTATTTCTCTCTCTCTTGCTCTCTCTCTCTCTCTCTCTCTCTCTCTCTCTCTCTCTCTCTCTCTCTCTCTCTCTCTCTCTCTCTCTCTCTCTCTCTCTCTCTCTCTCTCTCTCTCTGTGACTCTCTCTCTCTATGTATTTCTGTTTGTCTGTCTGTCCCTCTTTCTTTCTCTCTGCGTGCATATCTCTCTCTCTCACTCTATCTCTCTCTCTCTCTCTCTCTCTCTCTCTCTCTCTCTCTCTCTCTCTCTCTCTCTCTCTCTGTGACTCTCTCTCTCTATGTATTTCTTTTTGTCTGTCTGTCTGTCCCTCTTTCTTTCTCTCTGTGTGCATCTCACGCTGTCTCTCTCTCTATCTCTCTCTCTCTCTCTCTCTCTCTCTCTCTCTCTCTCTCTCTCTCTCTCTCTCTCTCTCTCTCTCTCTCTCTCTCTCTCTCACTCTCTCTCTCTGAGTATGTATGCATGCACGTAGGATTCCGTACGCACATAACCATACATTTATTCATATACACATACTCAGATATAACTCCGTCATTAACAAGGGAACAATCAATCAATCATTAAAAAATAGACAAGCAATATCTTAATCGCAATTAGTAAATAATATCCCAAAAGAGAACATTTATTTTTGGCACCTCACCCCTACCCCCTCACCCCCCCCCCTCCTTCGACTTCCCTTTGAGTAAATGGGAAGAAGGTCGTTTACTTTTTCTTTCACTCCTAAAGGTCAAGTGTGTGTGTTGTAGATATATCAAAATGGACCTTAAAATCGCGAATTCTTTTGTGTTCTGTTTTTCTAAAGGTTCGGTTTGTATGATATAATATTTTCTTCTTTTTGTTATTGTTCCAAGTAAAGGTGTCTTGTTCTGGATGATCGATTAAAGATCAATAGATTTTTGAAAGCGGAACTATCGTTATTACTAAAAGCAGAATATGTGTTTCGTTTGTGGGAATTTAGGCAGATAGAAAGTGAAATGGATATAGAAAAATGAGAGAGAGAGAGAGAGAGAGAGAGAGAGAGAGAGAGAGAGAGAGAGAGAGAGAGAGAGAGAGAGAGAGAGAGAGAGAGAGAGAGATTTTATTTCGATCATATACTTCAGAATCCACATCACCAATTTAAAAATTATTACTACTATTCTTTTTTACAAATCCGATACAAAATCAACAACAACAACGGTAATATATAAAGATGTTTCGGATAAAATCGTCATCAATATCAAAAAGTCTAATCAAACGGATTAATTTTTACTGATAAAACCATTCATAATTAGGTACAACAGAACATGGCAGTAATCAGGAATAGTAATTAGACATAATACTCGAGAAAACGAAGTCAAACTCGATAATCACCCAATTAAATGAACAGTATAATTAAATAAACGAGTTAATTAAAACATGGCTAATAGGAGAAAACATAGGAACAACCGCACTTATGCCTTGCTATTTCTTTATATTTCTCCATAAGCTATATCTAATTTGAGTTTTTATAAGGAGGTGTTTGAAGATTTTAGAATAATATAATCCACTAAGTGCTCTCTGATAACTGGAAGGAAGGGAGAAATGGAGGAAGGGAGATATATAAGTATGTAGACAGATAAAGAGATAGATAGATATATAGATTGGTAGACAGATATATATAATAGATATATATATGAACCGCGTTCATGTTGACAAATGTATAAAAGGTATGAATGAGTATTTCTAACGAAGACAAA
>NC_061825.1:35825987-35833487 GCF_019202785.1 Penaeus chinensis
TCATCATCATCGTCATCATCATCATAAACATCATTATTAGTTCCAAATTCCAATCATTATTATAATTATCATCGCGATTATCGTAATTATCATCAATATCTTCATTATCATCAGTATCATCATCATCATCATCATCATCACTATCACCGTTGTCATCATTACGGTGATGATGCCGAATAACGGTTAATTTGAGTAAATAAGGCCGATGATTTGGTTTTGTTTTGTTTTTAGATTTTGGAAAGCTTAAAATTCCTTGACTGAAATGTATATATGTTGCTATTTGTCTGTCTGTTTATCGATCTATCTATCTGTCGCTCCGACTTTATATGTATGTATGTATGTATGTATGTATGTATGCATGTGTGTATGTATGTATGTATGTATGTATGTATGTATGTATGTATGTATGTATGTATGTATGTATGTATGTATGTATGTATGTATGTATTTATCCATCTATCGGTCTGTTTGTCTGTCCATCTATCTGTGTGCATGAGAGATAGATAGATGGAGAGATAAATAGATAGATAGATAGAGAAATAGACAGGCAGCTAGATAGATTGATAAATACATAAAAATAGAAGTTATAGATAGAGGTAGATAGGTAGATAGATCGATAGATAGATAGAGGTAGACAAATAGATTGATAAATAGACAGTGTTAGATAAATAGATATATAGAGTTAGATAGATAGCTATACAGTGTTAGATAAATAGATATATAGAGTTAGATAGATAAATAAACAGAGTTAACAGATAGACATAAGAGTTAGATAAATAGATAGGTAGATGTATAGATAGATAGAAAGAGAGGAAAAAAAACTGTATAACATCACCAGATTTTAGAGATGGTAAAAAAAAAAATATAATTTCCGTTTTCATGATGTAAAAAAAATGATAATGTTGCACTTCTATTCTTGGTTATAGATAAGGTCTTTTATTTCAGGAAGAAGACGTTGGGTGGATTGAGAATGGAATCAGAAATCTTGGAAACGGAGATGTGGAGAAAAACATACATAACTATTAACGCATACGCAGACACAGATACACATACACACGGACACAAAGATGCACACACACACACACACATAGACACAGATACACAGATACACAGATACACAGACACAAACACACGCACGCACACAAACACACACACACACACACACACACATACAAACACACACACGCACACACACACACACACACACATAGACACAGATACACACACACACAAACACACACACGCACACAAACACATTTGGAAATTAACGATTATTACTTATCTATTTCTACTGTTTATCTTCATCCTATTCATGCTGTTTCATCTATCTATCCATTCCATTCATTTATTCCAATTCTTCCATTCATTTCAAATCTATTTTCGAGGAGGAGTACTTCATCTCACCCCCCCCCCCCACCTCCCTCCCGCCGGAAAGAAAAATAAAGAAAAGACAAGAAAAAAAACAGACAAACAAATACACAAACAAAAAGGAGAAAAAACAAACAAACAAACAACCAAGCAAAGAAGAAAAGATAAGAAACAAACAAGCAAAAAAAAGCAAACAAACAAAAATAGAAAAGAAAAAACAAACAAAAAGAGACAAAAACAAGCAAACAAAAAAGAAACAAACAAGCCAACAAAAACGAAAACAAACAAACAATCAAACAATCAAAAAAAGAAAAAAAGAAACCAAAGACAGAAAAAAGATTGAAAAAGAAAGAAAGAAAAGGGAAGAAAGAAAGAAAAAAGAAAAAGAAAGAAAAACGAAAAAGAAAGAAAGAAAAAAGAAAACGAAAGAAAAAAGAAAAACAAAAGAAAGAAAGAAAGAAAAAAAAGAAAGAAAGATAAAAAAAAAGAAAGAAAGAAAAAAGAAAGAAAGAGAGAAAGAGAGAAAAAACACCGAAGCACGGCCTCCAGCGTCCTGTCAATCCCTCGCAGGAGCGTCCCTTAACATTCCCGAGCCGATGTCTGAGGGCGTGGATTCCTCGCGTCCACGCCCTCCTCAACGCCCACTTACGCTCTTGAAATATCGGTGGTTTTTGTCTTTTTTATTAATTTTATTAATTTATTATTTCTTCCCCCTTTTTCTTCTTCGTTTTCTTTTTCTTTCTTCCTTTCAGGTTTCCTTTTCCTCTTCTTCTTTCTGTTCCCTCTAATCTTTCATCTTTCGTCTTCTTGTCTTCTTTCCTTCTATTCCTGTTATTCCCCTCCTTCCTCCTTCTCCCCTCCTTCCCCTCCCCCTCCTCCTCCTCCTCCTCCCCTCTCCTTCTCCTCCTCCTCCTCCTCCTCCTCCCCTCTCCTTCTCCTCCTCCTCCTCCTCCTCCTCCCCCTCCTCCTCCTCCCCTCTCCTTCTCCTCCTCCTCCTCCTCCACCTCCTCTTCCTCTTTATATAAATCTCCATCACATAATCATAGGCCTAACTGGCACTTCTCCAGGTGACTCTCTTCGACGCAGTGCCTTCATCGAGTGCCAGGGTGCCATAGTGCCATAGTGCCATCTCTTCCTGTGATGCAATAACAAACATGGCACCCGGCACCACTCTTACGCCTGGACATTAGCCATAGGATTATTAACTAATGGACTTTTATGGAAGAATACGTTCAGCTTCGTCTACTTACGCGTTCCCTAGGGAGACGAAAGAGAATGAAAAAAGGACGAACTTTAAAAAAATAAATAAATAAATAGTAAGAAGGGGACGAGATGCCTGGCACTCTGATGTGCAGATGGCGTAGCTACCCTCCCCCCCCCCCCTGCCCATCTCCTTCTTCCCTCCCCTTAAATGGAAAATAAAAACGATCTAATTTAAACATAAAAAAAAAAAAAAAAAAATGATTCTCTGAATGCTAAATGGAAATGAGAATAGCAATCAGTTTTATTGAGAGATATGGAATGTCGCTGAATTCTGAATTATGTAATTTTTTTCCCCAAATAATGAAATCTTTATTTTCTTTCTTAATCTCTCTCGAACGTGAATTTGGTGTAATTTCGAAATTTCCAAGTCTATAAATATACAAACATTTACGTATTATCCCAAATTCTATTTTAAAAATCTTTAAACAAACCTTTGAGATCGAATTGTTGCAAAATCCACTTCATTGATAACATTGCTTTCACAAATTTGAATTGATCTTCTCAAAAAGGAATGCAATGTGGATTTTGTTGTCTAATTGTCTCCAGATATCTAACGAACAAGTCAAATTTTCCCTTTAACAAGAGAGCCAAAGGTCTATATATCCTCCCGCTTCTCTTTCTGGCTCTATTCAGGCACTGTGCCATTCGCTAGTGCCATTCCTTTGACCAAGGCTTCAGTACTTATTATATATATATATTCTGAATCGTTCTCATCCAAAGGTATTGCCTGGAACTGTCTGGATTTTTGTGTATGTATAGAGACTGGATCGGACGTGTATACGCACAGACACACACACATACACACATACTCAGGCGTAGAAACGTATACACATACTTGTGCAGATGCATTTATACTCACACTCATGCACATAAAACACATACTTGTACTTGAAATCACACGTAAAACATATATATATACATATATATATATATATATATATATATATATATATATATATACATATATATATATATATATATATATATATATATATATATATAATAAATATATACACATATACATATATACGTACGGACATCTAAACCTACATGCGCACACACACACACACGCAAGCACACGCACATATACAAATTCACACACACAAACTCAAACACACACACAACCAAAACAAACACAAACAAAGTCACACATACACACAACACCCACACACACACACACACACACATGTACGCACACTCATAATATCTGTGTTGCAAATCTGACTCAGCTTCAAAGGAATAGTCTCTGAATGCTTCTGTAGAAACACCTGTGCCTTTAAGTTGTTCCCAAGGCTTTGCCACAAATGAACTATTGACTTGGAAATCTCTCTCTCTCTCTCTCTCTCTCTCTCTCTCTCACTCACTCTCTCTCTCTCTATCTCTCTCTCTCTCTCTCTCTCTCTCTCTCTCTCTCTCTTTCTATTCTCTCTTAGCTCTTCCTTTCTCTCTTCTCTCCTTTGTCTTTCTCAATCTTAGAAGAGTTAAGATGATGAAAATGATAGAGAGAGAGGGTAAGTGGAAAAGTGGGAAGGGAGACGGACGAAAGAAGGAAAAGAAGGGAGGGGGAGAAGGAAAAGGAGAGGAAAGGGTCGAGGCGAAGGGAAGGGAACGGAGTGTAGAGACAGAAAAAGTTCAGAGAAAAGGAAAGAGAAGGAGAAAAGTGAAGGGGAAGATGGGAAGGGAAGGAAGAGAGTGACTGGGAAGAGGGGAAGGCCCGGGAGAGGGAAAAAGAAGGAGGGAAGGGAGGCAGGCTGTCGGGGTGCTTGTTGGAGCATCTGTTGACACACACAAGTTTAATTTAGATCTTCGAGGAACAGCGATGATTTTTTTCCCCTCGTATGTTTTCGAGATTATGGATTCAGAGAACGTAATAATCTCTCTTGCTTCCCCTCTCTATTTCCCCCCTCTCTTCTTCCTGCTTAATTCCCCTCGAGATAAAGTTTTGTTTTTCATTTATTTTTCTTTTAATTTCCTTTATTCAATACCGAACCTCCTTATTATCGCGTTGCTTATATTAGATAATTTTGGATATTTTTTTTCTCTCTCTCTCTTTCTCTTTCGCTCTCTCTTTCTTCTCTCTCTCTTTGAGGAGAGAGAGAGAGAGAGAGAGAGAGAGAGAGAGAGAGAGAGAGAGAGAGAGAGAGAGAGAGAGAGAGAGAGAGAGAGAGAGAGAGACAGATGGATAGATAGACAGACACAATGTAGACACAAAAATACACCATGGTCTTAACTGATCATACACTATTGCCCAAAGGCAGATAATTAAGAATTCTAAAGCTGATATGATACTCTAATAACAGTCATGAACACCCAGAGAGATTATGAACAATAAGGGGTTAGTTGTAGAGCCCCCCTTCCCTGCCTTCCATTTTCCCTCCCTTCTCTTCATCTCTTTTCTTCCCGTTCGCTCCCCTTCCCTCCCTTTCACCCCCCCCCTCCCTTCTCCTCATCCTCTCCATCTCCCTATTTCCCCTTCATTCTCCACCCCTTTTCTCTCTCCTCTGCCCCCTTCCCCTTCGTTCCGTTCATTCCTCTTCCTCTTTCATTACTTTTCCTTCTTTCCTTCTCTTCCCTCCCTCTCCCTTCCTTCCCTCCGTTTTCTTTCATCCCCTCCCCATTCCCTCTTCTCTTTCTTCTCCCTCCCATTCACCCCTCCCTCTTCTTCCTTATCCTCCCTTTTCTTTCCCTATTTCTCCCTCCTCCTCTTATCTTCCTCTTCCTCCCTATCCTACTTTTTCCCTTTCTTCCTTCTCCCTCATTCCATTCCCTCTCCTTTCTCTCAAATTCTCCTCCTCCCTCCCTACCTCCCACTCTCCTTCCTCTCCCTCCCACTCCCCTCCCTTCCCCCCACTCTCACCCACTCCCCTCCCTTCCCCCCACTCTCTCCCACTCCCCTCCCTTCCCCCCACTCTCTCCCACTCCCCTCCCTTCCCCCCACTCTCTCCCACTCCCCTCCCTTCCCCCCACTCTCTCCCTCATTTCTCCCCTTCCCCCCTCGTAAAATAATAAAATCAGCTTCTCCTTTGTATGTATTAGAAACAGCACATCCAACGCACCCTTGGGTTAGTGACGTGTCTAGAATAGTACACAATATCACTTCATTATATGTTTAATCTGGCTACAGGGTAAGTAAGGCAGTCCAAGTTAGTGCCGGTCCCAAACCCGGATAAATAGAGAAGATTAACGTCAGGAAGGGCATCCAGCCATAAAAATGGTGATCCCATTTAATAATGGGATAAAAATCTACAGCAAAAGAAGATTCCTTTGTTATAATTTTGATTATTCGTTGTCACAAACAAAGGGTCTGTCTGACATTATGGTTGGACGAATAGATCGGAGTTTGTGGTTCGTTTATGATGATAAAGTTGATGATTATGATGATAATGATAGTGATGATAATCATAACAATGATGACGGTAAGGATGAGGATGGTGGTGTTGATAATGATAACGAATAAAGAATAAAGGTTTTAAGGATAAAAAATAAGAATAAAAGTGATAATATTAAAAAGTAATAAAGATGATAATGATAAAATCAACTTTCTATCTATCTCTCTATCTACTTTTATGTGTGTGTGTAAATGCGTCTTTACTAGTCTGTTTATATATGTATAAGTGCATTATTACGTTTGCGTTTCAGTGTTCCTATTTGCCCATGGATTAAAATGGATTATAAACGGATTGAATGGATTCATAAATCGCATTCTACGGTCACACGATTCGACAAAGGAATTTTTGTCTCCTTTCTCTTTTCGAAATAAAAAAGAAAGAATATATCATCAGATTGGGTAATGAAGATAATTATCACCGCGGAGGCTTTGTAATTCAATTTGTACCTCATTACATTATGGCATTATATATCCCCTCCCTTTATTTTCACTCCTTCGACTATCTCGTTTTGATGAATTAACGACGGTGGTGATGATTATATGCATTAGGATTCTATTTATGTGAATCTCTATGATATATATCTGTTGGATCAAGATTATCACTATCGACTACCATTGTCTACAACAGGGCTGCCAATCTCCTTTACACCAGGAGCCGCATTTCACCCTCGTATACAGTATTTTTTTCATGAAACGCAATGGTCGTTGGGCTGATCAGGCGTGGCATCCCAATCAGTCCTATTTGGGATGTGGTCAGGAGCTATCAAGTTAGCAAAGTAAAGGCCGGCTAGTTCTTTCTTCTTTCGCAGATCTAAGTAGGAATGATATCTCTGCCGTTTGTTCAGCAGGACTAAACTTCCGCCTGACATATACTGCGTCTGCCGTGAATTACCAGTTGTACTGATAAACGCCTTCTGGAAAAAACTCCTGTATGGGAACCAAATAATCATATGTCGACGCGACGAAACGGCCATATGGTTGACATACAAAAAAAAAAAAAAAAAAAAAAAAAAAAGAAGACGTTGGTGGTTATTTAATTCATTACAAAAAAACAAAAAAAAAAAAAAACAAAAAACAATATTAGAAAATAAAAATCCTGCAAGAGTATAAGTGTGGGAGCGCGTGTTTGGTAGAAATTACGATCACTGAGCATTTATGATTATATGAAATGATGTGAAAAGAACAACTTGGTATTCATCATCATCTCTATTTTCAGTCTTTATGGATATATATTTTATTCTATTTATAAGTGTGATTATGTTATATAAGTAATTATTCCCCATTACCAAAGTGGCGGTTATAAGCTGAGGGAGGTAGGTGTGCGTGCGTTTGTAGGTATGTAGATGTGTGTGTAGTTGTGTATGTGTGTACGCGTGTATTTGTGTATGTATTTCTGTATGTGTGTAGGTGTGTACGTCCGTAAGTTTGCGCGTGTGTGAGAGTGTAGATTTGTATGTGTGTAGGTTTTTGCGTGTGTAAGT
>NC_061825.1:35846993-35853900 GCF_019202785.1 Penaeus chinensis
CGCCCTTCCCTTTCCCTCCCTTCCCCCTACTCTTCCCCCTCTCTTCCCCCCACCCCCTTGTCATCTTGTCATTCTGTCAGCTTGCAATTCTTTTGACTTTATAATTTATTATTTTTCCTTTTGTCTGATGTTATTGCACGAGGGTGAAGAAGAAGGAGAAGAAATGGATGAATAAGAAGAGGAAAAAGAGGGAATGAAGACCAATATTTAATCGCAATATACCTGCAGAATCGTGAATGATATTTGTAATAATCCAGATCAGGTTTTGTATCATGATCTCTAGAATATTCGGTCTCATTTGCAATCTTCAGACCTCATTTAACTTCAAGACTCTCTAAGACGAGGGTTGTATTACATCCATGGAGTGGTAATGAATCTTGGGTAACAGGCCCGTAGAGTTTTGAGTGCTTTTCTTAGTAATTTATGATAGTGGTGGTGATGGCGATGGCTGTGATGACAATTGAGATGATGGTGATGGTGATTGTGGTCGTAGGGGGTGAAGACTACGATAGCAGTGATGGTGACTATATTAATGGTGATGGCTACAACTCATAGGAGTTGGTAGTGAACACGATTTATAAACAACATAGGTTTATTTACACCAAAACAAACACATATGTAATCCACAGGGGCCTGTGAGCGTAAGTAACGAGGCAAATACAAACAACGGTAGATTGCACGAGGGACCTTTTAAAAAGAGATCATGATAATAAAAAAAAAAAAAAAAAAAAAAAAAAAAAAAAAAGTAAGGGACACAATATACCGGAAAGACATTTAGATTTTATAAAAATACAGCGAAAACAGTCTTTTAGAAGAAAAAAAAGAGATTTCAGTCAAATAATAATTAGAACTTTCTCCGTATCATACATAGACTAAATATTCACATAGAGTGTTTAATTTAAATGAACAAATAACATTAAACATTACGGAAAGATCTTGCAGTGCCTTAATAATTAGCGTAGCGATGGTATAAATTAATGATAAGAACAATAATAACAGTTAATTATCTCTGTCGTTATCATTATCATCAACCTCTATTCTCCTTCTCTTTTGTTACGAAGAAGAGGGATAGTAATAATCTACAAGAAAGGGATTTACGTAGAACCTAAAAAAAGAAAAGAAAGTAAAGTTACGTAAAAGACCTTGGCTAGAGTTTAGTTGGAAAAGTTATGAAACTCAATTAATGTCTATCGCCATAAATTCATTATAGAAAGCAGTTTTTTTTTCTCTCCATTTTTTAAGTTGTTTTTTTCCATTTTTCTCTACCATTTTTCTTTATTTTTTCTGTGATATAAGGACTGGTTTTATTAATGAACTTTTTCTGGTTTTCAGAAAGGAAAATAAAACCTACTTTGCAAGATTTCTCTCATAGTGTAAGGACAATAAAAATAAAATAATGATAATGAAAACGAAAATAACATTGATAGTAACAGTGATAATAATGATAATAATGATGCTAGTGATAATGAGGATAATGATAATAATAAAAAGGATGATACTAATAACAACAACAACAACAACAATAATAAAAATGATAATAGTAATAATAATAATAATAATAATGATAACAACACTTATAAAAATAATAATAATGGTGATGATGGTAATAATAACAATATTGATAATGATAATGATAATAATAATAAGGATGAATAGCAATACTGATTATAATGAATAATTATGATGATAGTAATTGCAATAATAGTAATAATAATGATAAAAATAATGATAATAATAATAATAATAATAATAATAATAATAATAATAATAATAATAATAACAACAATAACAGTAAGAGTACTAGTAACAATAACTACATCAACAACAGCAACAACAACAAAAACAACAACAATAATAACAATAATAATAACAATGACACTAATGACAATAATGATAATCATGATTACAATAACAACAACAACAGCAACAACAACAACAAAAACAATAAAGAAAACAAAGAAGACAAACGATTCAATGAAACAGCAATATGAAAAACAACAATGCGATTCGCACCCTCTCCATCGCTGACAGCAGGAATAAGCACTCAAGCTGACAGCAAGGGGTGAGCGTGGTTGCCGTCAGCACTCGGTATTGTCAGCTGGAGCCAAGGGTTTATGTGAAACTGCAGTCGGCGTCAGCACTTAGGATGTCAGCAGGTGTCAGGAAAGAGTTGGTGTGTGTGTGTGATTTAGGAATGTCAGCAGGGAGTCAGGAGGGACTGAAAGAATATATTATTGTTATTATTGTTATTATTATTATTACTATTGTTATTATAATTATTGTTATCATTATTATCGTTATTATTATCATTATCATTATCATTATCGTTATCGTTATCGTTATCATTATCAGTATCAGTATCAGTGTCATTATTATCATTATCATTATTATCATTACTATTATTATTATTATTATTATCATTATTATTATTGTTATATTTATTATTATAACTATTATCATTATTATCATTATTTTCTTTTTTTTTGGGGGGGAGGGGAAAGGAGAAATTAATTGACAGATAGATAGTAGACAGATATGTAAGTGGTGTGAGATGGTTGATGAATAGATTGGAGAGTGAAATATGACTGATAATGATACATGTATGATAATAATGATAATTATAATATTGATAATGATAAAAGTAATAATAATAAAAATAATGATAGTAATAACAATAATAATGATGATGATGCTGACAATAATAATAATGATAATAATAATAATAACGATTATTATAATTATAATCATTATTATAATTATCATTATAAATCTAATATAATGCTATATAATATAATCTATATATTTATGTATTTATGTATTTATCTATATAATAGATAAATACATAAATTGGTTAATGATGAGTTGGCTTGTAGTGAGTATATCATAAATCGAACATAATGATAAGATGCATATGTAGAGATAGATAGATAGATAGATAAATAGATAGATTGGCAGTTAGACAGAAACACAATTACATATAGACAAAAAATAGCCAAACAGACAGGTAGACAGACGAGTGCATAAACGAATAAATAAAGATATAGGAAATAAAGATAATTTAAAACAGAATCATCTTGGATATCAAAATGATCCTTTTCATAATGCATAATTTTTGCGTGACCAAAGGGAACCGGGTCCAGAATCAGAGTATTATTAATTTGATAACAAAATTGCCTTTTCCTTTGATGTCAAAAGGATTTTACCTCGCCTGTTGTTTTATATGATCTAACTGTGTTTCCAAACCCCAGTGGAACGAAAAAAAAAAAAAAAAAATTGTTATGATGATGATAATAATAATAATAATGATAATGATATTGATAGTAAGGATAATGATTATGATGATAGTAATCATAATAAGGCTGGTAAGGATGAAAATACCAATAACAATAATAATAATAATGATAGTAATAATAGTAATAACAGTAATAGTAATGATAAAATAACAAACATTACATCCTTAATTACTAAGAAAAAAAAAGAACATAATAAAAAGATAATTATAAGGAAAACGTCCAAAAAAGTAAGACCTAAAAAAAAAAAAAAAAAAAAAAAAAAAAAAAAAAAAAAAAAAAAAAAAAAAAAAATTAAATTAAATCCCTTCTCTGCAGGAAAGTCCCAGGTGCTTTAAAAGTTCAAAAGTTCAAAAAGCAAAAGTTTTATCTTCTTCTCCTCCCAACACCCCCCCCACACCCCTACCCCCACCCTCCCACCCTTCCTTTTTACCCTTGCTCGCTTCTCTGACTTCCTAACACATGGTCTTCCCACGTCACTTTCCTGTAATATGGTGAAAGTGATGGTGATAGTTGATGAACAGTGGTGGTGATGATGTTGTGGTGATGATATGGTGATGAGAGTGAACTTGAAGATGGTGATGAAGGTGTATATTGTATAAGGTGATGATGGCGGTGGTGATGAAGATAGCGTTTGTGATGATTCTGGGGATTGTCAGAGTGATGATGATGATGATAAGCAGAAAAATACGACTGGGATGATTGTGATGAAGATAATGAAGATGATGGTGATGTGATGATGATAATAAGTTTGGTAAGGACTATCACCAATAATCATAATACTATTTTTTTCCTCTTATCTTCTTTTTCTTCTTATAATTCTTATTCTTATTCTTACTCTTATTATCACCACCATCATTGTCATCAGTGATCATGTCATCATAATAATTGCTATCACATTATCATTATCGCTATTATCTCCATTATCAGTTGTAGTAGTAGTCAGATAAATCATTAAAAAAAACGAGTCTATAAACTGAATTAAAATTATATAAAAATATTCATACTATTGACCAAGTAATGTATCAGTATATTATAACATACGTTTCAATGCACGTATTACGAAATACATTAGGAATTTTAGACAATATATACCTGTAGGACTGCATAACATTTAACTGTCACTAACTCACCCTAACGTTTACAAATCGATTCATATAATCTAATTCATGTAACTATGCAATACGTATAACTATGTGGCTATTTTAACTACCTAATGATCCATATTCATATGAAGGACCATTAGTAGTAAGTACCTTTTTTTTACCTCAAAAGTGCATTATGGATAATTCGAACGATGTAGTTTATTGCTGTTATGGTTTTTTGAATCTTTTTTATTTATTTATTTATTTATTTATTTATTTATTTATTTATTTATTCACTCATTTATTATTGTTATTTTGGCTTTTTAGAGAACCTTTTTTCCCTTCTTTTCTTCGTCTTAAAAAAAAAAATCCTCTGTCCTTTCATTTCTTTCTTATCCATAATTCTTTCATTTTCTTATCCACTTTTCCTTCCTTTCCCCCACTTTTTTGCCATCTCATATTTCACTTCATTTTTTTTCTTCTTCTTCTTCCCAGTTTTCCTTCTTTTTTTTCCTTTCTTTCTTTTTTTCCCCTTTTTTTTAGGCTGGTCTCGTGGTTGTTGGCACGCGAGGAACATGACTCTGCCTATTGATTACGATAAAGCTTGGTTGTAATGCGGTAAAGGGAGGAAGAAGGGAGAAATATGAAGGAACGTGTGTGTGTGTTGGATTGTTTGTTGTTATTGTGTTTATATATGTGTGTGTTTATGTGTTCGTGTATTTGTGTATTTGTGTGTGTGTGTGTGTTTGTGTTTGTGTGTGTGTGTTTATGTGTGTGTGTGTGTGTGTGTGTGTGTGTGTGTGTGTGTGTGTGTGTGTGTGTGTGTGTGTGTGTGTGTGTTTGTATGTGTGTGTGTTTGTATGGGTATATGTATGTACGTGAGAGAGAGAGAGAGAGAGAGAGAGAGAGAGAGAGAGAGAGAAAGAGAGAGGTGGGGAGGTAGGAGGGGGAGGGGAGAGAGAGAGGAGGGGACGGGAGGAATGGAAAATGACAGAAGGAGGGAGGGCGAAAGAGAGGGGAAGAGAGGATCAAAAGAGAAGGAGGAGAGACAGAGAACAGGAAGGAAGGAAGGAAAGATCATGAGGAAATTTGGAGAGGGGCGAGGCAAAGAGGGAGAAAGAAAGAGGGGAGGAGAGAAAGGGAATGGGAAGGGAGGGAAGGAAAAAGGGAGAGAGGGGTAAAGGGAGAGGGGGAAGAAAGTGAACGGAAAGGAAATAAATAAATAAATGGAGAAGGGGCGGGGCATTATGGAAGAGAGACAGAGCGAGAGAGGAAAGGAGGCTATGAACGAGAAAGAAGAGAGACGAAGAATGAAAGGGAGATATATAGAAAAAGAAAATCAACTCATATCTGAATTATACTTAATGAAAGAAAGAGACAGACAGACAGAGAGAGAGAGAGAGAGAGAGAGAGAGAGAGAGAGAGAGAGAGAGAGAGAGAGAGAGAGAGACAAAGAGACATACACACATATATCACAGAGTTTCGTGTTTCGTAGAACCGGTGTCGTGTTCGAACGCGAGGGAGTAAAGGGGGGAAGGGGGGGGGGGGGGCAGAGTAAATGGAACACCGAGGGGTGGGGGGTGGGGTGGGGGGAGTAGAACAAGAAGGGGGAGGAGGGGAGGAGGAGGAGGAGGGGGGGTGGGGTAGAACATGAAGGGAAAAGAGGGGGGGAAGGCGGGAGGGAGGGGGGGGGGCAAGAAGGGGGAGGAAGGGGGGGGTGGAACAGGAAGGGAAAAGAGGGGGGGGGTGGAGGCGGGAGGAAGGGGGGGGTGGAACAGGAAGGGAAAAGAGGGGGGGGGTGGAGGCGGGAGGAAGGGGGGGGGGGGTCGAATACGGCGATCCCTACCCCGGCTTTCCATAGGCTGATACAGAGAGCGGTCATATTGCTGTGGAAAAATCTTTTTTTTTTTTTTTTTCCTTTCCTTTTTAGATGATTAATTTTCTTTCTTTTGTGGTTTGTTTTTTTCTGCTTGTTTGAAAAATCGTGTGCTCGTTCTTTCTTCCTCTTTTTCTAATTTTCTTTCTCTTTCTGTCTTTCTATTTATCTATTTATCTATTTATCTATCTATTACTCTCTCTCTCTCTCTCCTCGAGGAAGAACGAGAGAGAGAGAGAGAGAGAGAGAGAGAGAGAGAGAGAGAGAGAGAGAGACAGAGAGAGAGATAGAGAGAGAGATGGAGAGATAGAGAGAATTTAAAAAAAGGAATAGAAAGAAAGAAAAAGAAGAAAAAAAAGAAAAACAGAGCAGATCCCTCTTCCAAATCCGCGGATCCCTCTCGTTCATGTTTCAAAAAAAAAAAAAAAAAAAAGCTTTTTCCGTTTTCTATTAACCTTCGTTTTCTATAACCTCGCCCCATTTTTCACGCCGCGAAGCCCTTTCCTCTTCAGAACTTAATCTTCTCTTTTTCCTCTCCCTCGCGTTTCCCCACTATTTATCATCCCTTGTCCTTTTTAAACCCCATGTCCTTGTCCGTGTATTTCTCTCCTTTGCGTCTCCTTCCCCCCCCCCCCCCTTTCGATATGTAAACACGG
>NC_061825.1:35869000-35871500 GCF_019202785.1 Penaeus chinensis
AATTGCATGACTTGTATAATCATTAATTTCCACTATCAGTAGCACAGTCATTACTATCTTCCTCATTATCTTCATCATCACTCTTACCATCTCCAGGTACAACCCTTGGCTAGCACTGACTATTATCATAACAGAATCCTGAAGCGACGCTATCCCTCAACCGGAAGTAAGACAAGGACCTAAACATCACTCATGCAAGAGCTTCATCCCATTTTCGTGATAAGACCATTGTTATCGCCGGGCTATGTCGCGCACGCAAAGCTGGAGGCCAACGTGGTAGTTTAGCTTAAAGCTGTCGATTTGGATGGCGTTGTTGGCAATGGGAAGTGCAAATGGTGGCAGCGGTGGGATGAATACGGGAAGGTGTCTCGTGTGTGTGGCGGATGCGGCGTAACACAAACATCACGCTGCTGCTAGCTGGCTGCGAGGATGGTTATTGTCCCATCAAGAAAATCAATGTTAGCTTATACTTTGGGGCCACGCTACACGACCTGGTGTCCGCTGCTGCTGGTACACCACATACATCGGCGCTGTGTGCTGCTTATTTATTAGCATATCTAATACTTGATCACACCTTTGCCACAAAAATAACAACCTCTTTCGCCACATGGCATGACGATATATGAAACACCATGAACACCGTTTCCCCACGCTTCTTTATTCCATTACAAGGTTAATGGTTTCTTTCGTCAGTCAACCCTTCCAGCAGCAAACGCATTTCAACATTTCCTCTTTTTTGTATCATAATAAAACCAGGCTTAACAAAACATCCTCTTGAAACGCAGATGTAAATAAGAGCAAACACAACATGAAGGTGACCTCTGACCTTTTGTTCCCTTGCTTGTGCAGGATGGATGAATTATCCAGTATTTATTGTCTCTGCCTTGTACTTTTTTTTCATATTAAGGATTCAGTTCGGAGTCTCATGCACAAGCCAGTCTTCGTTCGTGACTTGGGTGCATGACGAGCCGAGTGTGTGAGTCATGACAAAAGCAATAAGGATGAAAACAACCCACTAGAACGAAAGACTAACGACGTTACTGGTCAAGAGGGAGCAACAGTATCTCTCTCTCCGGAGCGCCTGTACGGTGCAGGAACCAAACAATTCCTGTGGACAAACTGGGGAACTGTCTCATCGATCTTCACTACGTATTTTACATTCTCCTTGTGTGCGCCATCAATAGAGCGACTTCGTTCTGTGCAAGGGATACGACTTCGGAGGCTGAATACTGAGAACTCTAAAAAGTAGCGTATTTTTTAACAGATGGCGGATGTATTGTCCATTTTTTAAAAATCATCCTCAGCGCCACTCTACGAAGTACAAGTACAAGCTCTTATGAAACCAGAGTGGAAAGAATAACGTGGAGCAAGGAGTCGCAGAGAAGAAGAGCTGCGGAAGGGAAGAGGGAGAAAGAGGGAGGGAGGAGAAACTACGTCTTTAAACAAACAACAAATACATACAAGTATAATTTTTCCTTCTCAAGGGGTTGTTTCACTCTCTATTTCCCCTTGATTACTGCCTTTCCTTCCCTATAAAATAAAGAACCTATTCCTTCATGTCATACACTTTCCCCAGTAACACAAAAGACACAAACAGAAATAAAAAAAATCACCCACTCGTCATTTCCCTCCCCCAGAGAAGTGCAATGGCAGCGAGGAAAACACTCGTCCACCTTTGCTTCTTTCCTTCTTCTTTAACCTCGGAGAAGCTTACCTGGAAATCCTCACGGCGCTGGCATCTCAGCGAGCCCGCGCCGTGTTCGAGAAAGCAGAATTTGAGGCCGGATCTTCTTGAGAATTTCTGCTCGGTCTTTGACGCTGAGTGCTTGCCCTTCTTGTTCTTCTTCTGTTTCGTTTTTTCCTTCTTCTTCGTTTTTTTCTTCTGCTTTTGTTTCTTTTTCTTTCTTCTTCTTTTGTTTTCCCCCCTCTTCTTCCATTTCTTCTTCTTCTTCTTCTGTTTCTTCTTCTTCTGTTTCTCCCTCTTTTGCTTCTTCTTTTTCTTCTTCTGTTTCTCCTTTTTCTTCTCGTTCTGTTTCTCCCTTTTCTTCTTCTTCTTCTTCTTCTTCTTCTTCTTCTTCTTCTTCTTCTTCTTCTTCTTCTTCTTCTTCTTCTTCTTCTTCTTCTTCTTCTTCTTCTTCTTCTTCCTCTTCCTCCTTTTCTATTGAAACGTTGATTTTGTCCACGGGGGAAAAAAATATTACAAATATGAAAAAAATAGGATACAACATTTTCCTCTTCGGTTAGGTGAAGTTGGAAGCGTACATGTAATATTAACTCGAAATTTTACATCAGGAAATGGATACTCGTGATAAGATCACAGATTAAAGCAAAAAATAGGTATTCGGATGGTACATGTTGTACTGCAATATCCGGTTTACCTTCGTTTTGAATATTATGGAATGTAGATTAATAAAACAACGTCAAATACTTGCGGTCTCATGAAGGGTGTACATGTCTAGCAAAAGTCTACGGTCGAATGGAGTACTATTTCACTATCCAT
>NC_061825.1:35874000-35876500 GCF_019202785.1 Penaeus chinensis
TCCTATCTCTTTACCTCTATTTCTTATGTCCTTTTTCATAATCCTTATCCTGTCATATAATCCCCAAGCAATCGTTGGATATTTTTTTTTTTATAATAGTGATACTAAACTTCTCTCCTCCCCTCCCCCCCGTGTGAATGAATATCTGGTTATGATTTTGTAATCATGGAATCGCTATTCGTCCACCGTCACGTTTACTAAGCGACGGCTACTAAACACTGGCACTAACTGCGCATAAATCTAAGGTACGTGCACGCCAGTTTTCAAATAGCGATTTCGTGGGTCTTCTCTACTCTGGGTCTGTTTCCCTCCTTCTCTCCACTCTATGTTTTTTTCTCTCTAGCCCTCTCTATATTTTTATCGCTTGCTCTCTTAGTATCTATTTTATCCTTTTCTCTCTCTCTCTCGCTCGCTCTCTCTCTCTCTCTCTCTCTCTCTCTCTCTCTCTCTCTCTCTCTCTCTCTCTCTCTCTCTCTCTCTCTCTCTCTCTCTCTCTCTCTCTCTTCCTCCCTCCCCCCATCTCTCTCCCTCTGTCACTGTCTGACTGTCTATCTGTTTGTCTGCCTCTCTCTGTCTTTCTCTCTCCTTCTTCCTCCCTCCCCAACCTCTCTCTCTCTCCCTCTCTCTCCCTCTTTCTATCTATCTATCCATCTATCTATCTATCTATCTATTTATCTATCTATCTATCTATCCATCCCTCTATCTATATATCTATCAATCCATCTATCTATCCATCTATCTATCTATCTCGCCTGAATACACCATAAAACCGAGCTAACGGCAAAGAGCTGACCTCTAGAAATCTGATTCTGTTTTAACGGCACCCGATCCTGTCTATTGTTTTCTCTTTTGTTTCTTTGTTGTCTTTATAGTTTATATAAGAGGTTGTGGTTAGGAAGATTAGACGATCCCGTGATTAGAAAGTTACATGATAAGATTATTAAAGAGTGGAATAATTATGGAAATACGTAAAAGCTGACGCTGTGGGTTGACATAGGAAGTCAATATCAGTAAAATATTTAACGATTGTATAAGTAAGCAGGAGATATGTTTGTGCGTGAGTGTGCTCTATCTTACTCTTTTCAGTTTTCTCTCTTCCTTTCCCTTCTGCTCTCTCTCTCTCTCTCTCTCTCTCTCTCTCTCTCTCTCTCTCTCTCTCTCTCTCTCTCTCTCGCACTCTCTCTCACTCTCTCTCTCTTTCTCTCTGTCCTGTAATTTTCCAAAACCGATAAAAATCACGTTGAATAGCATAAAGGCAATGACCGTACTTTACACATTTACTCAAAATACAGACTTACATTTTTTATTCATTCCGAAATCAGCGCCCTTTCCACCACTCCTAAAATTTAGCGACGGCATAACTTTAGCGAGGACTCTTTCGCGAATATATTTTTTGCAATGCTTTATTTTTCTCTCTCTCTGTGTGTCCGTTTTGAATGCGTGTTTGTGTTTGTGTGTGTGCATGTGTTTTGAGTATGTGTGTGTGTGTGTGTGTGTGTGTGTGTGTGTGTTTTGAGTGTGTATGTGTGTGTGTGTGTGTGTGTGTGTGTGTGTGTGTGTGTGTGTGTGTTTTGAGTGTGTGTGTGTGTGTGTGTGTGTGCGCGCATGGGTATGTGTGTGTGTGTGTGTGTGTGCATGTGTATGTGTGTGTGTGCGCACGTATGTGTGTGTGTGTGTGTGTGTGTGAGCATGTGTGTGTGTGTGTGTGTGTGGGCGCATGTGTGTGTGTGTGTACGCATGTGTGTGTGTGTGTGTGTGTGTGCGCGCATACGTATGTGTATATGTGTGTGTGCGTATGTGTATGTGTCTGTGTGCGTGTGTGTGTGTGTGTGCGCGCATGTGTATGTGTGTGTGTGTGTACGCACATGCGTGTATATGTGTGTGATATTGCAAACATTACCACTGTTGAAAATACGAGAGACGGAATTACTGCCTCCACTGCGGAAGGTATAAGAAATGCAAGGTAATTAGTTATTTAAGTACATGAATAAATAAAGGACAAACAAAAAAAAAAGAAAGAAAGAAAAATGAGACTATTAATGACCATGAAGCAGAGTTTGAATTGTATTGATTATGGTAATTGTTCATTGTCAGTGTATGAGCGTTGACTTATGTGTTTTTTTATGTGTATCATTACAATAATAATAATAATATTGATAATAATAATAATAATAATAATAATAATTATTATTATTATTATTATTATTTTTATTATAATTATCATTATTATTATTATTATTATCATTATTATTATTATTATTAGCATCCTCATTATTATTATTATTATTATTATTGTTATTGTTATCATCATCATCATCATTATTATTATTATTATTAACATTATTGTTATCATCATCATCATCACTATTATTATTATCATTTTTATTATTATCATTATTATTATTATTATTATTATTATTATTATCATTATTATCATTATTATTATCATTGTTATCATCATCATCCTTATTGTTATTATCATTTTTTTTTTATCATTAAC
>NC_061825.1:35886500-35889000 GCF_019202785.1 Penaeus chinensis
ACCAAAGGAGGGTCTCTACCAATCAACCTAAAAAAAAAGAAAAAGGAAGGGAGAAAAAAGTGACACATAATCTATAATCTTCTTTTCTTTTTCTTTTCTTGTTTATTCTTTTTTTGTTCTTTTTTTTTTTTTTTTTGATGCCGATACATTTTTTTTTTTTTTTTTCACTAAAAGCTTTCGTCTCGTTCTGGCCACCGCGGAAGCCTCTTATATATTTACATTTATTATGGCGGTTTTATTAAGACCATTTGAGTGATGGTAATAAACTCTTACTTAACATAGATAGAGACGGTTTTAGATCATCGCGTTTACGTACATGATATAGATTATAACATATCAGTATTCATAAGCATGTATATAGTTTATCACTGGTTGATAAAGAATGATTCTACAGTATCCTGACTTACAGACTATAGTATCCTAACTTACAGACTGCAGTATCCTGACTTACAGACTATAGTATCCTAACTTACAGACTACAGTATCCTAACTTACAGACTGCAGTATCCTGACTTACAGACTATAGTATCCTAACTTACAGACTGCAGTATCCTGACTTACAGACTATAGTATCCTAACTTACAGACTACAGTATCCTAACTTACAGACTACAGTATCCTAACGTACAGACTACATTATCCTGACTTACAGACTATAGTATCCTAACTTACAGACTACAGTATCCTAACTTACAAACTACAGTATCGTAATTTCGCAACACATATCGCTTCGCTACTGACATGTTAAAATCTGACACAATAACAAAGTGATTTACTGTTACTTTCTCTTTCTCCTTGGGCTTCCTTCTGTCTCTCTGTCCGATATTTCAGCTACGAAATAATATTTTATTGTTATTGTTATTGTTGTTGTTCTGTATTCCCTTCAGTCGATGGAAGTACAGGATGAGTTAGGAGGAGAGTAATGTGTTTGTTTGTTTGTTTGTTGGTCCAGTATTTGGGTTATATATATATATATATATATATTTTTTTTTTTTTTTTTTATTTTTTTTTTTTTTTTCGTTTTTTCCATCCCTGGTTATGTATAAGTTCAAATGGAAATATAATAAAGTAAATATACATTTACTCATGAATAAGAACAAACACACACATGTACAAATGAATAAATACACAAACGCAAACAAGTAAACAAATACACACGTACAATTTCATTGTATCAGTCAATACTAACTACAACATCAATGCTAATAACAACAACAGCAACCACAACAACAGTAACAGCAAGAACAACAACAGTAACAGCAAGAACAACAACAACAGCAACAATTGTAACAGCAAAAACAACAACAACAACAACAAAACAATAACAACAACAGCAATAACAACAATACCAGCGTACCAACGTCCCATTTGCATAATATACGTTATCTTTCTAAGGCAGCTAATTCTAATTTACTGCAAATTCTTTTTACAAAACTTTTCAAAAGTAGAAATTAGAGATTTTAGTACAGTTATTAAGCCAACACTTCTTAACTTCCCGTCCCTTCCCCTCTTCTCTGTTCCCTGCCCCTTCCCCTTTCCTCTGTTCCCTGCCCCTTCCCCTTCCCTCTGTTCCCTGCCCCTTACTCTCTTCTCTGTTCCTTGCCTCTTCCCCTTTCCTCTCTTCCCTGCCCCTTACTCTCTTCTCTGTTCCCTGCCCCTTCCCCTTTCCTCTGTTCCCTGCCCCTTCCCCTCTTCTCTGTTCCCTGTCCCTTACTCTCTTCTCTGTTCCCTGCCCCTTCCCCTTGCCTCTGTTCCCTGCCCCTTCCCCTTTCCCCTTCGCCATTACCATCAATAACCCTTTTCCCTTTTCCCTCTACTGTGCCCTATCCTATGTTGGCACTCTCCTTAAATGGTACTCTCTATTGTTCCCCCTCCTTCAATGAGGCACTCTGCCATACTCCCTCATAAAATGGCACTCTCTACCATGTCCCCTTGCAATGATGGCACTTTCTACCATGATCCCTTCCAATGATGGCACTTTCTACCGTGATCCTTTCCAATGATGGCACTTTCTACCATGATCCCTTCCTATGATGGCACTTTCTACCATGATTCCTACAATGGCAGCCCCTAGCATGTACCACTCTCCTTAAATGACACTCTCTACCATGCCCCCTGCCTATAATGGCACTCGTTACCATGCCCCCCCCCTCTCACTTCCAATAATGGTACTCGCTACCATTTCACCGCCTATCTCGAGTGCCATATAACAAACTTGAGACGAGTAAAACTTTACAGTGCCACACTGGGGATTTGTTTGCGTCTCTCTACTTCCTCTTCTTCTTCTTCTTCTTCTTCTTCTTCTTCTTCTTCATATTCTTCTTCTTCTTCTTCTTCTTCTTCATCTTCTTCTTCTTCTTCTTCTTCTTCTTCTTCTTCTTCTTCTTCTTCTTCTTCTTCTTCTTCTTCTTCTTCTTCTTCTTCTTCTTTCTTTCTTTCTTTTCTTTCCTTGTTTCCAGATTAGGATGGTGGGGAAGGAGAGAAGGAAGAGGGGAAAGGGG
>NC_061825.1:35896500-35909000 GCF_019202785.1 Penaeus chinensis
TCTCTCTCTCTCTCTATGTATGTGCGTGTGTGACTGAGAGAAAGAGAAAGAGAGAGAGAGAGAGAGAGAGAAAGAGAAGAGAGAGAGAGAGAGACGAGAGAGAGAGAAAGAGAATAACGATAAAGAAAGAAATCAAAATAAGATTAGTTACTCGTATATCTTAGCTTGTGGACCGTAGAAATGAAAAAAAAAAAATCTCACCTATCAATATGTTTCTGCCTTTGCAACGATTGATCAATTGAAATAGACCATGACGTCCTTGGAATTATTTGCACAAAGTCACGGTCGAATGTGGGTTGGTGAAAGGGGGGGGGGGGGGTATGGTAGTTTGGGGGGGGGGGGTATGCTCGGGCGTGAGAAGTTATTCAAATTTAGGCCTTTATCCCTTTCAGAGGAGCCGTCGGCGTTTTCGTAAATTTGAATGTTATGTAAGTTATAATTTCCTTTTTTCTCTCCTTTTCGCTTTATATCTTTGTTTCTTTGTATCTCTTTCTGAGACTGCACACGCTCTCTCTCTCTCTCTCTCTCTATCTCTCTCTCTCTCTCTCACACACTCTCTCTCTCTCTCTCGCTCTCTCTCTCTCTGACACACACACACACAGACACACACACACACACACATACATACACACACAAACACACACAATTTCTCTCTCTTCCTCTCTATCTCTCTCTCTTGAAGAAAGAAAAGTTATGATGATAATGATAGTAGTATGATAGCAATATTGATGATGACAATAATGATCATAATGATAACGGATAATAATAGGGATAATAATAGTGATGATAATAATGACAACAATAATGATGATAATAATGACAATAATGATAACAGTAATAGTTATAATAATAATGATGATAATGATAATAATAATAACAATGATAAAAATAATCATGATGATAATGATAATAATAATTATAAAAAAGATGAAAAGATATAATGGTAGTAATAATAACAATAACAATAAATATGAAAATAATAATAAGAACAACAACAACAATAATAATAATGATACTGACAATAATGATAATGATAATAACAATAATACAAATAATAACAATGATAATAATGATAATAGTTATGGTAATATGATAAAATTAATGATAATGATAATAATAACATAATGATTATGATGATGACGATGATCATAACACAATAATAATGATAACAACAACAACAAAAATAATAACAATAATAACAATAACAGTAATAATGATAATAATATTTGTGATGATGATAATAACAATAATGATAATGAAAAGTGAAAACAATATAATAATAATAACAATGATGATGATTATAATAATGATGATAATAATAATGAGGACGATAATGATAATACTGGTGATGATAATGATGATAATATTATTGATGATAAAACATCCGATAACAGTAATGATAATAGTAATGATAAGAATAATAATGAGGGGTAATAGTGATGATAATAATGATAACGATAGTCATGATAATAGCAATAATAATGAAAGTAGCAATAACAATAGTATTGATAATTATAACGAAACTTAGCATAATAATAATAATAATAATAATAATGATAATGATAATAATAATAATAATAAAATAATTATAATAGCAGTGGTAGTAGTAAAAGTTGGCAATTATAACGAATAAGCAATAAACTCCTTGCTCGAACGCGACGGGAAGTATTACCTGCCATGTCTTCTCTCCTGTTTTATTCTCCTTTCATATTCTCTCCCTCCCCCCTGCAAAGTGACCGTCGGTGGTGATCTGTGAGTCCGAGAGAGCTGTGGGCGCTGTGACAAGGCACACCTTCACCTTCACCTACACGACAGTGACTAAACATGGTAACGGTGCCTCTCTCCGCCGTGGCACCTTTACCTACCCCCTCCCCCACCCCCACCCCACACCTCCCCTTCCCTCGTACTCTCTCTCTCTCTCTCTCTCTCTCTCTCTCCTTCCCTCCCTGCCCCCCCCCCCCCCCCCACACACACACCTACGCCCCGCCTCCCTCCTACCCTCTACCCCCTATCCCCAACCACTTTTCCTCCCCCTCCCCCCTTCCCTCCTCCCCCCTCCCCGAGCCTTGTCATTTAGCGTTGCCAGTCGCCTCAAGGACCTTCATTTATTTGACCTTTTCTGGGATCTCTATGGCGTCGAATATTCGTGTTTTTTTATTTTTTTGTTTTTTTTTTTGTACGTTGGTTGCGCTTTCTAAATGCCTTTTGGTGAATGAGGTAAGGGAGAAGGGGACAATATGAAGAAACGTAAGAGGTGGAATAAACAAAAAAACAAAAACAAAAAAAAAGTTTCGAGTTGGGGTCAAAATTCGGACGCGTAATTCGTCAATCGGCAACTCTGACTCTCCTGACTCGCTCGGTTACCTGAACTGTTTTTTTTTTTTTTTTTTTTTTTTTTTTTCTTCTGGCTGCGGCGCCATGAGGCACTCCGATGCATATTTCATCGACGGCACCTCATGAATTATGCGGAGGCCGATGTTTTGTTCAACATAAATCCCCCACCCCCCTTCTCCTCCTTCTTCTCCCTCCTCTTCCTCCTTTTTCTTCCTCCTCATCCTCCTTCTTCTCCCTCCTCTTCCTCCTTTTTTTCTCCCTCCTCATCCTCCTTCTTCTCCCTCCTCTTCCTCCTTTTTTCTTCCTCCCCTTCCTCCTTCTTCTCCCTCCTCTTCCTCCTTCTTCTCCTTCCTCTTCCTCCTTTTTCTTCCTCCTCTTCCTCCTCTTCCTCCTTCTCCCTCCTCTTCCTCCTTCTTCTCCCTCCTCATCCTCCTTCTTCTCCTTCCTCTTCCTCCTTTTTCTTCCTCCTCTTCCTCCTTCTCCCTCCTCTTCCTCCTTCTTCTCCCTCCTCTTCCTCCTTTTTTCTTCCTCCCCTTCCTCCTTCTTCTCCCTCCTCTTCCTCCTTCTTCTCCTTCCTCTTCCTCCTCTTCCTCCTCTTCCTCCTTCTTCTCCCTCCTCTTCCTCCTTCTCCCTCCTCTCCCTCCTCTTCCTCCTTCTCTCCCTTCCTCTTCCTCCTCTTCCTCCTCTTCCTCCTTCTTCTCCCTCCTCTTCCTCCTTCTCCTCACTCCTCTCCCTCCTCTTCCTCCTTCTTCTCCCTCCTCTTCCTCCTCTTCCTCCTTCTTCTCCCTCCTCTTCCTCCTCTTCCTCCTTCTTCTCCCTCCTCTTCATTATCTTCCTCCTTCTTCTCTCTCCTCTTCATTCTCTTTCTTCTTCTTCTCCCTCCGATTCATCCTTCTTCTCCCTCCTCTTCCTTCTTCTTCTCCCTCCTTTTCCTCCTTCTTCTCCCTCCTCTTCCTCCTTCTTCTCCCTCCTCTTCCTCCTTCTCCCTCCTCTCCCTCCTCTTCCTCCTCCTTCTCCCCCCTCTTCCTCCTTCTTCTCCCCCCTCTTCCTCCTTCTTCTCCTCCTCTTCCTTCCCCATCTTCTTTCTCCTTCCCCGCTTTCCTCCATTCGTCTCGTCCACCTTCTTGCTCCTATTTCTTTCCCTGTTCCTTCTTCCTCCATCCTTGTCCTCTTCTCCTCCTCCTCCCTTCCCTTTACCATCATCCCTCTCTTCCATTTTTCCCCTTCCTTCTCCTTTCTTTCTCGTTCTTCTTCTTTCTCCTCCTCCTCCTCCTCCTCCCCCTCCCCCTCCTCCTCCTCTTCCCCCTCCTCCTCCTCCTCCTCCTCCTCTCTCCTCCCTTGCCCCTTATCCTCTCTCTTTTTCTCCCTCCTACCTTCCGCCTTGCCCCCCTACCTCCCCCCCCCCCTCAAAAAAGTGTTTTCCGTGCACTGTTGAGCTAGGTATTGCAATCGTGATGCAATCTCTCTCTCTCTTCTCGCTCTCCATCTCTCTCTCTCTAAAATCTTTCATTCTCCTCTCTCTCTCTACTCTTTTCTCTCTCTCTCTCTCTCATTTCTCTCATCTCATCATCTCTCTCATCTCCTCCTCTCTCCTCTCTCTCTCTGTCTGTCTGTCTCGTCTGTAGTGACAATAGGACTGACTTCTGTCTAAAATGATAACAGTGTTGCCATACAAGTACCATTGTTCAATACACAGTTCGTCTACTGATGCGATACACATATATCAGAAACATATATGTAAAATTGTTTGTTGTCCTCTAGGCGTAATACATTTATCAAATCAAAAATTTTTACTCCCCTCTGTTGAGACTAGGTGTTTTCGATCGAAACCAATCTCTCCTCTCTCTCCTCTCTCTCTCTCTCTCTCTCTCACTCACTCTCTGTCTGTCTGTCTGTCTGTATGTATGTCTGTATCTTTCTTTTCTTTGTGATTCCATCTCTCTCTCTCTCTCTCTCACTCTCTCTCCCTCCCCCCCCCCTCCCCCTCTCTCTCTCTCATAATCTCTCTCTCTCCTCCCTCCAAATCTCTCTCTCTCTCTCTTCCTCTCTTCCCTCCCCCGTCTCTCTCCCCTCTCTCCCTCTCTCTCTTCCCTCTCTCTCCTTTCCTCTCCCCCCCTCTCCCCTCTCCTCTCTCTCCTTTTCCTCTCCCTCTCTCTCTCTCTCCTTTTCCCCCTCTCCTCTCTCATCTCTCTTTTCTCTCTCTCCTCTCCCGCTCTCTCTCCTCCCTCTTTTCTCTTTTCTCTCCTCATCCTCTCCTCTCTCCCTCTCCGTCTCTCTCTCTCTTCTCTTTCTCTCTCTCTCTCCTCTCTCTCCTCTCACTCCTTTTCTCTTCTCTCTCTCGCTCTCCTCTCTCTCTCCCTCCTCCTCTCTCTCTCTCCTCTCTCTCACTCACTGCTCTGTCTGTCTGTCTGTCTGTATGAAATATCTGTATGTTTTCTCCTCATCGTGATTCCTCCTTCTCTCTCTCTCTCCTCTCACTCTCTCTCCCGGTCCCCCCCCCCCTCTCTCCTCTCTCTCCTCTATCCTCTCTTCTCACAATCGTTCCTCATCTCTCTCACTCTCTCCTCTCTCTCTCTCTTCTCTCGTTCTCAATCTCCTCCCCTCTCTCTCTCACTCTCCTTTTCTCTCTCCAAGTCCTCTCTCTCTCAGCTCTCACCTCTCCATCTCTCATCTCTCTCTCTCTCTCTCCTCCACCCATCTCTCTCTCTCTCTCCGCTCTCTCTCTCTCTCTCATCTTCTCTCTCTCTCTCTCCCCCAAAATCCTCTTCTCTCCTCTCTCCCCCTCAGTCTCTCTCTCTCTCGCTCCCTCTCTCTCCTCTCTCCTCTCTCTCTCTCTCTCTCTCTCTCTCTCTCTCTCTCTCTCTCTCTCTCTCTCTCTCTCTCTCTCTCTCTCTCTCTCTCTCTCTCTCTCTCTCTCTCTCTCTCTCTCTCTCTCTCTCTCTCTCTCTCTCTCTCTCTCTCTCGCTCTCTCTCTCTCTCTCTCTCTCGCTCTCTTTATCTCAGAGAGAGATGGATAGATAGATAGATAGATAGATAGATAGATATATCGATAGATAGATAGAGAAAGAAAGGGTGGAGAATGAGAGAGAGAGAGAATGACAGATACATATAGAGGGGGGGTGGGGGTAATATGTAGCAAAATATGTGGAAAAGTAGGCAGATAGACAGATAGAAAGAGATAAATATAGAGAGACAAATCCCATTGCTTTCTTTTCACCCATCATTTTGCATTCCGCTGAAACCGGGACCTAGCAACCGCATCACCCGTTGTGTCTTTCTGTCTCTGGGTGTTTCCCTGGCCTGATAGCTTCCCCTTTATTTTCAAAGCTGATCTCCTCTCCCCTCTTCTCCCTCTCCTTCGCCCCCCCCCCCCTTTTTCTTCTGCTCCCATCCTTTTCCTTTTCCCTCCTTTTCCTCCTCCTTCCTTCGCCTCCTTCCTCCCTTCCCTAATCTTCCTATTCTTCCCCTCTTCTCTCTCTCTCTCCTTCCTCCCTTTGGCTAACTTCTCCACCCCACCTTTATCTAATTCTTCTTCCCCTCTTCTCTCTCTCTCTCCTTCCCCCCTTTCTCTTCCTCAACTCTTTTCTCCCCTCATTCCCCCTTTCTCTCCCCCTCCTTCCCTCAATGTCTTCCCCTCCTTCATCCCTCCTCTCTCTCTGCTCTCCCCCTTCTCCCTCTCTCCTCCCTCCTTTTTGTCTCTGCCCATTATGTACACACACACACACACACACACACACACACACACACACACACACACATATATATATATATATATGTGTGTGTGTGTGTGTGTGTGTGTGTGTGTGTGTGTGTGTGTGTGTGTGTGTATGTATGTATGTATGTATGTATGTGTGTATTTATATTTATATAAGTATTCATATATAACAATCCTCCCTGAGCAGGCCTCGAACCTATGTCACTCCGAGTATGAAATCGGAGGGTCAGTGGGGAAGGAGGGGAAAGAAATGGGAGAAGAAAAGAGGAAGGAGAAACGGGAGAGGAAGGATGTGAGGAGAGAGGCATGGAAAAGGAGAAGAGGCAGAGGGAGAGAAGGGAGAGGGAGGGAGTGAGGGGAGAGGCATGGGGAACGGGAGAGAGAAGAGGAGGTAAGGTAAAGAGGGGGGAGGAGGATATTTAATGAGGGAGAGGAATGAGAGAGACAAAAGGAGGAAAGAGGGGAAGAGAAAGAGGGAAGGAGAGGGAAGAAGGAGGAAGGAGAGTGAGAGAAAGAGGGGAGGAGAGGGAGAGAAAGAGGGAAGGAGAGGAGCAGGACAGAAGGAGGAAGGAAAAAGGGTAAATTAGAACTGTTTATTACCAAGTTAACGAATAAAGGGAATCGGAGGGAGAAGAAGGAGGAAAAGGAGGGAGAAAAAGGAGGAAGAGGAGGAAGAAAAAAGAGGAAAAGGAGGAAAAACAGGAGGAAGAGGAGGAAGAAAAAGGAGGAAGAGGAGGGAGAAGAAGGAGGAAGAGGAGGGAGAAGAAGGAGGAAAAGGAGGGAGAAAAAGGAGGAAGAGGAGGGAAAAGGAGGAAGAGGAGGGAGAAAAAGGAGGAAGAGGAGGGAAAAGAAGGAGGAAGAGGAGGGAGAAAAAGGAGGAAGAGGAGGGAGAAGAAGGAGGAAGAGGAGGGAGAAGACGGAGGAAAAGGAGGGAGAAAAAGGAGGAAGAGGAGGGAGAAGAAGGAGGAAGAGGAGGAAGAAAAAGGAGGAAAAGGAGGAAAAACAAGAGGAAGAGGAGGGAGAAGAAGGAGGAAGAGGAGGGAGAAGAAGGAGGAAGAGGAGGGAGAAGAAGGAGGAATAGGAGGGAGAAAAAGGAGGAAGAGGAGGGAGAGAAGGAGGACAGAGGAGAAAAAAAAAAAAAAGGAGGAGGAGGAGGAAAAACAGAGGAAAATAAGGAGGGAAAAGAAGGAGGCAGAGGAGGGAGAAGAAGGAGGAAGAGGATGGAGGAAGAAGGAGAAGAGGGGGAGAAACGGAGGAAGAGGACTGAGAATACGGAGGCCGCGGCGGCCGAGGCGCCTTCCGCCGGCGTCAGCCCCGGCTTCCGCTCCGGGCGCCTCCTTCTTCCTCTCCTGTGCTCCTCCCGTAAATGCCTCGGCCTTCGCCGTCCGCGGCCCCCGTGCTTGCCTCATCTCCGCCCCGCCCCCGCTGCGTGCTCCTCGCCGTCTTCCTCGGCTTCGCCGCCGTCGCCCACCGGCGGGCTCCGGCAGCCGCTGCGGCCGCGGGCGGCCGCCCCCTCCGTCCTCCGGGCTGGCGCCTCCGCTGCCTCTTCTTCCCTCCCCCCCGCGTCCTCGGCGGTCTCCGCCCGGCGCCTCGTCGTCGTCCGGCGGCCTCGGCTGACTCCTCTTCCCCCCCCTGCTTTCCATCTTCGGGTCCCATCCGGCGCCGTGGCGGCTTTCGCCTCCTTCACCCTCTCCCATTCTCGCTTGCTTCCTCGTCTCCTCCACACTGCGTCCTCTCTGTGCGCCGCCGTGGCGCCCGTCGGCGTGGCGCCTGCGTGCCTCGTGCGTCCGCCCCCCCGTGCGGCCCGCTTCGGGTCCCCTCCGGCTCCGCTGGCGGCCCGCGGTCCGTCCTCGGCGTCTCCGCCTGGGCGCCCGCTGCTGGCTCCGTCGTCCGCTCGGCCCCCCCGGCGGCCTCTGCTTTCTCCCTTCTTCCGCTTCTCCCGTCGTCCTCCCCGCCTGCGTCCGGCTTCGGTCGCTGCTCCCGCGCCCCATTCTTCTTCTTTCTTTACTCGTCTTCCTCGTCTTCCTCCCCCTTCTTCCGCCTTTCTTTCTCCTCCTTCTGCCTCTTCTTTCTCCGCCAGCCGCCGCGGCGGCCCCGTTGTCCCCACGCCCCTCCCCTCCCCACTCCCCACATTCGTGTGTTGGTTAGTTTGGCTCACCCTAGAACAACCCCGTGATCCCTTCCACCCAACCCCCCCCCGCCCCCATCCCCCCTCCCGACCCCCCCCCCCCCCCATCCACTATCGCCCCCCCCCCCCCTCCTGTCCCGCACGCCCACACCAATCCCCCCAGGTCGCGCCCCCCCCCACAAAGACCCCCCCCCCTAAACCGACCCCGCCCCACCCCGGTGTAATAATTCGCATCCCGTTGTCCTAGAAGACACCCCCAGACGCACCCCCGCAAGGAGAATACGGCATCTGAGCGGTGAGTGAGAGAGCGCCCGCGCACCTGGGCGAGGTCGCAGCCCAACTCACAGTCATCACACACACCTCTCTAAAAAACACACTATCTACTCTTCTCTCTAACTACACAGCAATAAACCACTCACACACTATTCTCAACTATTATATCCGCATAACACTCTCTCTAACTATCTCACTCTCCCCGAATTCCCCCCCCCCCACCCGAGAATGTCTGTCTGTCTACGTGTGTCATCAGCGATAGACCCCCCGCTCCCCGCACCCCCCACCCCCCCAGGCACCTCCTAAACATCTTGCTTACAATACAAAAAAAACACTCAAACCCCCAGAGTAAAGAGCCAACCCCAAAAGGTTGCCCTTGGATCATTGAACGGAATGACATATATTCATTGTTATTAAAACTGAAGCGTACACGGGACGTGACGGCAGAGACAGAGTAGGCGGCGGAAGAGTCGGGCGAGTGCTGGCGACGAGAGAGTAGGAGAGGAAGAGTGGGGGCGGGTGGAGGGGCAGAGGAGGAGAGGAGAAGAGAGGGCAGGTGGAGGGCGGCGGAGGAGAGTAGAGGAGGCGGAGAGTAGGGAGAGGTGGAGGAGGAGGAGAAGGAAGGAAAACGCGTAGAGGAGCGATGGCGGGTGGAGGCGGAGAAGCGGCGGAGGCGTAGGACGCGTAAGGGCGCGGTGGAGGGCGGGACGGCTAAGCCGTGCATACTAGTACGGGAGAGATGGCGGGTGGACGGCAGAAGGGAGGCGGAGGAGGGAGGACAGAGATCAGGAGACACGGTGGAGGAGGCGGAGTCCAGGAGGCAGCCGAAGCGACGGGGCGCGGTGGAGGGAGGAGGAGGAGGCGGCAGAGTAGCTGCGCGGTGGCGGCAGTCGTAGAGAGCGTGCTGCGGAAGCGTCGGGATGGGTTGACGGAGGAGGAGTAGGAGGCAGACGCTGCGTAGGAGCTTTCGGAGGCGGAGGCCGACGCGTCGAGCGTGTGAGGAATCGGCGGCGGGATGGCGGCCTCCTAGTCGGGCGGCGGCGCGTCTGATGCGCGGCGGCGGAGCACGTGTCATGCGTACGGGCGGCGGAGTGAGGCTGGCGGAACCGGAGGCGGCGGAGGCGGCGGCGTGCGGGGGCGGGCCTGAGGCTCGGCTGTCCGACGAAGCGGTTTCGAGGCGGGCTTCGTCTCGATTCCTCTACGATTCTCGGATTCTTGGCTAGCGGCGTCGGACCGTCTGTCTTATCCGTCGGCGGTCCGCGACGGGTGTGCGGATGCTGGCGGCGTCTTCCTCCGCCGCTACGGCTCAGTGATTCTTCTTGCTTCTTCGAGTGCGTCTTCTTCTTCTTCTGCTTCCTCTACTTTTTTTCTTAGTCTTGCTGCGTCGTCGGCGGCCTCGACGTCTCTTATTGCGTTCTTCGTCTTACCGCTGCTGCGTCTGCGGCGGCGTGTACGCGACGTTTCGCTGAAAGTCGGGCTTACTTCTTCTTCTGCTTCCTCTACTTTTCTTTATTCTTCTCTGCTTTCCTTCTGTCTTCCCTACTGGCTCGTAAGCGGTGCTTCGGCTTCTTCCTCCCTCCTCGACGTTCTATTATTCTGGCTTCGTCCAGCCGCCCGCGAGGCCTCAACTACAGACTAGCCCCCGACGCAGCGCCCCCCAAGCCGCCGGTTGAAGGCTAGGTAGCTACCGCCCTCCCAAGCTCCCGCCTACCCTTGTTGATTTGCTCCCAGGTACTTTACCTCCGTAGGTATTCGGCCCCTCCTTCATAGTACCACCACACGCCCGTCTTCCGGAACCCCTTTCCCGGGCCCCGGCTTGCCCTCCCCCTGATGACTTTGCCGGAACCAACTTTTCCCCTTTTTAAACTTGTCCAACTCGCTTGAGCTCAGAGTTGTTGGTTTCATGTCATTTGTCGAAGATTGCTTTTTGTTCACACTATCCATAACACAGGAACATGGCCGGTTTAATGAAGTAGGGTGACCGGTTTCTTTCTTCATATAAGCAGTTATCAGCTTTGGTCGGTATCGCCAGCCTTGAAGAAAAATAATTTTTCCTGGCCTGCCGAAAATCCTTCCCCAAATCGTTGACCGTTACTGCACGATACCTCCGCTCTGAGTAGGTTGAATGACAATGCCGCTGTCCCTCAAAGTCATACCTGGTGGCCGAATCCTTCAGCAAGGTCTTGTTTTTAATCCCGTGGGGAGCCCAGGTGGGCCCTCCTCACCCACGAGGGGTGGGATTGCCAGTTTAGACGCCGACGACTCGTCCATGCTACAGGTTGTACCACCATGCATTGTTAGTGGTAGCAGAATTTCTTCTGACCTGAAATATATAGCAAGAGTGACATATATAAATTGAATTATGCCCATATCACTCTTATGATGGTGAGTGCTAGGGGTCTTTTTTCTTTTGTTGTCCCTCCATTAAATCCCTTACAAGCTCCAAGGCTTCCTGTACCTGCTTTAGGACATTTTTGGGAAGTTCCATAACAGACTCTTGATTTTCAACTGGGAGATCTTGAGTTTCATGCTATGATACTTGCTCTTCAACTGAGAGGTCTTGAGTTTCAAACTCGGATACTTCTACAATTTGGAGATCTTCTTGTACAGTAGAACAGTTGCCCTCCAAATTTATTTTGGGAAGTTCCATAACAGACGCTTGCTTTTCAACTGGGAGATCTTGAGTTTCAAGCTCTGATACTTGCTCTTCAACTGAGAGGTTTTGAGTTTCTAGCTTAGATACTTGCTCTTCAACTGAGAGGTCTCGAGTTTCTAGCTCAGATAATTGCTCTTTAACTGAGAGGTCTTGAGTTCCAAACTCGGATACTTGCTCTTCAACTGAGAGGTCTTGAGTTTCTAGCTCAGATACTTGCTCTTCAACTGAGAGGTCTTGAGTTTCTAGCTCAGATACTTGCTCTTCAACTGAGAGGTCTTGAGTTTCTAGCTCAGATACTTGCTCTTCAACTGAGAGGTCTCGAGTTTCTAGCTCAGATACTTGCTCTTCAACTGAGAGGTCTTACGTTCCAAACTCGGATACTTGCTCTTCAAGTTGGAGATCTTCTTGTCCAGTAGAACACTTGCCCCCAAAAACTCTTCCAGGAAGCTTGTCTAGCTTCTCTACAGGAAGCTTCTCTAGAGGTATCAAGTCCAGCTTTTCAAAAGGCACTTTATGAAGCTTATTGAGCAATTCCGATGGAATGTCCACAGGAAGGTCTTCAATCTTATCAATACCTTCTAGTACCATCTCGCCCAAGCCCTTTTCCTCTAGGAACTCTTGCAATTCAGCAACTGCCACTGAAATCATCTCTGTTGGGAGCCTTTCTAAAGCATGCTTGTCAAGAGGTATCAAGTCCAGCTTTTCAAAGGGCACTTTATGAAGCTTATTGAGCAATTCGGATGGAATGTCCACAGGAAGGTCTTCAATCTTATCAATACCTTCTAGTACCATCTCGCCCAAGCCCTTTTCCTCTAGGAACTCTTGCAATTCAGCAACTACCCCTGGAATCATCTCTGTTGGGAGCCTTTCTAAAGCATGCTTGTCAAGAGGTATCAAGTCCAGCTTTTCAAAGGGCACTTTATGAAGCTTATTGAGCAATTCGGATGGAATGTCCACAGGAAGGTCTTCAATCTTATCAATACCTTCTAGTACCATCTCGCCCAAGCCCTTTTCCTCTAGGAACTCTTGCAATTCAGCAACTACCCCTGGAATCATCTCTGTTGGGAGTCTTTCTAAAGCATGCTTGTCAAGAGGTATCAAGTCCAGCTTTTCAAAGGGAACTTTATGAAGCTTATTGAGCAATTCGGATGGAATGTCCACAGGAAGGTCTTCAATCTTATCAATACCTTCTAGTACCATCTCGCCCAAGCCCTTTTCCTCTAGGAACTCTTGCAATTCAGCAACTACCCCTGGAATCATCTCTGTTGGGAGTCCTTTCTAAAGCATGCTTGTCTAGAGGTATCAAGTCCAGCTTTTCAAAGGGAACTTTATGAAGCTTATTGAGCAATTCCGATGGAATGTCCACAGGAAGGTCTTCAATTTTGTCAATACCT
>NC_061825.1:35926500-35929000 GCF_019202785.1 Penaeus chinensis
GAGAGAGGAGAGAGAGAGCGAGTGAGGAGCGAGAGAGAGCGAGAGAGCGAGAGGGAGCGAGAGCGAGAGAGAGCGAGAGAGAGCGAGATAAAGAGAGAGGGCGAGAGCGAAGCGAGATAAAGAGAGAGAAAAGCGAGAGGGAGACGAGGGGAGAGTGAGCGAGAGCGAGAGAGAGTGAGAGAGAGCGAGTGAGAGGGAGAGAGAAGAAGATGAGAGCGAGAGAGAGCGAGAGAAGAGCGAGGAGAGCGAAGAGAGAGCGACGAGAGAGCGAGATAAAGAGAGAGAGAGCGAGAGAGAGATAAAGAGAGAGAGCGATGAGCGAGAGAGTGTGAGAGAGAGCGATGAGAGTGAGAGAGCCCGAGAGCAGAGAGAGAGCGAGAGAGCGGAGTGAGGACGAGAGAGCGAGAGAGAGCGAGAGGAGAGAGAAGAGAGCGAGAGAGAGCGAGAGAGTGAGAGGGAGAGAGAGACGAGAGAGGAGAGAGGGCGAGAGTAGGGGAGGAGGGAGGGGAGTAGAGGGGGCGAAGAGGATGGGGAGAGGAGCGGAGAGAGGTGAAAGGTGTCATTCTTCTTCTTCTTCTCTGCATTTCCATCTGATTATTTTTCTTTCATATTTCTCTTATTCTCGTCCTACTTATCCCCCTTCTCCTCCTCCTCCTCCTCCTCCTCCTTCTTCTTTTCTTCTTCTTCTTCTTCTTCTTTTTCTTCTTCTTCTTCTTCTTCTTCTTCTCCTTCTTCTTTTTCTCCTTCTTCTTCTTCTTCTTCCTCCTCCTCCTCCTCCTTCTTCTTCTTCTCCCTCTTTTTTTCTTTCTTTTCTCTTTCCTTTTCTAAGTCATCTTCGCTTTTTTCTCTTCTTCTTCCACTTTATTTTTCCAATTTTTATTTTAAGAGAGAGTGAGGTAGATAGATAGATAGATAAAGAGATAGATAGATAGAGAGTGTGAGAGAGAGAGAGAGAGATGAGAGAGAGAGATGAGGAGACGAGGAGAGGAGAGACGAGGAGAGGAGACGAGGAAGAGACGAGGAGAGAGAGAGAGAGAGAGAAATAGTAAAAAAAAAAAATAATAATAATAAAAAATAAAAAAAATAAACGAGATAAAAAATAAAGAACATATAAAAATGAAAATTACGAAACAGGAGCAAAAGAAGACGAGAATAAAGGAGATTGTAAGCAATATAACAAAACCCCAGACGGCAGATGGTGAAGAGAGAGAACCATCTGGCGCAGTGCAGTCACCAGCCTCCTTTTGTGTAGTCTGTCACTGGTGTTTTATATATATATAATTTGTCTGTTTGTCTGTCTGTCTGCCTGTTTGTTTTGTTTTGTTTGTTTTGGTTTGTTTTGTTTGTTTTGGTTTGTTTTGTTTTGTTTTGTTTTGTTTGTCTGTTTGTTTTGTTTGTCTGTTTGTTTGTCTGTCGTTGTGCGTTTTTGTTTGTTTGTTTGTCTGTTTGCTTGTATGTTTTATTGTCTGTTTGCTTGTATGTTTGTTTGTCTGTTTGCCTGTATGTTTGTTTGTCTGTTTATCTCTTTGAGTTGTTGGGTTGTGTTTTATGGTTGTGTGTTTGTGTGTGTATGTGTGTATCTGTGTGTTTGTTTGTGTGTGTGTGTGTGTGTGTGTTTGTGTGTGTGTGAGGGATATGGATGGGGATAAGAATCGTGTGCGTGGGGGGGAAGGGGGGGGGGTGAGAGAGGGAGAGATGCAACATCATTGCACGATGTTGCAGATGATGAGAGAGGCAATCACAGAACGACGAAGCAATTGCGACAGATTCTACGAAACCCATTTTTCTTTTATTTATTTTTATTATTTTGTTTGCTTTGTTATTGTTTTTTCTCTTTTTCTTTTTGTTTTTTTGTTTTTTTAGTGTTATATATTATTATCATTATTATCATTATCATTATAATTACTATAATTATTATTACCATTATCATTAATGTTATTGTTATTATTATTATTATCATTATTATTATTATTATTATTATTATATTATTATTATTATTATTATCATTATTATCATTATCACTATTATCATTATTATCATTGTTACATTATTATCATCAGTATTATTATTATCGTTATCACTATTATTAACATCATCATTATCATTACCATTATCATCATTACAATAATTGCTATCATTATTATCATTACTATTATCATTATCATTACCATTATTATCATTACTATTATCATTATTATTATCATTATCCATTTTTGTTCGCGCGTGTGTGTATGAATGTGTAATTTCCTTTTTTGTATGAAGAAGAAAGAAAGAATGAATGAAAAAAAGAAAGAATGAAAGAGAAAAAGAAAGAATAAAAGAAAGAAAGAATGAGAGAGAGATAAAGAATGAAAGTAAGAAAGAATGAGAGAGAGAGAAAGAAAGAAAGTAAGAAAGTAGGAAAAGAGAGAGAAAAAAAAGAAAATATGTCTCGAAAAACGAGCATAAAATTTGAACTTTTATTGTTTTTTTTAGCGGGGAGGGGGGGTGATTGCACTGG
>NC_061825.1:35956500-35959000 GCF_019202785.1 Penaeus chinensis
TGCATGTGTGTGTATGTGTGTGTTGGTGTGTGCATGTGCATGTGTGTGTTTGTGTATGTGTGTGTGTTTGTGTGTGTGTGTATGTGTGTGTGTTTGTGCATGTGTGTGTATGTGTGTGTGTTGGTGTGTGCATGTGCATGTGTGTGTTTGTGTATGTGTGTGTTTTTGTGTGTTTGTGTATGTGTGTGTGTGTGTGTGTGTGTGTGTGTGTGTGTGTGTCTAAGTGTATGTATGCATGTGTGCATACAATCAGGAACCGACATAAAACACATTAATAAAACAAAATACAGTCTTTAAATCTAGAAGAAACCATCGGGCAGAGAAATATGAAAACATACGACAAGGACCGTGTTAAACTTTTGATTCGCGGAACGGCAACAAATCTACGGTGCTGCACAGCATATTTCACTACCACACAAAGACCGGTAGCGCCCAGCCGTGTGATCCCACGCAATAACTTACCCAGAGAAGCCACAGAAACTGCTATAATTATGTTTCGATATCATGCTATATCAATCTAGAGATAATGCAATAAAAGAATGCAATAAGATTGATCTAAAGAAAGGAATAACTTTCATATGACTCCATTACGAAAATACAAGGGAAGTTGTCGTATGAATGGTAAAAAAAAATTTGAATGAGAGAATGTGAAAAAAACAAAACATTAAATTTCGATACATAAATACATAAACGCCTTATATCTGAAATGAAATCCCTCAAGAAAATAGAAGTGAAAAAAATTAGTTTCATATGAACCAACCTCACAATAGTTTAAAAGATAATCCCTCCCTCCCTCCCTCCCTCCGAGGAATAAATAGAGAAAAAAATAAAAGAGTTTGCCATCAAAAGGAACACGACGTGAATAATCATTGTACAAAAAAAAAAAAAACTGAAAACGGAGCAACAGGTAAACAGAATTCCAACTCACGGTGTAGAGCTTCGTCCTCAGTGGTACCAGAATTGAGTGAAATCTCATGCGTTCGTTTACCTGAAATGGGAGAATATCGTTAAGTAAAACTTAATGGTAATAGGTAAGAAGTATGATATGATGGGGTACAGTACCATAAACCGTGTCCATGCTGATAAATGTAGAAAAGAGATGTATTTGACCGGTTTCGATTAGATATAATCGGAACCGGTCAAATACATGTATTGTGAAGTTATTCATTCTCATTCATACCTTTTCTACAGTAACATAATTCTAATGACGACATAATTCAATGATGATACGTAATAAGTATGATACGAAGTGAAATAAAACGATCATAAAGTCGACATAATCATATATTATAAGGTAATATAATGATACACGGCTTAATGTGATGTATTGTAATGTGATCCAGTATGATATGCTAAAATGTAATACAAGGTATATCAATATGCTACAATGTTATGAAATACTGTAATATGAAATACCATAACACGATATGACCTAACATAACAGTCACAGTATGATCGTTACCAAACGAGCATTAGCTTTATTGAACATGTATACTGCGTACTGCAGCAAGGAACATGCACTCAGTTATGGGGGCTTGGGATTCCAAGTACACAGTATACACTTTGGGTTGAGAGTATGTATGCGAGTGTGTATATGGGTGGGCATTTGTATGTGTGTGGGTGAGTGTTTGTACGAATGTGTGTGTATGTATGGGCGGGTGTTTGTATGTGTGCGTGTGGGGGGGATGTGTGTGTGTGTGATTATAGCTATGTAGATAGGTATAGTCGGTTGGGTAAATATGAATATATGTGTGCGTGTGGACGGCTGTGTGGGCGTATGCTTATGCACTTAGGTGTAGCTTTGAAAATATTTGTATGTGTATGTACAGCATGTTTGTATCTTTAACTGCGTATGTGCACAGTGTGCACCACGCGTATATCTTAAATTATGTACATCTGTATATGTATACCACTGCAAATGTGTACACATGTCGAGTGTATGTCTTCAATTGTGTGTGCACATGTAACCTCTTTATGTACATGTATAATACTGTATTTATATAGTTGTAATGCGTTTGTAGATACCCATGTGCACCTTCGTCTGAAAAGCGTGGCGAATTCGTGACATGAACGCCGGGAATTAGGTAGAACAGACAGTCAGGTTTACATGCAAAGTTCAGAGCGTGGCAGAAATGGCAGAGGATCGGTAATAATAGATGAGGAGAGGAAGAGAAGAAGGAGGAGGAAAAGAGGGAGGAGAAAGGAAGAGGAGGTGGAGGAAGGGAGAAAAATGAGGAAGAAGAGGAAGATGGGGAGAGGAACAGGAAGAAGATATGGAGGAAGAAGAGGAGGAGGAGGAAGAAGATATAGAGAAGAAGAGGAGGAGGATGTAAGAAGAGGAGCAGGAGGACGATAAGAGGAAATAGTAGGAGGAAGGAAATGAAAAGACACCCTGTAAGAAAAGCAGTGAGAGAAAGAAAAAGAAAAAACAAATAAAGGAGGAGGAGGAGGGGGACGAATGGAAGAAAATAAAACACAAAACCAAAAGCAAAAAAAAAAA
>NC_061825.1:35993096-35995596 GCF_019202785.1 Penaeus chinensis
GAAGTCGAAAATGAGCCAGAAACCCGGGGGGGGGGGGGGAAGAAATTTGCATAAAATAACCAGAGCAAGAGACAAGACGTCAAGAGATTTCAGCCACATCAGACAGGTCAAAGATCAGCAAGGAATGGTTTTAAATGACGAAGATAAGCTCGAGGAGAGGCCGTCAGGATAATTCGGGCGTCTGTTGGACGAAGAAAATCCAAGACAAGAGTTTGGAGATGGAATACCAAGTCAAGATATAACATCAGGAATACCTAGAGAAGTAAAGAAAGCTTCAAAGAAAATTAAAAACAATTAAGCTACAGGACCAGACGACATTCCGGCAGAAGTGTGGAAGAGTTTAGAGGAGGAAGGAGTAAACATGTTGCAGGATCCGATGCAGAAGATCTGTCAGGAGGAGAAGATGCCATTAGAATGAAGAGATAGTGTGGTAGTAAAGATACACAAAGAGAAGGGAGACATCCTGGAATGTGGAAACTACAGGGGTATCAAATTGATGTCACACCAACCTGGGAAAGAATAATAGAACAGGCTAAGAGGAGGAACCGCCGTGAGAGACGAGCAGTTTGGCTTCACGCCTGGTAGAGGGACGATAGACGCGATCTTTGCACTTAGACAAATGGTAGAAAAGCACAGGGAGAAGAGGAAGGGTTATTATAAGCTCTTCGTGGACTTAGAAAAGGCGTATGATGGGGTGCCTAGGCAAGAAGCATGGAGGTGCATGAGGGGAAAAAAAGTACGTGAGATTAGTCCAGGATATGTATGAGGGAGCAAAAACGAGAGTAAAAAGCAGTGTGGGAGTCCCAGGGCGGATACCCGTAAGAGAGGGATTACATCAGGGCTCTTCCTTAAGCCTATACCTTTTCGATCTTATTATAGAGGTTCTTTCTGAGGGTGTACGAGATCGGGCGCCGTGATGTATGCTGTTTGCAGACGACATAGTTGCTCTAACAACAGAGGAGAGATCAAAAGGAAACTAGAATATTGGTGAAGGGCTTTTGGGGCTTGAAAAATCAGTAGGAAGAAGACAGAATAAATAAGTTTCTGTGATGAGAGTGAGGGAGAGATTAGGATGCATGAAAACACTTCGGAAAGAGACGGAACATTTAAATACTTAGTTTGAACAGTGGCGGAAAATGGAGACCAGGCATAGAGTGCAAGCAGGAAGGAAGAACTGGAAAAAGGTATCAGGAATGTTGTGTAACAGAAGAATAAGTACGAGGTCGAAGGGTAAGATTCATTTAACACTGTTGTATAGATCTGAAACATAGGCGACAAAGAAAACACCGCAATAAGAATGCTTTGGTGGATGTGTGGGGCTAAGAAGCTGGACAGGGTCAGGAATGAAATATTTAGAGGGACAGTTAAAGTGACAGACGTATCAAAAAAGACACAAGAATTTTTTTTGCAATGTTCCGGACATGTGAGGAGGAGGGAGGAAGAGTATATGGGTAGAAGAGTAATGGATATGGAAATGGAAGATACGAGAGGGAGAGGAAGACGGAGGAGAAGATGGACGGATAGTGTGAGAGACTGAGAGAAAAGGAACTGACGGGGGACGATAATGATAACGATAATGATAATAATAATAATAATGATAATAATGATGATAATAGTAGTAATAATAATAATAACAATTATGGTAATGATAATAGTAGTAGTATTAAAAATTTCAATAGTGATATCAATAATAGCAACAATAATAATAGTGATAACAATGATAACTGTAATGATAACAATAATGATGATAATAATAATAATGATAGTAGTAGTAATAATGATAGCAATAATAATATCATTGTTATTATTATTATCATTATTATTATTGTAATTGTGATAATAACAATAAAGATAATGATAATAGTGATGATTATAAAAATAGTAATAACAATGATTATATTCATAATAACAATTGTGATAATGATGATGATGATAATAATGATGATGATGATGATGATGACAATGATAATGATAATGATGATGCTGATGATGATAAGAAGAAGAGGAACAGGAAGAAGAAGAAGAAGAAGAAGAAGAAGAAGGACAAGAACATGAATGAAAACAGTTCTCCAAAAGATATATAGCATAATAAAAACAACTGTACGGAAGACAACATTACAACACAGACTACGTCCGTGAACTCAGATCCCCTAAGTGCGCGATAGACAAATAATCTCTTTAAAAGTTTATATGCATTTGGAACCCTTTATGACTCTGCGCCTCTAGCTATAACGACATCTTACAGTGACAATTCGTGCGTTATTTTACGACTGTGCAACTAACGTGTTGCGGAGTAGGACCCTTAGGGAAAATAAGAAAGAAAGGAAGGACATATGAGATACTAATACGGTGATTTTGCTAAGATGTAAAGGTGTTGTTTGTAGTTTGAAAGTGTATTCAAATAATCTTTTAAGAAGGGAGAAAAGATAAGATAAAATGATACGATTTCTGTGCCAAGATCATTTTTCTAAGCCTAAAGGTATATTTAAAATGAACTAAA
>NC_061825.1:36003096-36015596 GCF_019202785.1 Penaeus chinensis
TATGTATATATATATATATATATATATATGTATATATATGTGTATATATATGTGTATATATGTGTATATATATGTATATATTTATATGTATATGTATATATTAATATATGTATATATATGTAAATATATATGTATATATATGTATATTTATATATGTGTATATATATATGTATATGTATATATATATATATATGTATATGTAAATATATATGTATGTATATGTATATATATATATGTATATATATGTATGTGTGTATATATATATATATGTATATGTACATATATATGTATATATATATGTATATGTACATATATATGTATATATATGTATATGTACATATATATGTATATATATGTATATGTATATATATATATATATGTATATGTACATATATATGTATATATATGTATATGTACATATATATGTATATATATGTATATGTACATATATATGTAAATATATGTATATGTACATATATATGTATATATATGTATATGTACATATATGTATATATATGTATATGTACATATATATGTATATATATGTATATGTACATATATATGTATATATATGTATATGTACATATATATGTATATATATGTATATGTACATATATATGTATATATATGTATATGTACATATATATGTATATATATGTATATGTACATATATATGTATATATATGTATATGTACATATATATGTATATATATGTATATGTACATATATATGTATATATATGTATATGTACATATATATGTATATATATGTATATGTACATATATATGTATATATATGTATATGTACATATATATGTATATATATGTATATGTACATATATATGTATATATATGTATATGTATATATATGTATATATATGTATATGTATATATATATGTATGTATATATATATATATGTATGTATATATATATGTATGTATATATATATGTATGTATATATATATGTATGTATATATATATGTATGTATATATATGTATGTATATATATATATGTATGTATATATATATATGTATGTATATATATATATGTTTGTATATGTATATATATATGTGTATATATATATGTATGTATATGTGTATATATATATATGTATGTATATGTGTATATATATGTATGTATATGTATATATATATATATATATATATATATATGTATGTATATATATGTATGTATATATATATGTATGTATATATATGTATGTATATATATATGTATGTATATATATGTATGTATATATATATGTATGTATATATATGTATATGTATATATATGTATATATATATATGTATGTATATGTATGTATATATATGTATATGTATATGTATGTATATATATGTATATGTATATATATGTGTATATATATGTATGTATATGTATATATGTATGTATATATATATATATATATATATATGTATGTATATGTATGTATATATATGTATGTATATATATATGTATGTATATATATGTATGTATATATGTATATATGTATATATACTTCCCTCCTTCCCTCCCTCCCACAGGAGACTTGTCCGTGCGGGTGAAGGAGGCGCGCAAGAAGGGAATTTACATCACCGAGGAATCCATCTTGCACTGGTTCGTTCAAGTGATCTTCGCCGTTCAGTATCTGCACAGGAACAACATCCTACATCGAGGTATTTTTTTTTTTTTTTTTTTTTTTTTTTTTTTTTTTTTTTTGGGGGGGGGGGGGTCATTTCTTCTTCTTTTTTCTTGTTTTCTTTTACTCTTATTGTCTCACGCTACTATTTTGTTTCATTCCTCTTTCGTTTCCTCTTCTCTCCTTTCCTTCTTAGTCTTGTTAGTACTTTCCATTTTATTTTTCCCTTTGGTTATAATTATTCAACTTGAAAGGGATACAAAATATAAACCATAAAAGCGAAAGGAATAAAAAAAAAATTCATATGCTGTGAGGCTTCGTAGGTGACCCGTGTGTGACTGTTTATTTACATAGAACAGACACTCCCCTGTGTACCTGGAAAATCCCCTCGCCGTCCACTGAGACAATGGCCACTACCAGTCCTTGGAAACTGACGGCAGAGATGGTGTTATTCATGAGGAAAATATCGATAGCGCCCCGGAGAGAATGGAGAAAAAAACAAAGAAGGAGTTACCTGCTTCTATGAAAAATACCCCTCCTTGACACCTTCACTTTAAGACGGACACGACGCTTTGCGCACACGGTGACAAATATCACTGGATATCCCAGGCCTTAAAAATGGATCCGTAAGACAAGACGAAAGGATCGCTAGAGATAAATTTCGAAAGAACAACGTTTATGTAAGGTGCAAAAAGGAAAACAATCTTGTCCTCTTAACAATAGTCGGTGCAGGTGAAGAAGTGCTTGAAATAGTGTACGATGTCCCAAAGGAAATCGGAGTAGAGGAAAGCGACAGCGTGCAACGAACGTGACATATTTTCTAGATGGATGAAAGAGTGGAATAATGACTCCGAAGGTCATGCGAGTGGAAGGCAATCCCCAAAACCATCCAAATGGTCGAAGGCATAGCACCCTTCACGTCCCGTCTTCAAATATCTGAACCTACTTGCTTCAACTTCTCATTATGGGGACATAAGGCACGTGCATGTCCACGAAACTACGTTCTCCCCAAACAAGCTGTGAATGCGCAGGGTGCAGTTTATAGACTCACTGCATTTAATTAAGAAAACATGGTAGCTAGAAATTTCTAGGGTATACAAGTGTCATTATACTGGATATCCCCTTATATAAGAATATCAACCTACGACAAGGTTGCTCAGTTAACCAAAATAGCATTTTCCCATGGAGAACCATACTATACAGTACCATTATCTCTAAAAAAAAAAAAAAAAAAAAAAAAAAAAAAAACGTGCTGTCCTGTCTTCGAGCTTCAGGGTCGGGTATAGACCACTGAAGAGCTGAAGAAAAACGGACATGGTGCCATCTGACAGCACTGCAAGGACAGCGGATATAAGCAAACCCTATAAAGTCTATAGGTTACACCAACCAGTCTACGCATAGCATATCAGTACACACTACAGTAAATATGTGATGCAGTTTGAGAGGCAAAACCATTTCGCATCACCACGGCAAACTGTGCGCCCAGATCACATAATCTTACCCTTACCTATTACTAACTTTTTTGCACAAAAACTGCTTCAAATCAGAACGCACCGCCCAGAGAATAGCACTTATGGATTATATATAAACTTGTTGTAGACATCGGTCTTGTTTTTAATATAATTAATGACATAAAAGTTTCCTTTTACCGATTAGATATGTGGATAATACAGGTGCAATAACACAGTCCTTCAGGCATGTAGAACTAATGTTAAACTGATAGCTCTCTACATAGTCAGCCAATTTTGATAGGTTCTTCGGCAACTTACCAATCTTCTCCCTGTCTCCCCCAATTCCCGATTCCTTCCATCTCTCCTTTCTCCCCACCCTCATGCCCCCACTTCCATCCTCTCCTCACCCCCACCTTTCCCCCTCACTCCCCACCCTTCCCCCCTCCCTCTCCTCCCCCACACCCCACCCTTCACCCCTCCCCTCCCCGCACCCCCACCCTTCACCACTCCCCTCTCCTCACTCCCCACCCATCCCCCCTCCCCTCACTCCCCTCCCCTCCCCCCGCTCCCCCTCCTTCCCCCCTCCCCTCCCCTCCTCCCACTCCCCCTCCTTCCCCCCACCCCTCCACTCACTCCCCACCCTTCCCCCCCTCCCCTCCCCCCTCAAAAAGACCTGAAGACGCAGAACATATTCCTGACGAAGACGAACCTGGTGAAAGTCGGGGATTTCGGCATCGCCCGCTTCCTCAGGGACAAACAGGACCTCGCTACAACGGCCATCGGAACCCCTTATTATCTCTCTCCGGAGATCTGTCAGAGGTGAGGCTGTTTGTTAGAGGAGGGGGGGGAGGGAGGGGGGAGGGAAAGAGGGAGGGTGGGGGAGAGAAGCTTACTCAAAATTGACGTTTTTTCGATTTCAATGATGATTTTGACAATTATTAGGGTAAAAATAATGATAATAATCATAGTAAGAGTGAGGGAGGGAAGGAAGTAGGGTGGTGGTGGTTTGGTTTGCGAAGTTCTAGTTTCGCCCGGGCCTTCTAGATATGGCCCGGCCTGTGTCAGCTTTTTACGGCTATCTCATTGAGTTGTCTGACACTCGGTGCTTACCGTGGCGGCGGGATTGCCAGCAAGCGCTCCTGCCGCCATGGTGTAAGCATTTCGCATAGCCTCTTTACCAGCACGGCGGCTGTTGTGGGCGGTCCATGTCTCAGGAATTGTGTATGGTCACAATTTTCTAGGTAGTGGACTAGTGTGGCGTTCGGCTCGCCGCAGTGCTTGCAGCACCATTCATCGCGTTCGATTGTTGGGATAATCTGCCATGCACAGTGGTAACTTAGGCGCATTCTGTGAAGAATGACTTCGGTACCTCTGTTGCTTACTTCAGAGAGTGCCAGTGGTTCATAGCCTGTGGCGTCTGAGTACCAGCTGGCCGAGGGGGAGGTTCTCGTTTCCTCTCTGTGGAGTTGCCGTAGGAAGGTACGACCGACCAAGGCACACTTCTCCATAAGTAATTTTCGGCTCGGTTTTATCGTCATGGGATTTGGGGGCATACCCCTGCCAGCGACGGCTAGTCTGTCAGGAAGCTCGTTCCCTCTGATGCCGATGTGGCTTGGGACCCAGTTGATGATAATTCTTCTACCCTGAACAAGAATTCTCTGTGCCATTGTGAGAATCGTGGTCAGTAGGTAGATGTTGTCTGTGGGTGAGCTGTGCTGAAGACAGTCAATGGCTGCCCTGGAGTCTGTGTGTATGACCACGTGTCCTTCCCTTAGGGACGCGTGGCCTAGGGCTCCCATGATTGCAACTGCCTCTGCCTGTAGCGAGGAGGCGTTGTCTGTTACCCTCATGGATCGAGTGGCATCCCTAGCTGCAAAGCCGGCGCCTGCAGTGTGGCTCAAGGGATCGACCGATCCATCCGTGTAGTATGTTCTACTACCCGGAGGAGTGATGGCTGCAATGACCCTGTGGGCTTCTGCCTTTAGGCTAGGCATGGGGTATAGGCTCTTTTTCATTGACAGGCTCAATATGTTGAACTCTATCAGGCTTAGTGCCCACGGCGGGGCTTCGGCAAAGTCGGGGTGGGGGGAGTCCATGCCCTTAGCAAGAAGCTGTTCTTTGAGCTGATGGCGTATCAACACCCTGGCTGTATGAGACAGCCAGGAGTTGTTTGCAACGAGCTCGTTGTCTTGTTCGAGGCATCTGACTAATTTTTGTCTTAGGCTTGTGTTCCTGGGAGCCTGGATGACCTTTGACAGGAATTGTGTTGCCATTAGATCGATTCGTGAGTCCAGGGGGAGAAGGTTTGCCTCCATCAGGAGGTTGAGGACTGTCGTCCACCTCGGGGCACCCAGAATGATCCTGGCAGCTTCATTTTGGACTGTTTCTAATTTGTCTGTGTGCTTTTTCTTTGCAGCAATTAGAGCGACTGAGGCATAGTCCACAATGGGCCGGACAGCATGTACATAGAATGATCTTAGTACTTTGTGTCTGGCCCCTATGCGTCTCCCAGTCATTGCTCTCATGACGGACAGTCTTGCTTTGGTTCGGTCAACTAGGTACTGGACCTCCTTATGGAAGGAGAGGGTCCGGTCTATCCTTACCCCAAGGTATAGGTAGTCCTTGACCCATTCTAATTCCACTCCCTGGATTTTCAGTCTTGTGCCTCGAACTCTCTGTCTCAGAGCCATGGCTTTGGATTTGGCAGCAGAGATCTTTAGTCCTGTCCTACAACACTCCTCTGACACGAGGTCCAGACAACGCTGGGGTTTATTCTGGCTGCGTGGTCCAGTGGAGGTGATAGCGAGATCGTCTGCATATGAGATGATCTGGCACCCCACTGGGAGGTTTATGTTGAGGATGCAGGACATTAAAGTGTTGAATAGGGCTGGACTGAGAACCCCACCCTGTGGCGTTCCATTTTCGAGCGGCATGTGCTGCGATAGGTGACCCTGGAATTTGACATTGGCAGTCCTGTTCCTGAAGTAGTCACCTATCCAAGCCAAGAGCTTTCCTCTGATTCCCTTCTGGATCAGGCTTTCCTGAATGGCAAGCGGACTTGCCAGTTCAAAAGCCTTCTCCAGGTCAAGGAATACCACCACAGCTGGGCCCTTGCTGATTGTGCTTAAGAGCGTGGCTATGCTGTGTGCTGTGCCCATGCCCCTTGTGAACCCGTGGAGGTGTTCGTGCGGGGGTCCCGTTTTCCATTGAAGCCGGTTTAGTACCATCCTCTCAGCCGTCTTGGCCAGGCAGCTGAGCAGAGAGATGGGGCGGTACTTCCCCGGCTCCTTTGGTTTTGGGACGGGAACTATGGTAGCCCTCTTCCAACTCTGGCGTAGAGTGGAAGTTCCCAGGACTTGTTGATGAGTTGCAAGAGTGCACGCTCACCTGCTAGTCCTAGGTGGGAGATAATGGGGTACGAGATCCCATCAGAGCCCGGGGCTGTGTTGGAACTGGTTTTATAGGCTTTCCTTAGTTCCCTCAGGGAAAAAATAACGTCTGAGTTATCAGGTTCGGCTGCCCTTTCTCTGATCTGAGCGTGTCTGTCTGGCTGTAGACGCTCTTGTCTTGCCCTTAGCTCAGCTGGCAGACTGTTGCTGCTCGTTCTCGCAGAGAACTCGTGCGCCAGTCTGTTAGCCTCTGCTTGGGGGTCGTGATGGGTGCACCTCGGGGCTGAGCGGCCGGTAGCTCGCTTGACCCGTTGCCACAGCTCTGAAAGGGTGGTTTGGTGGTCGAAGGACTCACACCATTCCAGCCACTTTTCCTGCCTGACTCTGTTGGCAGTTTCCTTGGCATCCGTGACAGCTTCCCTTAGGAGGGATAAGTTGTCAGGGGTTCTTTGTCTTCGGAATAGTTTTCGGCACATGTTCACCCTGTGGTTGACCTCCCTGATCTCGTCATTGAAGAGGAAGTAGGGAGAGCGGTAGATAGATAGATAGATAGATAGATAGGGCCATCGGGTTCCCCTATTACTTGTCCCCGAAGATCTGCCAGTATTGGGGGTTGGGGAGAGGGAGGGAGATAGATAGATGGATGGATAATTAGTTATATAAATAGAAAGGGTATATAGATAGATACGTATATTGATAGATCGGTATATAGACAGAGGGAGAGGGGGGGAGGCAGATGGATGAATGGACTGTTAGATGGATAGATGGGGGGGGGGGAGGTAGATGGATGGGCAGACGGGTAGGGATGTAGGAAAGGGGGGGGGGGGTAGATGGACGGAGAGACGCGTAGGTAGTTCGATAGACAGATGGATTGATAGATATGTCTCTGTGAGAGTTTTTCCTTTTTTTATTTTTCTTCGTTTTTGGCATTTTTTTGTGGGCGAGGGACAATGTTTTCGATACATTTGATGAACATTTAAGCTGTAGTTGTAGTTTTTATTGTGACGATTATATTTATTACTGTTACTGTTATTTTTGTTTATTTTCATCATCATCATCATCATCATCACCATCATCATCATCACCATCATCATCACCATCATCATCACCATCATCATCACCATCATCATCACCATCATCATCACCATTATCACTAGATATTGTTTTGACATATTTCCGAAAGTCTTGTTCTATGGTATTTGAATGAAGTTAAAACAAACAAACAAATAAATAATGATAAAATAAAATAAAATAAAATGAACTTCGTGTTTCATCATTATTTGTATGACAGGCTTCCATGACAGTTTTGTCACGTTCTGATACTCCTTTATTTTTTACTTTTGGTATGAGACTGTCATGCTCCTGACACGTTTGACACAGTTGATGCAGAATTGTGACACATTCCAGACACTTCTTGAGAATTCCTGAATGAGACTCACCGGAGAAGCTTAAAAAAAAAAAAAAAAAAAAAAAAAAAAAAATCAAAGACGCGTAAAAGGCAGTGTTATTACTCACCCGTTCTCTTTCTCGAAAATCGTTTTATTAATTATATTTAAATCTCTGTGGATAGACTGACGTAAAGCTCGTAAACATATTCAAGTATAACATACATGAAAATGGTTGTATTTATTAGAAATTCACACATTTAAGGCTGCTAGTCCATGTATGCAAAATTAGTATTTTTTTTTATCATTATTTTTTTTTTTTTTTTTTTTTTGTACACTCGCCATATTACTTCAACAGAAAACGGAAGCAAAGAAAACGAAGAACAACAAAAAACAAAAACACGTAGACCCATTCCCGCTAAAATAAATTCAACTAATTATAAATAAAAGAAAGAAAGGAAGAAAAAAAATATATGCACGTTGCTCACATGTGTTCTAGCTGGATTTATTAACATGAATTGTGCGTTTAAGTTTTAAGTTTAAATGGTGCTCTGGCAAAATACACGTTTCAACCTGTTCTGGAAAATTATTACGCGCTTGGCTTAGCGGAATATTCATTGTTATTATCTTTATTATTGTTAGCATTATTATCACTATCATTATCATTATTATGATCTTTATTATCATCATTATCATTATCATAATCTTTATCATCATTATCATTATCATGATCTTTATTATCATCGTTGTCGCATCATTTTCTCTTATTATTGCTAATTATATTGTTATTAATTTCATTATTATATTACTGTACTTGTTATGTTTTTATTAATATCGTCATCATTTGTTATAATTATTATTGTAGTTGTTCTTATGCGTTACTAGTAATAGTAGTAGTATCATCATCATTGCTATTGTTGATATCGTGAAAGTTATCATAATTGAATTAGTCTTTGTTTTTCTAGGAACACTTTTTTATTACAATATTATTTTTTCCACATCTTGCAACATTTCCCCAAGATTTCTCACGCAACAATTTATTTCGTGTCGAGATTTTCCAAGCAACACTTTTCTTTCTTTCTTTCTTTCTTTCTTTTCCTTTCTCTCTCTCTCTCTTTCTCTTTCTCTTTCTCTTTCTCTCTCTCTCTTTCTCTTTCCCTTTCTCTCTCTCTTTCTCTTTCCCTTTCTCTCTCTCTTTCTCTTTCTCTTTCCCTTTCTCTCTCTCTTTCTCTTTCTCTTTTCCTTTCTCTCTCTCTCTCTTTCTCTTTCTCTTTCCCTTTCCCTTTCCCTTTCTCTCTCTCTCTCTCTCTCTCTCTCTCTCTCTCTCTCTCTCTCTCTCTCTCTCTCTCTCTCTCTCTCTCTTTCTCTTTCCCTTTCTCTCTCTCTCTCTCTCTCTCTCTCTCTCTCTCTCTCTCTCTCTTTCTCTTTCCCTTTCTCTCTCTCTCTCTCTCTCTCTCTCTCTCTCTCTCTCTCTCTCTCTCTCTCTCTCTCTCTTTCTTTCTTTTCTCTCTCTCTCTCTCTTTCCCTCTCTCTCTCTCTCTTTTTCTTTTTTCTCCTTCTTTCCCCCCCGTTATCTACATGTAATCGTACATTTTCACCATCCCTCTCTCCCCACCCCCATCCCCCCCCCCCACCCCCAGACGCCCCTACAACCACAAGTCCGACCTGTGGGCGGTGGGCTGCGTCCTGTACGAGCTGTGCGCCCTCAAGCACCCCTTCGACGCGGACACGTTCGAAGATCTCATCCTCAAGATCCTTCGCGGGGTCGTGTTGCCGCTGCCCTCGTGAGTTGGTTTTCTCTCTCTTCTCTCTCTCTATCTCTTTCCTTTTTTTTCTTGTTTTTTCCTCTTTTTTTGTTGTGGTTTTATTTCTTCTTCTTTTGTTTAGGTGGTATTTTTTTTTTTGTTTCTATTGATGTTTTTTGTTTTGCGTCGAGGATATTTGTCTTCAAGTGCTATGCGGGGAATCATGGGCCGTAGCGTCGTTTGTTTGTTTGTTTGCTTTTGTTTTTTTGGGACTGAATTATTTGTGGTACTTTTTATTGTGTCCGTGTTTTCGTTAGTATCGCACAACTGTGAGAAAGTGTAGTGTACTATATCATTGACAAGGCCTCGTAATTACAAAAATTGGAATTGATTTTGGTGTAGATTTTTTGTGTGTCGTTTGATGAATATGAGTAGTTCTTCATGAAGGTATTGTGTACAAAGTTTGCTCGGTTGTGGGTGGTGATAGGGGCCAGGGGAGTGGCAGGAGGGGGTGGAGGATATGTGTCGTTGGATTGGGGAAGTGATGGGGTGTCCTTTTGATGGGGACTTTTGGGGATTGTAAGAAATGAAGGTGTTGCGTGGGTCGGTGGCAGGGGGCCGTCGGCGGGGCGTCGCGGCCGCGACTCGGGCTGGTGTTGCGGGGTGGGGTTGGCGGCGCGGCCGAGAGGGCCTACCCGGGTACTCCTAAGACGCGCGTGCGCCCGGGCGCGCCATGGGACCGCCGAGGAGCCCATCCCACACCACGTGCGCAACTGGGCCAGCGCGCACTGGGTAGTGCCAGGTGCGCCCGTTGGCGTGAGTGTGCCCAATGCACACGCACCGAGGCACCATGCCCCAGCCCACGAGGCCCCGGGAAAATACACGCGGCCCGTGCCGCGGGGGTTCCCTCACTACACGGATCACACTTGTCCGGGCCAACCACGCCCTTAGGCAGGCCCGTCCCGTACCGGGCCCCCCAGTCCTCCTCCGCGCGGCCCTCGGCCACCAGTGTTCCCGCGCCGATGACGAGCATGTCCGCGACCAGGCGCTGCCCCCGTGTGTCCGCGTTGGGGGGGGGGGGCACCGCCCCTCCGTCCCCTTTCACTTTCCCCCTTCCCCCCTCCCCTGGCACGTCCCCTGTCACTCCCCCCGAGCCCCACTTTGCCCCTCCCACTTCCACCTCCACTCCCTCCCACCACCGCCTTCCCCTTCCTGCAGCGCCTACACAAGCTTGGTGCAGGACCTGACCACCGTCATGCTGAGGACCAACCCCGACCGCCGCCCTACAGCTGACGCCCTGCTCATGCTCCCTGCCCTCAAGCCCTACGTCGAGAATTATCTGCCATAGAAGGTATTGGGGAGGAGGATCGGAAAAGGCGAGGGAAGGGAAAGGAGGGTTGGTAGGGGTGGAAGGAGGGTGGATGGTGTGGGATGGAAAGGAGGGCAGGTGGGTGGGAGGGGAGGAAGGAAAGGAGGGTAGGTGGGCGGTGGGGATGGATGGAGGGTGGGGGGGAGGGGAGGTGGGTGGAATGGTGGGAGGGAGGGGTGGATGGGAGGGAGGGAGGGAAGGGTTGGTGGGTGGATGGATGGAGGGCGGGGTAGGTGGTTGGGGTGGGTGGCGATTGAAGAGAAGGGGAGGGATATAAAGGAGGGTGTGGGGGATATGAAAAAGTGAGGATATAATAATTAAAGACATTAGAGGGATTGAAGGATATTGGGGAAGTGAGGGAGGAATTGGCAATTGGGGATATGATGGGTTGTAGATGCAAAGGATTCCTATAGATTCGGAATGGAGATTAGAGGACTTATGAGATTGTTAAGGAGAGGGTTTAGAGGGTGCTGAGATAAGTGGGAGGAGGGATGGGGGATAGAGAGGATGACGGTGCGTTAGTTGGAGGAAGAGGTGGAGTGGGGATTGGGAGATTGGGGATTGGGTCATTGGGGTGATGGCGGGTATTGTGGGGGTGGCGGGGGGTCTGGGGAGAGAGAATGGTGGTGCGGGGCCGGCGCGGGGGCGGGCGGAGGGGGGCGTCGGCGCACGGAGCCGGTGCAGGAGCGGGGTCGGAATCGACGCAGGCGAGGAGGGGAGCGGGTAGGCGCCAACGCCGGCGCCGGCGGCGAATGGTGTGGAACAGGGAGCTGATGGGGAAGAAGACAAGGAAGCGGCCGGCCGTATGGGCAGCACACAACGGCCGAGGCCGGCAGTCGGCGGAAGACACCAGGACGCGGCAGCCGTGGCTGGACGACAAAGGAAGAGGACGACCGTCTGGAGGGCAGAAAACCGGAAGAGGGAGAGCAAGACGTCGGCGGCAGCCCAACGGACGACGGAAGGACGTCGGAGGAAGCACCAGGCCGCGGCCGCAGTCTGCGGCCGACACACGGGCCGAGGAAGACAACAGTATGCGGCAGACAACACAGGGCCGAGGGCAAGCCGTGGGGGAGGACAGCCCACAGGGACGACGGCCGCAGCACATAGGCGGACAGACCCACAGGCAGCGGGCAGCCGTCTCGGATGCGGACAGAAACGGCGGCCGCACGGCCAGTCGGCGGCCGCACAAGGCCGCGGGCCGACGTCAGGCGGCCGACAAAGGACGCGGCTCGAAGTAGGGGCGCCACAGGCACAGCGGACTGCACGGTCGGCGGACCGACCCCGGTCACGCGGCCACCGTCGGCCGGCCGAAACACAAAGGACTCAGGGACGCAGTAGGAGGACGCCCCACGGACCGGAGAACAGTAGGAGGCGGGGGGGGGGGGGGGACGCGAACACAGGGGAAGAGGGACGCCGTCGGAGGAGGCACCCCACCCGGGTAGGGGGGGTGGGACGCGGGCAGACCACCAACGGGACCGCGGGGCTGACACACCACGGGCAGCGGCCGAAAGTCGGAGGAAGACC
>NC_061825.1:36023096-36028096 GCF_019202785.1 Penaeus chinensis
CATTTATAGGTAATTGAGAGCGTAAAGAAATAAAATAATAGCATGAATAAAGACCTTAACAGATCTGAAACAAACAAACAAAAAAAATATATATTTTGAAAAGTAAATGGATTTGTTCACGTTTCTTGTTCCAAAGACACTTACCCACCACCTCAAACAACTAAAACAATAACATACCTAAAAAGAAATAACAAAACATTCATATAAAACAATGAAATATAATTTAAAAAATAATAATTAAAAAATGTGTGTATTTTATATACCTAAACATCAATAAAAAACACACACGAAAAGAAAATAACCACCCACCACACACTCCGATCTTCAGCACTCTCAACGAAGAATCCCTACAGCGAGCGTTGCTAAAGAGACAGTTGTTATCGTACGTAACTCCGTCACTCCCACACACTGGCTTGTACTCCCTCGTGCACCCGACTTTGGGACACTCCGGGACTGCACGCGCGTGTGGAAGGAAGAAACATGGAAAGTTTTGGTGTTAAGAGGCTGTGGTAGATGGGGAAAATATGGAAATTAGTTAACTTTTTGTATTGGGCGATAATGAGGTAATGGGCCGTAATAATAATGAAAATGATGATGGAAGTAATAAATAATATCAAATAACAAGAAGAAATAGTAGCATGAACAGTTATATCATGACCCAAACATGCAACTCGTAATTAAAACTTCCTGATGACGATTAACAAGAGAAAATGATCGACATTGACAAATACCAGACCCCCCCCCAAAAAAAAAAAAAAAAAAAAAAAAAAAATCCCAAACCCTTTCGTTATTCTTTACAATGAAAACAAAAAACCGACCGACTCACCGCACTGACAATTCGCCACCTTATAGAGCTCGGGCTTCGCGCAGGTCATGACTTCCAGAGCGCAGTCGTTCTGGTACGTTTTGCCGTCGCTTCCACACACAGGGTCGTACGCTCGTTGGCAGGTCGTCACGCACTTGGGCTGGTTGTCTGCAGGATGGAGGGGGAGTATTAGGAGGTAGGGGGTAGGGGGTAGGGGGTAGGGGGTAGGGGGTAGGGGGTAGGGGGTAGGGGGTAGGGGGTAGGGGGTAGGGGGTAGGGGGTAGGGGGGTAGGGGTAGGGGGTAGGGGGTAGGGGGTAGGGGGTAGGGGGTAGGGAGAGGGAGAAAGGGAGAAAGGGAGAAAGGGAGAAAGGGAGAAAGGGGAAGGGAGGGGGAGAGAAGGAGGAGCGGGAGAGAAGGAGGAGCGGGAGAGAAGGAGGAGCGGGAATGGATGGAAGGGGAGAGGAAGAAAGGAAGGAGAGAGAGAGGGGGAGGGAGGGAGAGGAAAAATAAAGAGAAAATAAAAGAGAGAAAGAGAGAGAGAGAGAGAAAGCGAGAGAGAGAGGGAAAGAGAGAGAGAGAGAGAGAGGGAGCGAGAGAGAGAGAGAGGGAGCGAGAGAGAGGGAGCGAGAGAGAGGGAGCGAGAGAGAGAGAGAGAGAGAGAGAGAGAGAGAGAGAGAGAGAGAGAGAGAGAGAGAGAGAGGGAGCGAGAGAGAGAGAGAGAGGAGAGAGAGAGAGAGAGAGAGGAGAGGAGAGAGAGAGAGAGAGAGAGAGAGAGAGAGAGGAGAGAGAGAGAGAGAGAGAGAGGAGGGAGAGAGGAGTGAGAGGGGAGGGAGGAAGGAGAGAAGAGAGGAGGAGAGGGAGAGAGGGAGAGAGAGTGAGGAGAGAGAGGGAGAGGAGGGAGGAAGAGGAGAGGAGTGGAGAGAGAGAGAGGGAGGGATGAGAGAGGTGGAGAGAGGGGAGAGAAGAGAGAGGGAGGGGAGAGAGGAGGAGGGAGAGAGGGAGAGAGGAGTGAGAGAGAGTGGAGAGAGTGAGAGAGGGAGAGAGAGGAGGAGGAGAGAGAGAGAGGGAGAGAGAGGGAGAGAGGGGGAGGGGAGAGGAGGGAGAGAGTGAGGGAGGAGGGAGAGGGGAGAAGAGAGAAGAGAGTGAGGAGAGAGGGAGAGGATGAGAAAGGAGAGGAGAGGGAGAGAGAGTGAGAGGAGAGAGTGAGAGAAGAGGGAGAGAGAGAGAAGTGAGGGGGGAGGAAGGGGGAGGAGGGAGGAGAGGAGATGAGAGAGAGGTGAAGAGATGAGAGGGAGAGATGGAGGAGGGGAGGGATTGAGGAGGGGGGAGGGATGGAGAGGTGAGGTGGAGGGAGGAGGAGGAGGAGGAGAGGAAGGAAAGAGAGAAGGAAGAGGAGAGAGAGGAGGGAGAGAGAGGGAGGAGGAGAGATGAGGAGGAGGAGGGATGAGGAGGGGATGAGAGAGAGAGAGAAGAGAGGAGAGAGGTGAGGAGGAGGAGGGGAGGAGAGGAGGGGGGAGAGAGAGAGGTGGGAGAGAGAGAGAGAGAGAGAGAAGGAGAGGGGAGAGAGAGAGGAGGGAGGGAGAGAGGAAGGAGAGAGGGAGAAGAGAGAGAGAGAGGAGAGGGGAGGAGGTGGAGAGAGAGGAGAGATGAGGAGATGAGGAGGAGGGAGAGAGGGAGGGAGGAGAGAGAGAGGAGGAGAGAGAGAGGGGATGAGAGGAGGAAGGATTGGAGGAGAGGAGGAGAGAGAAGGAGAGAGAGGGAGAGGAGCGAGAGAGGGAGAGCGAGAGAGAGGGGAGTGTGAGGAGGAGAGAGAGAGAGAGAGGGGGGAGAGGATGAAGAAGGGGGAGAGGAGAGAGGAGAGGGAGGAGAAAGAGGGAGAAGAGAGAAGAGAGGGGAGAAGAAGGGGGGAGAGAGGGGGAGAGGAGAGAGGGAGAGGAGAGGGAAGGAGAGAGAGAGAGAGGGAGAGGAGGAGCGAGAGGGGAGGAGATTGAGGGAGGGAGAGGAGAGATGAGAGAAAGAGGGAATGAGAGAGGGGAGGGGAGAGGGGAGGAGAGAGGGGGAGAGAGGAGGGAGAGAGAGAGAGAGGAGAGAGGAGGAATGAGAGAGGGAGGAGGAGAGAGGGAAGGAGGAGAGGGAGAGAGAGAGGGATGGAGAAGTGGAGGGAGAGACGAGAGAGAGAGAGGAGGGAGGAGAGAGAGGAGAGAGAGGAGAGGAGGATGAGAGAGGGAGGGGATGAAGGGAGAGAGGGAGGAGGGGAGAGAGAAGAGATGGAGGGGGAGAGAGAGAGGAGAGGGGAAGGAGAGAGGGAGGAGGGAGAGAGGGAGGAAGAGAGAGAGGAGGAGAGAGGAGAGAGTGAGAGAGAGAGAGGAGAAGAGAGAGGGAGGATGGAGGAAGAGAGGCGAAGGAGAAAGAGAGGGGAGAGAGAGAGAGGAGAGAGGAGGGAGAGGAGGAGAGGAGGAGGAGAGGGAGGAGAGAGAGAAGAGGGGAGGGAGAAGAGAGAGAGGGAGGGAGGAGGAGGAGGGCGGAGGGGAGGGAAGGAGAGGAGAGGGAGAGAGAAGGAGAGAGAGAGGAAGGAGGGAGGGGGAGAGAGGAGAGGAGAGAGAGAGGAGGAGGAGGAGAGGAGAGAGAGGAGGAGAGAGAGAGAGGGATGGAGATGAGAGGGAGGAGAGGAGAGATGAGGAGAGAGGAGAGAGTGAGAGAGGAGGGAGAGAGGGAGAGGGAGAGAGAGAGTGAGAGGAGAGAGGGAGAGAGAGAGGAGAGGAGGAGCGAGAGAGAGAGAGGAGAGAGAGGAGAGAGGAGAGAGAGAGAGGAGAGAGTGAGAGAGAGAGAGAGAGAGAGGAGAGAGGAGGAGGAGAGAGAGGAGAGAGAGAGAGAGGGAGAGAGAGGGAGAGAGAGGAGAGGAGGGAGGAGAGAGGAGGAGGAGTGGAGAGGAGAGGAGAGAGGAGAGAGGGAGAGGAGGAGAGGAGGAGAGAGAGAGAGGCGAGAGAGAGAGAGAGAGAGAGAGGAGGAGAGAGAGGAGAGGAGGAGGAGGGAGAGAGGAGAGAGGAGAGAGCGAGAGAGAGAGAGGAGAGGAGGAGGGGGAGAGGGGGGGGGGGGGGGGGGAGGGGAGGGAGGGGGGGAGGGGAGGGGAGGAGTGGAGGGGGGGGGGAGGGTGGAGAGGGAGGAGGGGGGGGGGAGGGGGGAGGGAGGAGAGGGGGTGGGGGAGGGGGGGGGGGGGAGGTGGAGGGGGGGGGGGGGAGGGGATGGGGGGGGGGGGGGGGGGGGAAGGGGGGAGTGGGGGAGGGGGGGGGGGGAGGAGGTGGGGGGGGGAGGGGGGGGGAGAGGGTGGAGGGGGGGGGGGGGGGAGGGGGAGGGGAGGAGGGGGGGGGGGAGGGAGGAGGGGGGGGAGGGGGGGAGGGGAGGGGGAGGGGGGAGGGGGGGGAGGGGGGGGAGGTGGGGTGGGGGGAGGGGGGAGGGGGGGGAGGAGGGGGGGGGGGGGGGAGGAGGGGGAGGGGAGGGGGAAGTGGGGGGGGGGGGAGGGGGGGTGGGGGAGGGGGGAGGGGAGAGGAGGGGGGGAGGGGGAGGGGGGGGGAGGGGGGAGGGGGAGGAGAGGGAGGGGGGGGAGGGAGGGGGGAGTGAGGGGGGAGGGGAGGGGAGGATGGGGGGGGAGGGGAGAGGGAGAGGGGTGGAGGGGGGGGGGGGGAGGGAGGGTGGGGGGGGAGGGGGAAGGGGAGGGGGAGGGGGGGTGGGAGGTGGGGAAGGGGAGATGGGAGGGGGGGGAGGGGGGGGGGAGGGGAGTGGGAGGGGGGGGGGGGGGGAGAGGGGGGGGGGGGAGGGGGGAGGGAGGTGAGGGGGGGGGGGGGGGGGGGGTGAGGGGAGTGAGGGGGAGGGAAAGGGGGAGGGGAGGGGGGGGGGGGAGGAGGGAGAAGGGGGGGGGGGGGGGAGGAGGAGTGGGGGGGGGAGGGGGGGGAGGGGGGGGGGGAGGGGGGGGAGGGGGGGAGGGGGGGAAGGGGGGAGGGGGGGGGGGGGGAGGGGAGGAGGGGGGGGGGGGGAGGGGGGGGGGGGGGGGGGGAGGGAGGGGGGAGGTGGGAGGGGGGGGGGGGGGAAGGGGTGGGGGGGAGGGGGAGGGGGAGGGGGGGGGGAGGGGAGGGGGGGGGGGGGGGGGGGAGGGGGGGGGGAAGTGGGGGAGGGGAGGGAGAAGGGTGGGGGCGGGGG
>NC_061825.1:36035596-36060596 GCF_019202785.1 Penaeus chinensis
TTCAGATGTGAAAGAAACGAAATTGAAGATGAGCCCCGCAGTGGTAGGCCATCAACGTCAATTTGTGAGGAAAACATTGATGCTGTTCGCGACATGATTGAAAAGGATAGACGAATAACTACCGAATCAGTACCACACACACTCAACATATCTATGGGTTCTGCACACACAATTCTAGAGGAGAGTTGGGGGCTAACCAAGCTTTCCGTTCGATGGGTCCCTACGCAGTTGTGCCGAGATCAACAGCAAACAAGGGTAAATTTTCCAATGGAAATTTTGAACAAGTGGGATGAGGACTCTGAAGCTTTTCTGCAGAGAAATGTGGCAGGGGATGAAACATGGCTTTACCAGCACGATCTCAAGGACAAAATCCAAGCAAAGCAGTGGCTGCCCAGGAGTGGAAGTGGACCAGTCAAAGCAAAATCTCAGCGTTCAAGAGAAAAGGTCATGGCCACTGCCTTCCTCGAGAGCAAGACGATAATTACATCCGCTTATTATGAATGCATTTTGAGAAGACTATCCAAAAAAAAATCTCAGAAAAACGGCCTGGAAAGCTGCCTTAACACGTTCTTCCACCACGACAATGCACCCGCTCACGGCGCTCGGCAGACAAGAGCTATGCTACGTGAACTTCGAAGGGAAATCGTCCGACATCCACCTTACAGCCCCGGTTTAGCTCCACCCGACTTCTTTATGTTTCCAAACTTTAAAAAATCGTTGAAAGGTCCCAATTTTCCATTAGCTGAGGATGTAAAAAGAGCTGCTCTGACATGATTCAGATCACATGACCCTCAGTTTTGCTCAGACTGACTTAAAGGCTGGTATCACACGTTTGCAGAAGTATATTGACCTTAATGTAGCATATGTTAAAAATAAACATAAAAAATTAAACCGTTTTTCATACTGTCCTTCTCCTTCGAACTTGTTGAAGCCCCCTCGTGTATGTATAGATGTATATGTATGTGTGCGTATGTGTATATATATAACGTTAGATATAGATGACAAAACAAGAAAATTATTATTATATCAGAAACAATAATACAAAAAAAGCAACCTTAAAAAGAAAGAAAATAGAATATCATTCAAAAATACAGAAGAAAATATTAAAATACAAACATTTACAACAATATCACTCAAAAAATACAAAACAAAACTAAAAATATTTACAATACCAGACCCAAAAATATAAAAAAGAAAATCCCAAGCATCTTAAAATTCCCACCACTTTCCCAGCCTACCACAGGGTCCTTCCGCGATCTTGTGCAAACTGAGGTCTTCGCACTGTGCTCGCTCCAAGAGGCAGTCGTTATCATAGGTGACCTGGTTACTGCCACACACGGGGTCGCTGAGGTCAGGGCAGGTCGCCACGCACCTCTTGCTACTGGTATCTGTGGGGAGAGAAAGGAAGCTTTTTGGAAGGGAGTGGGATGGGTGGGGGGGGGGGGGAGTGGTGATGGGGAGGAGGGGCAGTGAGTGTGGTTGTTACTAATTGTGTTGTGATGAAGGCAATGACAGTGATAATGAAAGTAATAGTGAGAGTGACAATGACAGGGAAAGTAATATTGTGTCATGTACGGCGAGTAATATGACAACTAATGTACATGATGGGAATGGCAGAGAATGCGGTAATGATAATGATAGAGATGATTTTGATAAAACAGTTATTATATTACACTATATTGTATCATCTTGTATATCATATCATATCATATATATATATATATACTATATATATATATATATATATACACACACACATTACATTACATTATACTATGCATTATATCAGTCATAATAAGTGGTTATGATAAAAAGCGGGCAGAATAATTCTAATAAAAATCGTTAGGATGAAGATGACAGTTAATATGCTAATCCAAGATGGATTTTCACAAGAACAATGACTTGTGATGCAACAATTAAATAACGAAAACTTTTAAAAGATCCGAAAGCCAATGGGAAATCAACAAACACAAAAGAAACGACAACAAAAAAATCAATAAATGCTAGACAATAATACAACAAACAAAATAGGTGAAAAAAAATAGATTAAAAAATATATATTAACACAGATAATGAAAACAAGATAAAATTTCATTAGTTTTAATAATCAGTAATATTTCTCCTTTTCAGTAATTTGCAAGATCACCGCAAACTATGTTATAACATTTAAGACGAGTTTTACAATGTATAATATAAGGCGCTCATGTCTTCATCATATCTCGTTATACTGTCATCATTGATCTCTCTCAAGACTTAATATAAACTATAATAAAATCTTATCTCTATACTATAAGGTATCACATTACATCAGTCTGTCAGTAGGATATTAAATCATATAAAACTATTATCACCAACTTTAACAAAATCGTTATCAATGCATACTACCATATACACCATATCATATAAAATCATATACGGCATATGATACTGTATATATCTAACCTTAAACAGACATGCAGACTGACAGACAGATAACGACACAGACAACGATACACAGACAAAGGGATACACAGGCAGACAAGCTATAACATAGATACAGACAGACAGGCAGACAAACAGACAGACAGGAAGAGAGAGAAGCCGTTTTATATCAAGAAATGATAGATCAGAAGAGGAAGAATGAGGGAAAGAGTAAGGGAAAAAATTCAAAGAGAGATTTGAAAAGAGGAGAAGAGGAAAGGAGGGGGGAAAAAAAAAAAAAAAACAAAAAGAGCAGATGAAAGAGGAGGAGAGAGAAGAGGAGATATGAGAGGAGAGAGGTAAAGGTAGAAGAGGCGAGATAAAGAAGAGGTGAAGGAGAAATTAGAAAATATAAAAACTCGATAAAAGAGGAAACGAAATGAAACTGTGTAAGAAGAGAAATGAGAGAACGGTAGATGAGGCCCAGATAAGGAGAGAGAGAGAGCGACGGAGAGAGAGAGAGCGATAAGAGAGAGTGAGAGAAAGTGAGAAAGATGCGTGAGAGAGAGGAAAGTACGAGAGAGAGAGAAAGAGAGAGATTGAGTGAGAGAGAGGAAAGAGAGAGAGAGGAGAGAGAGAAAGATGAGAGAGGAGCGGAGATGAGATGGAATCGAGAGAGGAGAGAGCTTGAGATTGAGAGAGGATGAGAGCGACAGGAGAGCGAGAGAAAGAGAGAAATGATGAGGAAAGAGACTTGATGAGAGAAAGAGAGTGAGAGGAAAGAGAGGAGAGAGATGAGAGAGAGAGAGAGACAGGATTGAGAGAGATGCTTGCGAGAGGAAAACGAGGAGAGAGAGAGAGAGGAGAGAGAGAGAGAGAGGAGGAAAGAGGAGATGAGAGAAATGAGAGAGAGAAAAGAGGATGGAGCGAAACGAGAGAGAGGAAAATGAGAGTACAGAAAAGAGAGACGAAAAGAGAGAGAGAGAGAGGAGAGAGAAAGAGAAAATGTAAAGAGAGGTAAGAAAGAGAAATAGAGAAAGAGAGAGAGAATAGAGAAATAGAGATAAGAGACGAGAGAAATAGAGAAAAAGAGAAAGAGGAGAAAGAAAGAGGAAAGAGGAGGAAATATCGAGAAAGATGAGAAAGACTAATTGTACTGTTGTTCTACGAGAAAAGACAGATTTCGCTCCATTCTCTCCCTATTACTATCTCCCTCTCTCTCCCCCTCTCACTAATCTACATCTCTTCCATCCACTATATCAATATCTTTCACTCAATATTTTATAAATATCTCACATCTCTCCCCCTTCCCTATATACATTCATATCTATAAACTAACACTTCTTATACCTCTTCCCTCTATCCACCCCTCTACATCTATACACTTATCTACACACTCTCCCTCTATTTACTAATATCATCTCTATCTATCTCTATATCTATCACTCCTCTCTAGATCTCTATATATATATATCTCTCTCCTATCTATAAATAGATGATAGCAATATTATATATAGATCTATAAATATAATCTCTATATTTATAGTATAGAGCTAAGATTAGTTATCCAATTTCCCATGGAGACTCTGATATACGTATGTGTGGTTTCTACATAAAGATAGTTCATAGATTTCTCTACTCATTTCTTATCATCTATAACCTCTTTCTAATTATTATTATTAAATCTATATGTCTATCTACTTTAAAATTATTAGAGATTCTATATAACAATAGTAGCATATAGCTAGATTCTTATATTGAAATCATTGACAATCTTCTTATCGATATATCATATCTAAACACAGTTATTATGTTCTAGATAGAAGATGGGGAACATAGGATATATCATCGGAGAGATAAGATAAAAAAGAGTGATATTTAGAGATGAGCTATAGTAAAAATAGTATAGGATAGTATATAAGATAAAAATCGGAGTAAGATGAGCGAGAGAGAATATGAAAAAGATTATATAGAGATGATAAGAGTAAAACTAGGAGAGCTTATATATCTTATCGAACAATATTATATATCTATAATAGAAAAGTGATAGATAGATATTAATAGAACAAGTATTAGATTTTATACTATAATATACAATCTATTATATATCTATATATCTGACATAGTAAAAAGATGGAGTATAATATATATCTAATTTTGAACAGATTCATTCTTATCTCTAAGAATAGATAATAAAAATCTTCTATATCTCTATTATCATATCCCACTCTTATCTCTATATATGATCTAATAATACAAATATTCTATCTATACTTCTACTCTCATCTCAAATATTTCGCTTATATATATTATTAATATAAAACGTATTATTATGAGTATAGATTTATATATAATCAACCATATTCCGATCTCTCTATCTATACTATACACCTATATTAATATCTATATAGAATATAAACATATAGATCTATAGTCGATATATAAGTCTGACACAGATTATATCTATATCTATCATATCCAACACTATTCGTCTCTAGCTGATATCTTCTTAAAAAATTCTTCTATCTATATAAATATGAAACATATGTATCGCTATCTATCTCACTATCCCACCTCTTATATCTCATATAGTATCTCCTATCAAAATCTTCTCTTATATATCTAATAGCCAAACTATTATATTGCGATAGAGATAATAAGTCAAAGAGTATTAATATATATAGCTCACTATCACAACAGATTATATCTAGAGAGATCGAATATGTAAAAAGAGGAGATCTGAGCGTAGATATGAAGATACACTATTAGCATATATATATCTCATATGCCAACTATTCTGCTATCTATATATAATATAAAAACGATGATATGATATTCATTATATCTCTAATTATCAAACTCTTATATTCTCTTACTCAGTATACTATCAAACGACTTCTATATTCTGCTCTAGAGGAGAATAGTAAAAGATTAGTCATAGAGAGAGAGAGAGATAATAGAAAAATCTTATCTAGATCTCTCTATATAATATCAAACTCTTACTATTATATATATAAGATAAAAGAGGATATAGCCGAAGATATAATATACAAAGCTTATATTCTATATATGATCAAAGTAGAAAAAGAGGACGAGAGCGATAGAGAACGAGAAAAAAAGGAGATTGAGAGATAGATAATAGAAAAATCGGAGAGAGCGAGAGAGAGAGGGAAAAGAGGCGATAGAGATAGATAAGAGTAAAAAAGAAATGATAGAGAGAGCTAGATATAAACATAGTAATATCGATATATAGAACTATGAAAAATAGCGAGAGTATGAGAGAGAGAAGAGAATAAAGAGATATGAGCGAGACGATAAGTAGAAAAATAGGCGCGAGAGAGATAAGAGGGAAAAAGACGGCTGAGAGAGAGAGATAAGAGTAAAACGATGATATATAGAGAGAAGAGAAAATATTGAGAGGAGAAGAGAGATTTGATAAGATGTAAAAATAGGATTATTGATAGGAGTGAATAGGACAAAGAGGATATAGAGACGAGAAGAGAAAAAAAAGTGATATAGTATCTAATAGTCTATGTTAAAACTATTCTATAGATCGACGAGATAAACAGATTTATTCTTATATAATATATAGGAGAACGAAATTCTTTATTATGATATAAAAAGCCTAGAGTAGTAAAGATCTCTCGATATAATTTAACAATATTCTATATCTACTCTCACACATATTAGAGATGAGACTAGAATAGCGTAATATTAACTAGTTAGTAGATCTAGAGATAAGATAAAAAGCTGCTAGAGATATCGAAATAGAAAATATGTATATATATAAAGATATCTCTAAAGAGATATAGTAAAGAGCTATGTAGATGATAATTGAAATGAGTAGAGAGATAATATAACATATTATCGAGATAGAGTAGATGATAGTGAAAGCTTATATATATATATCTTACATCTCCACAGCTTATATATATATCTCGCTCAACAATCTTCTCTTCTATCGCTCTGATCATCTCCAACATAGTTAGAAGAGAGATATTACTCGAGATTTAAAAAGAGTATTCTTATGATATAGATAATTAGACAAATATGACTATATATCTTAATCGCACAACGATTATAATCTATATATATCGCATCTTAACAATTATATCTATACTAATCTAACAATATTATATGAGATAAATATGAGCTAAATGAGACTCTATAAAATAATTTATTATATAACTCTCTCTCTCTCATCTATACAAATCTTATCTATATAATATACAAATCTTCTATCTATATGATATATCCTATTTACACTCTTCGATCTATCTCCTATATAACTATCCACCATATTTCTATCTATATATAATAGTACCCATATTAGAATATCTAGTATATAATAAAAAATATTTCGATCTCTATCTATACTATACAAAATATTATAATATATATATAGAAGATAAACCTCGTATATCTATGTCTCATATAAACCATATTATCTATATCTCTCTTATCTCGTCAACAATATGATATAATGAGAGAAGAGAAGAAAATATATCTATAGATATACAGAGATATATAAAGAGTATCTATAATAATTAGAGAGAGGAAAAGAGCTAGAGAAAAGGATAGAGATATCCATTTATAAAAATTATGAGAGATATACTCGTAAAAATCTTTAGAGGAGCTATAGAGCGAAGAGGAATAATAGGCTAGAGATGCTAATGTATACTCTAAAACGATACTATATTAGATGTCTAATATCCCCATGAGGAGTGCTAGAGATATAATATAAACATATGAGCATCTATAGAGAGAATGCGAATAAAAAGCGCTGAGAGAGATAGAGAGAAGAGAAACCGAGTATTATGATATAGAGCTCATACGTAGGAATGAGAGAGAGACGAGAAGATCAAACGAGTAGAGCTAGATAATCGCAAAGTCTGTAGAGCTATCACGCGAATATCTACACGAGCGAGATAAGACGAGATATCAAGATAGCTACTAGATACTTGAAAATTCTTAGATGAGCGAATAGAAAACTAGTATGAGTGCGAGCTATAGATAAGAAGGGAAAGAGTCCGAGTAGAGCGAGAGAGAATGAGAAAAAGAGGAGAGAGAGATCATAGCAAAAGGTACGAGAGATAAGAGAGAGAGAAAGCGAGAGAGGAAAGAGGTAGAGAGAGAAGAGAAAATGATGATGAGAGAGAAGAGAAAATAGGAAAGAGAAGATATAGCGAGATCGGAAAAGCTGAGAGATAGAGAGAGCGAAGATAAAAGCTTATGAGAGAGATAGAAGAGAAAAAGAGGAGAGTAGTCGACGAGATAGAAGAGACAAATATGAGAATAGAGAGAGAGAGAGAAAAAAGAGGAAGCTAGAGAGAGAAGAGATCAAGAGGAGAGACGAGAGAGAAAAAGGAAAAGTGGAGCGATGGGAGAGAGAGAAGAGCAAAAAGAGGAGGAGCGGCAGGAAAAAGAGGGAGGAGAGAGAAAGAGGATGCGATACAGATGAGAGAAGAAAGAGATAGAGAAAGAGGAGAGAGAGAGAAAGAGAAAATGAGTAGAGAGAGAAGAGAAAAAAAGGGAGAGAGAAGAGCGAGTGAATGAGGGAAAAGAGGAGAGAGAGAGAGAGAGAAGAGAAAAAAGTTTGGAGAGAGAGAGAGAAGTGAAAAAGAGGAGAGATGATAGCGAGAGAAGAGAAAAAGAGTAGAGAGAGAGAGAAGAGAAGAGGAAAAAGAGGAGAGACTGAGAGAGAGAAGAGAAAAAGAGGAGAGAGAGAGAGAGAAGAGAAAAAGAGGAGAGAGAGAGAGAGAAGAGAAAAAGAGGAGAGAGAGAGAGAGAAGAGAAAAAGAGGAGAGAGAGAGAGAGAGAAGAGAAAAAGAGGAGAGAGAGAGAGAGAAGAGAAAAAGAGGAGAGAGAGAGAGAGAGAAGAGAAAAAGAGGAGAGAGAGAGAGAGAAGAGAAAAAGAGGAGAGAGAGAGAGAGAAGAGAAAAAGAGGAGAGAGAGAGAGAGAGAAGAGAAAAAGAGGAGAGAGAGAGAGAGAGAAGAGAAAAAGAGGAGAGAGAGAGAGAGAGAAGAGAAAAAGAGGAGAGAGAGAGAGAGAGAGAAGAGAAAAAGAGGAGAGAGAGAGAGAGAGAAGAGAAAAAGAGGAGAGAGAGAGAGAGAAGAGAAAAAGAGGAGAGAGAGAGAGAGAAGAGAAAAGAGGAGAGAGAGAGAGAGAAGAGAAAAAGAGGAGAGAGAGAGAGAGAAGAGAAAAAGAGGAGAGAGAGAGAGAGAAGAGAAAAAGAGGAGAGAGAGAGAGAGAGAGAAGAGAAAAAGAGGAGAGAGAGAGAGAGAAGAGAAAAAGAGGAGAGAGAGAGAGAAGAGAAAAGAGGAGAGAGAGAGAGAGAAGAGAAAAAGAGGAGAGAGAGAGAGAAGAGAAAAAGAGGAGAGAGAGAGAGAGAGAGAGAAAAAGAGGAGAGAGAGAGAGAAGAGAAAAAGAGGAGAGAGAGAGAGAGAGAAGAGAAAAAGAGGAGAGAGAGAGAGAGAAGAGAAAAAGAGGAGAGAGAGAGAGAGAGAAGAGAAAAAGAGGAGAGAGAGAGAGAAGAGAAAAAGAGGAGAGAGAGAGAGAAGAGAAAAAGAGGAGAGAGAGAGAGAGAGAAGAGAAAAAGAGGAGAGAGAGAGAGAAGAGAAAAAGAGGAGAGAGAGAGAGAGAGAAAAGAGGAGAGAGAGAGAGAGAGAAGAGAAAAAGAGGAGAGAGAGAGAAGAGAAAAAGAGGAGAGAGAGAGAGAGAAGAGAAAAAGAGGAGAGAGAGAGAAGAGAAAAGAGAGAGAGAGAGAGAAGAGAAAAAGAGGAGAGAGAGAGAGAGAAGAGAAAAAGAGGAGAGAGAGAGAGAGAAGAGAAAAAGAGGAGAGAGAGAGAGAGAGAAGAGAAAAAGAGGAGAGAGAGAGAGAGAGAAGAGAAAAAGAGGAGAGAGAGAGAGAGAGAAGAGAAAAAGAGGGAGAGAGAGAGAGAGAAGAGAAAAAGAGGAGAGAGAGAGAGAGAGAAGAGAAAAAGAGGAGAGAGAGAGAGAGAAGAGAAAAAGAGGAGAGAGAGAGAGAGAAGAGAAAAAGAGGAGAGAGAGAGAGAGAAGAGAAAAAGAGGAGAGAGAGAGAGAGAAGAGAAAAAGAGGAGAGAGAGAGAGAGAAGAGAAAAAGAGGAGAGAGAGAGAGAGAAGAGAAAAAGAGGAGAGAGAGAGAGAGAAGAGAAAAAGAGGAGAGAGAGAGAGAAGAGAAAAAGAGGAGAGAGAGAGAGAGAGAAGAGAAAAAGAGGAGAGAGAGAGAGAGAGAAGAGAAAAAGAGGAGAGAGAGAGAGAGAAGAGAAAAAGAGGAGAGAGAGAGAGAGAAGAGAAAAAGAGGAGAGAGAGAGAGAGAGAAGAGAAAAAGAGGAGAGAGAGAGAGAGAAGAGAAAAAGAGGAGAGAGAGAGAGAAGAGAGAAAAAGAGGAGAGAGAGAGAGAGAAGAGAAAAAGAGGAGAGAGAGAGAGAGAAGAGAAAAAGAGGAGAGAGAGAGAGAGAGAAGAGAAAAAGAGGAGAGAGAGAGAGAGAGAAGAGAAAAGAGGAGAGAGAGAGAGAGAAGAGAAAAAGAGGAGAGAGAGAGAGAGAAGAGAAAAAGAGGAGAGAGAGAGAGAGAGAAGAGAAAAAGAGGAGAGAGAGAGAGAAGAGAAAAGAGGAGAGAGAGAGAGAGAGAAGAGAAAAAGAGGAGAGAGAGAGAGAGAGAAGAGAAAAAGAGGAGAGAGAGAGAGAGAGAAGAGAAAAAGAGGAGAGAGAGAGAGAGAGAAGAGAAAAAGAGGAGAGAGAGAGAGAGAGAAGAGAAAAAGAGGAGAGAGAGAGAGAAGAGAAAAAGAGGAGAGAGAGAGAGAAGAGAAAAAGAGGAGAGAGAGAGAGAGAAGAGAAAAAGAGGAGAGAGAGAGAGAGAGAAGAGAAAAAGAGGAGAGAGAGAGAGAAGAGAAAAAGAGGAGAGAAAGAGGAGAAAAAGTGAAAGAAAGAAAGAAAGAAAGAAAGAGAGAGAGATGGATGTTGGTTAAAATGTACTAACGTCCCTAAAGTATATCTAAAACAACAAATGTTAGTACTAGAAATAACCTGCATAATATAAAGCTCATGGACAACTTATCAAAGGCAAAATCTAATAGTGACTCAAGCAACCGCCGTGGCCTACACACCTTCGACGCTCCGACAAAGACCAACAACCCTTAATGCATATTATGGCAAATATTTAATAGATATTTTGAATGACTCTGATGAAAAAGAAGCCAACCCATGGTCTCTTATATTTCCAGAATAATTTTGATAGAGGCGTGTTAGCCCTTTACCCGAGTGCCACGGAAATCCCTGGATAGTCCTAATAGGAGTAATATGGTCCCATGTATTTCCCTATAACCACAATTACAAATATATCCAGTGCCTTTTTAGTACCACAGGCGCTTGGACCCCAACTCTCTCAATCTGCAAACACTACAGAATTATATAATGGCATGGGTCATAACCACTAATAATCCTTCAGGCCTATATATCTATTACAACAATTCACACGTTTTTTTAACCTTCACCTTGCATGTATTCGCTGAAACTTACGTAAATAATGGGCAGTTGAAGTTGAAAACATCATCACCAGTACACAGAAATACCCCGTCATGACTGCAGATCCACAGCAAGGCCTGGAAATTGAGATAATAATGATCATCAACGACAATACTTAGCTGATCTAATTCGTTAATGTTACCGAGAGTCAGAATCGCGAATCCAAAATCCAAACGTAACCTTCCCTACCTCCTATGTATGCCTTAGACGCGACATTAAGAACTCTTGCTGGGGGAGGGTGATATGAGGTCGGAGCAGCTGTAACTGTGTTGTTTATTACTCTATTTCTTATGCTTCATAAGATGACAGTGTCCATTTCTATCTATCTCTGTGCGACGCTCTCGGTAACATCAACCTCGGTAACAAATCCCATAAGGGTTATCCCATCATGAATCCATAATAAAGTTTAAATTAAAAACAAATCATCTTAGCATACAGATCACAACCCAAAATAACACAAAAAAAAAAAATGATCCCAGTCACCTCAAAATCATTCAAACACCAAATTTTGTAAATTTAGTTATTTTAGATGTATTTATCACCTTAATTATCATATAAACTTACCTTCTCTTTCAAACAACCTGCTCACGCCGGCCGAAGGTGGAAAGGCGACGCAACAAAGCGTTTTGTAATAACAGTGAACTTCGTAAATAGTGAAGAAACTATCGCTGGCTTGTTCAGTACTTGTTATGCCTTATAGGGGTCTAATTCCTCTATTTCAAGGGTTTATATGATGATTACCAATCTTATCAGAGACTAGGATATGTTACGTTAGTGTTTTTGTTAAAGGGATCTGTCATTTTAGGTAATCGATGCTATGACTATTAATGATATGGAGTTACATAATTAATGAGTGCTATATTACCTGAGTGTATTGTTACTAACATAATATGATAATACTATTACTACAGCACACCATCATACAATCTGTTATTTTTTTTACATGCTAACTATGCTATGCTGTGCTGAGTGTTTTCCGTAATTTACTGAAGTAATGTATACACTCAGCCACGCTCTCTCTCTCTCTCTCTCTCTCTCTCTCTCTCTCTCTCTCTCTCTCTCTCTCTCTCTCTCTCTCTCTCTCTCTCTCTCTCTCTCTCTCTCTCTCTCTCTCTCTCTCTCTCTCTCTCTCTCTCTCACACACACACACTCACACACACACACACACACACACACACACACACACACACACACACACACACACACACACACACACACACGCACCACATTGTTAAAACTAGCATATTTTAGATAATATTAACTCATATCATGCGAAACGTCTAACATCAGGTGGAAACATTATGCACAATTGTTTTGCTTGTTTGTTCATGCCTTGTGGTCTCGTTTTATATTTGTAATATTAGGGAAAAAAAACTTGATTAACTTTACTGGAATGTAACAACTACAACTTATGTAGTTATTTTACTGACAGAAAACAAACAAGCATATAGTTATCGTTCTTTATGATTCTGCATAAGCATAAGTTATGTAAATATCTGCTATCTTAAATACGGATAATTATGAAAATTGAAGATAATGATAATGATAAGATAATGTTAATGATGGCGATAGTAATTATAATAACATCAATAGTAACAATAATCGTAACTAGCGGGACCCGTGGAAATTCCATGGAAGAATGTACTCCTCTCTCCCTGTCTCAACCTCCCCCTTTCACCTCCTCACTCTCTTTTCCTTTCACTTTCTTTCTCCCTCTACCTTCCCCTTTCCCGTCCTGCCACCAACTCTCAACGCCCAAATCTTCCTTAAATTCACTCTGCCTCCTCCAACTTGCTTCCTTTTCCTCCTTAAACTCCCACACCTCCTTCGCTCCCTTATCCCCCTTCCTCCCTCTCCCATCTCTCTTTTTTCTCTGAAAACTGTCTCCCTTTGCCTTTACTTTTCCTTTATCCATCCCCATTCCCCATTTTCTTCCTTAAATCCCTTCTGTTAAACCTTCCTCTTCTTCCTCCGCTCCCCTCTCTTTTTCCTTTTCCCCCTTTTCTCCTCCACCTTTCTTTTCCCTTCCCCTTCTATCCCCTTCTTAATCTCCCCCCCCCCCCCCCCAGTCAGATAGTCGGGTAAATAATAAATGTGTGTAAACTGCCATCCAAACTACTTCAACGCAGTGGTTTCTTCAAAAGAAAATTACAATGGAATATAATTGACTTAAAGTCCGCAGTCACAAGAAATATAAATTATCCACTAGCTGGCACATACAAAAATGTCGGTCCAAAGACCAAGTTGGGTGTTGGTGTCAGAAGGGCATTCGGCCATCAACAATATCTGCCACTACTTGATCATAATGACTCCATAACAGAATGGGACAAATATATATATATGTCTTTTTATTCATATAGAGGGTTGTAACTTAACAAAATATCAATATATATGTATGCGTACATACGTCTGTGTGTATGCATATACGTGCATATATTTACATGCGTTTATGTGTATATGTATTTGTATGTGTTTATTTGCATATATATATATATTAAAAAGATAGTAAATTATATAGTCACATGAAATATGGCTTGAGGCACAAATATTAAAGCTTAGAATAATAAAGCCAGACATTATACAAAACAGTGGGACACGGCCCATAGAAAAGTAAGAAGGGAGGTGGTTTTGGCCTGTTTCAGGTTAATGCCATCGCAATCACCCACCTCACTTCCTTTATAAAGAGTCTTACACAATATCCTCACATTAAACCACCGTAAAACTGGTTAATCTTACCGAGAGCGACGCACTGAGATAGAGGGAAATTGACATTGCCATCTTATAGAACATGAAAATAGAGTAGGGAGCAATACAGGTATATCTACAGCGACTTCATATTTACCGGGAAATTACGAAAATAACCTCTGCGTGTCACTGCTCAGAGACCAAGGTCACAACATACTCACACAGCCAGTTCTTAATGTCGCGTTTTCTGCAAGTTCGCACGAAGTGTTAATAAAGGGGGGTACAGCGGAGCTCGACCCTGTCTAGGGAGTAAATAGAAGGTAGGAAAGGTCAGGTTTGGATTTTGGGTTCGCATGTTATCCTGGATGTGGGACCCTGTAGCGTCGGTCTCGGTAACAAATACCGTTATTGTTATCATCGTCGTCGTCGTCGTTATTGGCAGAACTACTAGCATCGATACAATAATAACAACTAGAATGACAGTGGCAACAATAACGATGGTGCGATGACGATATGAATCATAAATCATCTGAGTGATGTTTTTATTCTGCCAGACAATTGCAGCTGCATTATTTCACATTTGTTTCAATCATTCAGTAAAAACAGTAATCATATGCTGTATTTGAAATAGTTAGCCCAAGAACGTTTTCTCTTTCTAGTAATCAGTTTACAGAAAACGCCATTTTAGGATTAACTTTTATAGCGTTCCAAATTGCTTCGTGAATATTGGACGGTTCATTTTCGTTGTTTCGAGGTAAAATTGAAAAAAAAAAAAAAAATGGTGGTAGCTATTGTCATAACGATGTCAGGTGTCAGATAACGTGCCGAATGTCGTAGGTCACATTTTGATCGATTATCTGATCTTTTACCTCTTGGTGTGGTTTTGTTTTGTCTTTTCTAATTGTTCTTATTTTCGTTTGCTCTTTTTTTCTGCCGAATTACCTGAATGACTTAAATGACCTCAGGAGTGAACCTGAGATCGCCGATATGATCCCGATAGGAAAAAAATACCTGGATAATTTCAAAGTATTACAAGACTGAATTATCGACTCTACGAAAGGGTCTATACGAAGTTACTGCTTGCCAATATGCTCAGTGGTTCCGAACATTTACATATAGCTCAGCAACCCCTCCTCCTTGCTTATGGGTTTCCCGAATAATGCCTCTTCTGCTCGAAAAGAGAAGTTTCCCTAGGATGTACCGTTCTAAGGAGATGGTAAGATGGACAGTGATGTATATATTTTCTGCAGAAGGCGTTTTCGGTGTATTCGTGTGTGCGTGTGTTTAGTTTGTGTGTTAGTGTCCTATATTGTCAGATATACATGGTTGATCGACATAAAACAAGGAAATCGGTATTAATAAGTACATTACTGAACAGTTATAATAAAAGGGATCTCTGTCCATGTTATGAAAATGTAAACATTGACGAGAGAGAGAGAATATTCGTATAGAAGCCATTTTAATTTCTGTGAAGCGAAAAAGAAAAAAATGCAAATTATGTAGTACTATTTGGATAGGCCGACAGTTATTTCTTAGAATTCTTAGGGATCGGAAATATCCTTGTCTGGTGAACACAATTAACGAGAAACACAAGTAATATCAGTAAATTAGCTTTTTATTGTTAAGCCTGACTTCAACAAACATGCTTCTTTAAATTGTCGAAAAATATACATTAAAAAAAAAAAAAAAAAAAAAAAAACTTATGACTATATCAATGAGGGGGGGGGGGGGGGGAAGGTCTCGTTACTATAATTCAAACCGATAGTCAATCATGAGCGTGCGTGTACGCGCGCGTTAGTATTTTCTTCCATCATTTCAAACTAAGTTGACCGACTCTTCGCCCCCCCCCCCCTTGTAAGTATCCCCTCCCCCCACACTCAAACCGTCTAGGAACAACAGATTTAGAGTTATCAGTATCCTTAAACTTCTGTTCTTCATTCTCACACCTCCCGCTTCTCTCTCTGTAGTATTTAAGGGATGCGAATGTATCTGCGTTTAATAAAGCAAGAGAAAATGCTGGAAACTAACGTCAAAAGGTGCTTGGTGTATCCCGTAAATGTCTCTGTATTTGTCATTTCTTGTCTATTCTTTATCTATCTCTTGTATTGTATATCTTCTAATTTGCGTCATCGGTAATAATAACAACAATGATAATGATAATGATAATGATGATAAGGGATTTTTTTTACTGGAATTTGTATTTTAGATAACCACCTTTGCAATGTAAAGTTACTGAATGAGAACACTTGAAGAATTCACTCAGGTTTGTTAAAAGTTTTCCATCATGCTCTTTTCGTTTGTCATTAATTACCGATTTTCATGTTAACAGAAAATATACTTTTAATTCGGCTGTACATTACTAAAATATCATATCCTGTACTATACTGATTATAAGTAAAACAAAGGTAGCTTGGGTGAACACTCCACTGGGTATCCAATATTTATTTAATTATGAAACTCACAGATCTCAAGTTAAAATTTCGCCTTAAATGTCTGGTCTTATTCTATTTTTTTTCCCAATGTAAACGGCAATCATTTTATTGTTTTATGTATCTTCAAATTCTTGGTTAAATCAGTGACATCTGCGAATGTTTTTTGTCAAACTTCGACACATTTTATGTAGGGTATCATTTCAGCGTTTGCCCCGTTGTAATCACGTTCTTTGGCAGATTCATAAGACAATATAGTTGCCAGTAGTACACGGCCAAGAGAGCTGTTAGAAAAGTCTCCATCTCGAACACAAATAAGACGACTCTTGTAAGCTTACGTTGTTTCGAACGTCTTCACTCAGAAGCTTACGTAGGTACTGTGATAAGTGAACAATTCAGAGTTGGTATGTAATATGCCAACTATCGATAAAATAGAAATAGTAGTATCCCATCTGGACGATGTATTGACTCGTATGGCTAAGTGTTAGTATCATTATTATCAGTAGTATCATTATTATTATTACTATCATTATTATTAACAATTAAAAATAATGATAATAAATGTTACCTCCCATTCAGCTGTATTGACTCGCATAGCTTAGTGGCTTCAGAAGCCTTTGTATTTTGTATTTTGAAAATAATCGGTACAGAATGTCAAGAAGCAATTGGTTTTGAATTAATGTGCTATCAACTTATTCTGCCACTATATTTACATCCCTTTAACTACTTCAAAGTGCAGCTAGAATTTGTGACCGTTTACCATTCTCAGTGTCTCCTCGAACTTTAAGAATATAGAACAGATAATCGTATGACCTCCAGCAGATTAAACCGACAGCACATTAAATCTGTGTCATCTACCTTGACATTACTTAGTGTATACCGTATGAAAGGCTTTTTTTCTCCTCCTGACAACAGTATGGTGTGTGTGTCAATACTACTGCATAATAGGCAAGTGTTTCTGACCATTATGTTATGAGAGGATAAAGATCTTCGTGATAAACTACTAATGGTTTTGTTTTCTGGCGTTAATAGGCTATGTGATTCACTATAGCTTAGCGATTTTTACTTCCAAAATTGTTGATGACTTTGTTTATTTTATGCAAGTAGTATATTTTCCAGGTTCGAATTTTGGACGACAGAAAAAATAAAATGCCTTTAGGTCAAATTCCACTCCCAGTTAAGTGCATCTTGGTCTGGACGTTCAGGGCTGTGTAACTGTAAGCAACGGTCGTGAAATAGGCGAAATAGCTATAAATTGGCGTCTTATGTCTCTCGAATCTCACAACAGTCGCTGGATAATTCCATCTAATTCATTTCCAGGTTTTCTGTTCGCTTGTGTAGAATATCTGTTTCATTGTGCATTATCTTTAGTACAAACAAATACCGTTTCAAAATCATATACAAGGTAATCAAGAGTTCTATAATGAACGTTGATGTTAAATTGTCTGCGGTAATAAAACAAGCATATATATCGACCTTTATTTTACGTAAAATTATAATTACATCATAATTATAAGTATTCACCATAGCCAACAGCTTCATTCTGTGAATGAAAAATAAATCATATTCGATTAAATATAAAATAACTTAAAACACAATGATATAATATATATAAATCTATTTATACATATATATACATATATATATATATATATATATATATATATATATATATATATGGTTCGATTGCATGTCAAATATACACAGTAAATGGAATTAACCGAATTTTCCATTAACTGATCATATAAAAATAAAAGATATGAAGATTTGAAAAAGGACGATCCTTAATCCCAAACCTTACAAACCTTAGATCCTTCACACAAACCGAACATACTTACAACAGGCGGTGTCCGAAACCTTCGATAGGAGCGGGTCTTCACACTCCGCCATCTCCAACACACAGTCATTCTGGTAGGTCACTCCGTCACTGCCACACACGGGGTTAAACGTGGCGGGGCAGGGCTGGTAGCATTCTGTCGAGAGAGAGAAATGGACAGGGAGAGGAGGGAAGATGAGGGGTGAGGGAGAGGAGAAGAGAAAAGGGAAGATGAGGAGGGAAGATGAGGGGTGAGGGAGAGGAGAAGAGAAAAGGGAAGATGAGGGGTGAGGGAGAGGAGAGGAGAAAAGGGAAGATGAGGAGGGAAGATGAGGGGTGAGGGAGAGGAGAAGAGAAAAGGGTAGATGAGGAGGGAAGATGAGGGGTGAGGGAGAGGAGAGGAGAAGAGGGAAGATGAGGGGTGAGGGAGAGGAGAGGAGAAGAGGGAAGATGAGGGGTGAGGGAGAGGAGAGGAGAAGAGGGAAGACGAGGGGTGAGGGGTGAGGGAGAGGAGAGGAGAAGAGGGAAGACGAGGGGTGAGGGGTGAGGGAGAGGAGAGGAGGGAAGACGAGGGGGGGGGGGGGGGGGAGAGGAGAGGAGGGAAGACGAGGGGGTGAGGGGTGAGGGAGAGGAGAGGAGGGAAGACGAGGGGTGAGGGGTGAGGGAGAGGAGAGGAGGGAAGACGAGGGGTGAGGGGTGAGGGAGAGGAGAGGAGGGAAGACGAGGGGTGAGGGGTGAGGGAGAGGAGAGGAGGGAAGACGAGGGGTGAGGGGTGAGGGAGAGGAGAGGAGGGAAGACGAGGGGTGACGGAGAGAATTGCGGACAGGAGAAGAAGCAAAGGATAGAGGGTGAGGAGGGATGAGAGATGCGGAAGACGAAGGACGGATACGAAAAAAGGAAAAAAAACAAAAAAAAACAGAGGGATAGAGGAAAGGAAGGGAAGGAGGTCAAGGAAAAGAGATGAGAGAGAAGAAGGAGCGACAGAGAGGCGGAAGAAAATAGAGGGAGAGGGAGAGGGAGAGGGAGAGGGAGAGGGAGAGGGAGAGGGAGAGGGAGAGGGAGAGGGAGAGGGAGAGGGAGAGGGAGAGGGAGAGGGAGAGGGAGAGGGAGTGAAGGGTAGATGTAGAGAGGGGCAGCAGTGGTAGAAGGGAGAAGAAAGAGGAAAAGAGGAGGAAGAGAAAAGAGGACAAACGGAAGGAGAATACGAATGAAGAGAGGACAAAAATAACGAGAGAATGAAGAAAGAAGAAAGGAAAAGAGAAGAAAGGAAAAGGGAAAAGTAGGAGGAACGAAAGAGATGGGGAGGACGGAAGAGTAAAAAGAAAGAAAAAATATAAAGAAGACAGTAAGTATCACGTATAAAAATCATAAAATAAACTTATCAAATCACAAAAATATAGACATTAAATCACAAAAATATATATATATATTACCACAAGGCATTCCATCGTAAAAACAAAATCACATCAACCAAACCTCACAGACACAAACACACAAAAATAAAACAAATAAAACACACAATCAAACCACAGATATAAACAAAAAAATAAAAATCTACAAAACTACACAAAAATAAAACCGAAATTAACCAGTAATTAAAACAAAACCACGGAAAATAAAACAAAACAAGAAAAAGGTCCCCATCTCCACTACGCACCACAGGACACGCCGGCCATTTTTCGAAGCTCACTGTCCCGGCACTGCGCGGCCTCGAAAAGGCACTGGTTCCCGTAGGTCACTTCGTCACTGCCGCAGATGGGACTCAGCTGCGGGTCGCACTCCTGGTAGCATTCTGGAGTGGGAGGAGAGGGGGAGGAGAGGGGGAGGAGAGGGGGAGGAGAGGGGGAGGAGAGGGGGAGGAGAGGGGGAGGAGAGGGGAGGAGAGGGGGAGGAGAGGGGGAGGAGAGGGGGAGGAGAGGGGGAGGAGAGGGGGAGGAGAGGGGGAGGAGAGGGGGAGGAGAGGGGGAGGAGAGGGGGAGGAGAGGGGAGGAGAGGGGGAGGAGAGGGGGAGGAGAGGGGAGGAGAGGGGAGGAGAGGGGGAGGAGAGGGGGAGGAGAGGGGGAGGAGAGGGGGAGGAGAGGGGGAGGAGAGGGGGAGGAGAGGGGGAGGAGAGGGTGAATGAGAGAGGGTTTTTTATTATTATTATTTAATAATAATAGTTTTACTAATATAATAATAATAATAATTAATAACATTAATGATAATGATAAATACATCAAAATACACCAACCCCCTCCGTGAACAAAACATGATTTCTATTTGAAAAACGAATTAAAAAAAAAAAAAAAAAATCCACGCAGAAAAACCCACTCACCGCAACCGCCGTCGCCGACCTTAAATAGCTCGGGAATCTCTGCAATGGCCAGTTCCAAGAAACACTCGTTGGGATAGGTCACGCCGTCGCTCCCGCAGACTGGAGCGTCAAGCAGGGGGCAATCGAGGTCGAGATCGAGGTCGAGGTCACCTGTGGGGGGGGGGGGGGGTGAAAGCGAAGAAGGGTTTAGGACTGGGTGGTAAGGGGAGAGGGAGAGAGACAATGGAGTATAGGGAGAGGAGAGAGAAAAATGGGGGAGCGAGGGAGGGAGAGGAGAAAGAAAAAAAAAGGGAGGAGGGAAAGGAGAAAAATAAATGGGGGATAGAAAGAGAAAATGGGATGGGGAGAGAGGGAGAATGGAGGGAGAAAGGAGAAAATGGGGGAGGGAGGGAAAAATGGAGGGAGAAAAGAGAAAATGAGGGAGGAAAGAGATGAGGAAGGGAAGCAGGGAGAAAGAAATGAGGGAGGGGGGAAGGGAGAGAAGGAAAGATGGAAAGGGAGGCAGAAAAGAGAAGGGAAGGAAGAAGAAAGGTAGATGATACATAAGGGGGGGGGGGGGAGACAGACAATGGGGAAAGAAAGTAACAGATCAAATATGTCTATATATCTGGCTAGATGTGTCTGGCTATGCTATTGACTGGTTGTCTGTCTGCCTCATTCCTCACCATAGGTCTAGTGCAGGGGTTCCCAAACTGGGGTACATTTGCACGTCTCAGGGGGTACATTTGGTCTGAAGGAAACAATTACTTGCACAATACATGGTGTTGTAATCTGCACTCAGATTGCACTTTTCTCATTTTCTTTGTGTTGATTAGCACCACCTTTATTGAAACCTTAGTAATTGCTTTATTTCTGTTTTCATCATTTAAAATGCCTATGTAATCTAAACATGCAGACTTAAATAATTAAAATATTAAAATGTCCTTTTTTACTACTAAGCTTAATTTTTAGTGTTAGGGGTACATGGGAACCTATAAAAAGCCTAAGGGGTACTGAGGAACAAAAAGTTTGGGAACCCCTGGTCTAGTGCTTAAAGAGCGCTGGATCTTGGCAAACAGTATTGTACCGAAACACAGGAGGAATAAAGCAATAATAATAAGGGAGAGAATAAAGAAAACACCCCACATACCGCATTCGCCATTATGCTCCTTGAAGAGTGTTGGGTCTTGGCAAATGGCGTTGTTCAGAAGGCAGTCGTTGTCGTAGGTGATTCCGTCGCTGCCACAAACAGGTCGTAGCAGGAAGGGGCACGGTCTGTCACAGTCTGTGGGGAAAATAATAATCATTCCTGGTTTACCGTTCACAGGAGTTCATTCCGACAAGTGCAGACAAATTCGTATGAAAATAGAACAATACAAGCTTTAGCAGATGTAAAGTGAATTTTTGATGGGAAGTGCAAGCAAGCTATGGTTTGGCCAAGCTTGCTTCGCATTTCCGAATTCGCCAAACACAGTCTCAACACCCAGCTTGCTATCAGTGTAGCCAAACCACCACGTGTGATGACTCGTTCCCCTCCATAGTAGGTGACAGAATTAATCGCGAAAGAAAACATAATGGACGCTGATAGTAATGATAGCGAATTTACCGACGAAGAGTATTTCTCAACTCTGTTTTGCATGAACTGAAGATGAAGAAAATTATTTCAAAAATACTATTTACGTATTATATAGGACATGCGAATGAATAATCAAAACAATAGAAAAATATCGTTCACACACCATAAAGCATCAATCTAAAAGAATATCTGCTATGCATAGCGAAGATAGTTCTTTCAAAGAACGAGCTAAGAATGGAAATAGCAATGGTAAATAAAAACACACTGGCTCTCCGCGGGATGGCTATAATACAGTTTACATGTAGCTAGTACTTACCTTCTAGAGAATAAGACAGCTATTAATATACACCAGTTAATTAGATAATAAAGCTATTAATATACACCAGTTAATTAGATAATAAAGCTATTAATATACACCAGGTAATTAGATAATAAGAAAGCTATTAATATACACCAGGTAATTAGATAATAAGAAAGCTATTAATATACACAAGTTAATTAGATAATAAAGCTATTGATATAAACCAGTTAATATATTATTCGTCACAGACAGCACCACAACCTGATAGATTATGATATCTATTGGCGACAAAACAAGTTAATTTTCTCGAGCATTTCATTGTGATCACTCATTCCTGCTTGCCATGTTGGCGGTTTGTTTACTACGGTGACGTCATGAAGGCAGTTAGAACCGCTTGGTTTGGGTACGAAACCTAACCAAGATATCTGACCACGAAGTTCCATCAAAAAGGAATGAACAAAAGTTTCGAGATTTTTAATAAAGAGGGGAAATTAACTGAGAAAGATTAAAACAACCCACATACCGCATTCCCCATTATGCTCCTTGAAGAGCGTTGGGTCTCGGCAAATGGCGTTGTTCAGAAGGCAGTCGTTGTCGTAGGTGATTCCGTCGCTGCCACAAACAGGTCGTAGCAGGAAGGGGCACGGTCTGTCGCAGTTGTCTCCTGTTGATAATTATTTCTGCATTACTGTCATCAATATCTTTGATAAAAAAAATGGTCATCACTTATTTTCAATACGTCTTCAGTGAGAACAAGAAACGAAAAAGAAACAAGAAAAGGGAGAAAACGCCACTTACTGCATGCCCCATTATGCTCCTTGAAGAGCGTTGGGTCTCGGCAAATGGCGTTGTCCAGAAGGCAGTCGTTGTCGTAGGAGATTCCGTCGCTCCCACAGACAGGTCGAAGCAGGAAGGGGCACGCCCCGTCGCAGTTGTCTAGGTCTCCTGTTGATAATTATGGTTGTATCATTATCTTTCATATCTCTTGAATAATACAAATAGTGGTAATAAAGGTGGTGATATCGGTAGGCATGGTCCCAGCAGGAGTAACAGTAGGGAAAGTACATACAGAAGTAGAAATAAAGGTTCATTACATAGCCTTAACCCAGGTGAGCCTAAGTGATGTCGTAGGCATCTTATTGATTTAAAGCCAAAATTAATTTTAAAAAGCCTCAATATTCAATGCAAGCGCCCTGATCTTGCCACCATGTGACAATACACAGAGTAACAATATATCTGTTAAATAGCAACGTCGAAACTGGCCGAATGTGCGATGAGAATGCTAATTATTTGAGCGAAATTAGGAAACCACTAACGATGATCGAACGCAGAAAGGAAGATTCAGATATAAAAGTATTGAGACCTGAAGACTTTAAATACTGAAGAAAAAATAAAAATAAAAATAAAAAACGAAAACTACGCCTTGAAGATATTTGCAGGAGATGCCCTGGGAAGAAAAACATAAGTCAACGCTATCCGAGTTTTTTCTTTGGCACTTTAAAACTCGAACACAAATTAAATTGATAAGATAAGAGCCACGGCTGCTTCACACTAATAGAAAAAAAAAAAAAACCTAAAACAACATCCAGACGGCAATACATACTGCATCCCCCGTCGTACTCCATGAACAGCGTTGGATCTCTACACATGGCGTTCTCCAGAAGGCACTCGTTATTGTAGGTGATTCCATCGCTGCCACAGACCTGCCGTAGCACAAACGGACATGGTCTTACGCACTCGGGTAGTTGTCGCTCTGGAAATGAAAATAATCTTATCTAAACATTTTATTTGTTATATTTATAATTATTATTTCTCTCTCTTTCATGAACGAATGAATGGACTGACTGATACGTCAGAAAGAGAGAGAGTAGCCTTGGGGATTGTAGCCGTCTATCCCTCTGTACCTCTGCCTGCCTGGTGGTCTGCCCCTTATTCTTTTTTCAGCGATTCCTTTCCGGGAAACCGCACAGTCGATATTGTTTTAAGGTCTTAATCTGCATGCCCGAGACCCGGCAGTGTGTGGGCCTCAGCAATTACAACTGCAAAGCTTAATCCTTTACCCTTTTTCAACCTTGGCTCTACAGATTCTGGAATCGTATTTCTTACCGCAGAACGTACACCGAGCACCCTGCCCGTAGGTCCATGACTTATGATCCTATCGACAGCACTTGAGGCACATTGTCAGCTCCATGTATGGTAGCACCATCCTGTACTAAACCCCAGATTAATCCTCTCTCTAGCACTTCCCGTTTCACGAGGGCAATGAGCCTACTCTGCTCTTCGCCCCTGGAAGCGAGGCCATTTCAAGCAATACAATTATAATAAACTTTAGTCGCGTATAAGTAAACATTGCGTATCATGCGAACTCAGAAATCCAACCTAACCATACCTACTTTCTATTTATTCCCTAAACGGGGGGGGGGGGGGTCAAGCCTCCCCTGTATCCCCCCCCCCCCCCCCCTTATTAACACTGTGCCAAATGACAATTGTTAGAGAAAAAAAATAGTGACACATGCAGTCAGTGCGGAGGGTGCAGATGAGCTGCACAATCACAAACAGTCTAGCTTGGATATTGCAAGAAGAAACGCTGAGCAAGAGGTCGGCCTGGCCGCCGTAATGTTGCAAAAATTGCCTGTACCTATCATAAAAAAGCTATATATAACACTAATGATCTGATGATAAAAACGATAAAACTGATAAATTAATATTTAAAAATCAAATCAAATGTACCCCATGTCACTGACCACTGGCAAAACCCTTAAAGGAACCTGAGGAAGTGATGGACAGTGTGTATTGTTCCGATATGGGAGGTAATTAGGGGTAACAGGCAGTAATGTCGCTAAATAGTTAAAAATGGATAATATAAATAAGAAAAAAAAACGAAATAAAAACGCATATCCATTTGAGAAAATAACCAAAGAGATTTAGTAGCATAAAAAACGATAGGAAAGGT
>NC_061825.1:36073096-36088096 GCF_019202785.1 Penaeus chinensis
GCCACCCACAACCAGACAACCGCGAGGATGGGGGAGAGAACTGCCTGGCTGTCCTCAACAACTTCTACGACGACGGCGTCAAGTGGCACGATGTCGGCTGCCACCACGAGAAGCCCATCATCTGTGAACGCCAAGGACGCGTCTACGGGTAAAGGGAGAGGATTGAACACGACTCTCCTCTTTCGTTCGCGTCTATAGGTGAACGAAGGGGATCGAACACTTCTCTCTCGTTCCTTAAGACTTATTTTTCGGAAGATTTAGATGAGATGGATCTCTATGAATTGATGATAGAATGGCCGATGAAGAGGATGGGATTTTCGATTTGCGCGCGTAATTGGAATGAGAGAAAATAAAATCACATATCACCTTATGGATTTTTCTTTTTATCTTTTGTCCTAGATAATGAAAAACTCACTTTCACCACATTTGCAAGCCATTAATGATAATACACTTAATAGATTCACATGCCAAAATTTAATACGTAAAACAATGCTTCATGTAATACATGAGGAATCTTATTGCGATAGATGGAGACGTAGCACCTAACAAATTGTCTAATCGATCGTAAGAGATGTGGATAGATATAGAATATATGTACAGGTATATATATAGATAGATATGAACACACACACACACACATATATACATATATATATATATATATATATATATAGATAGATAGATATGAACACACACACACACACATATATACATATATATACATATATATGAACATATATATATATATATATATATATACATATACATATATATGAACACATATATATATACATATATATGAACATATATATACATATATATGAACATATATATATACATATATATGAACATATATATATATATATATATATGAACATATATATATACATATATATATATATATATATATATATATATATATATATATATATATATATATAAGCAACACTGAAAAAGTCACAAAATACACATTTTTGCATAATGATAAAGGGAACACGCAAGCATCTTCAAAAAACGGTCATGAAATTTTCTACAGAACCCAAAGACGAATAATGAAACGGTAATCATTCAATCAGAAATACCACTTAGTTTTAACCATCTGCTTCAAGTGCCAATAAAAAAAAAAAAAAAAAAAAAAAAAAAAAAAAAAAATGGTTATTGTCATGGATCAGTGATACCAATATAAATATAAATAAATATATATATACATAAATATACATATATAAATACATATATACACACACACACATATATATACATATATATATATATATCAAGAACAGACGGAAATTTGAATAAATATAATCTGAATATCAGGTAAACCACACAAGAGAAGAAGACAAAAGATGGTGCGCTTTCTGCCAAGGTTAAAAATATATATATATACACAAGATGAAAAAAGGTATGCAAAAGTTTTAGATAGATAGATAGATGTAAAAGTCTATAGACAGATGTAAATTGATACAGATAAATGGATATATAGATAGATATGAATGTTATGTAGAAAGATAACTGATAATTAAAGCTAGGAGTATGATTTAGATATCCGATAAAGACATATATTTTACACATAGATACTAATTATATTAATATCAAAGATGTTATACACAGATATAAGGAAAACATGGTATAATATACATTACATAAATATCAAAGATTTAGATGACAAAATATCAAGGAGCTAGATTATATACATAGATAATAATCATATACACATTACATATAAAGATTTTATGTATATAACCTTATACATATCCAAATAACGAATAAGAAAGATATAAATTATAATTCTACTCTAAAACAGCAGGAATTTCTCTAATCATGTTTGCCATTCTCTTAACAAGAATATGGTTAAAAAATGAAAACTGTAATATTATTGTGACTAAGTCATACTCAACAAAAAAACTAAGAACATATGAACACAAACACAGTGACGTTTCCTCACACGGAATTGGTGTAAATACCTGTACATGTATCAAGAACACTGCTGACCGCATTGTGGTTCATCAGTGTATCACAAGTGTTGGGATACGATAAAAATTTCAATTCCAGCTCTTTTTAATGTGATTTTTTTATCGAGGGACGAGTTTTACGGAATCATTAATAGACTACTAGCACTGCCATTTGTTGTTCATTACAGGAATAGATATACAATAAGAAAATCCATTACGCAGATGAATGTGCCTCATAAAATAAGATATCCTCCTTTGGAAAAGCTTCAAAAATAACATCAAGCTCCAGCGAATTCACAATCACAAATCCTACATGCCCTAAGGAACAATGAAGAGCTAACTGACTTCTTTACATACAACGGGTGATTCGTTGAAGGGAATAAGCGGTTGTGAGTTGGTTTGCGGTAAACCGAAAATTTAGGCGAGCCATTTACACAATAAAAGAACCTCGGAAAAGAAAGGTAATTGACCTGAATCTTCCTTCTTCTTCTATAAAATTGATATTACGAACGAGGTTGTTAAGTCGCATGAGGAATTCGTGAAGCGTTCGAAACGTTGCGATTTCTTTGGATTTCTTATTGTGGCTGTTTTACTTTACACTAATAACATATTTTTTTCTTTTTCTTTAAAATCTTTGAGGGAATTTATTCATAGATGCAAGGGGGGAGTGGAGGGAAGGACACAATCCTAGAGGTGGCGTGCTAGTAAAAGGGTTAAGAAACACTACTCGAAAACAACAGTTAGTCTCGACATCACACCACGTTTAAACACATAACACGTACTCGTGAAAACCACATTTGTTGTTCTGTGGTGTCCTATTTGTGTAGATTGTATATTATGAATGTTATGATATAGAGGGAATATTGGGAATGTCGTGATATGATGTGAAAATTATGTGTTATAGATTGTGAATGTAATGGTATAGTATGAATATTGTAAATGCTATGGTCAGTGTGATTATTGTGGATAGTGTAATGTGATATAGTGTGAATGTTTTGTCATAGTATGAATCGTTATATTTATTACAATTATCTTATGTAGCTTCATCGCATGCAATAAACTTGTCATGATCAGTATTAATACGTTACAGACGTGGTATTAAGAGTCATTTTGGAAAATTTCTTCGGGTAATCTTAGGGAAACTATCATTTACTGGTTTGGAAATTTTCGCACAAGTACAATGCAGTTCCTCCGAAAAGTATCACACACGTGGGTGCACATACACACTGAGACATACATACACAATGTCAGACGTACACACAGATACAGAACACACACACACACACACACACACAATATGGATGACTAAGTAAACACGCACATACACGTGTGCTTCATTTATTAATCTTTCCTTTAAATTTAGCAAATCACTTAGTATACTGATATCAGGTGAAGCTAGACTGAAGTTATGTTATTTTGGATTAAGTCAGCCTTGGTTAGAGCGGCTTCTGACAATCCTAAGGCAGGGAGAGTGAGAGTATCTTCTTGGCTTGGGAAGGATAATGTTGCATAGGAAATTTCATTCATGACACTGATGGCTGGAGAGAGAGAGGAAAAAAAACAGTTTTCTGACAAGAATTCTCGGCAGGTCATCAGAAAGAAAAGAGTATCACATGAAAATATATACGTAAAAGAAACCATGTTTAAAGTTTACTGAGGTAGAGTGTAAGAAAATAATGATACTTGTTAATTTGCGTCGAAAGCGAATGCTAAATTTGTTGGTAAGACAACGAAAACTGGGTATACTTCTGTATTTTTTTAAACTGTTTACATTTGACATTCGCTTCACGATGGATTGGCTCCGTCTATTCGTTAAGCATTATTGAGGTGATAATTTCGTTTTTTATGTAAGTTACCCATAGAGTTTACAACAGTTTTCTTAATGTTACAGAAAACGAGTTTTAGCAGGGGGGGGCACAACTAATAAATTTTATGCACTCCACTCTTCAACTGGTAACATATTATGGTATCAAAAACGGAAGCTGTTTTTTTGTACATTTCTAGTGCTTTCAATATTCATCAGAACTCATTTCGAAGGTGATCAGACGAACTAAATAAATTCAGTCGGCCTTTAACTACAACACCAACAATCACTCGCGACCCCGTTACCAAACCGACAAATCCTCGACCGTCGATGCGAACTGTTCCATTTATACACACACACACACACACACACACACACACACACACACACACACACACATATATATATATATATATATATATATATATATATATATATATATATATATGCACATAGATAGATAGGTAGAAAGATAGATAAGATAGACTGATATATTTTATTTTAATGCCAAGCGATCCTTATTTATACAAGAGTAACAACACAATATTGATTGAAGACATGTCTTCACAGTATTTCCTTAACTTGAGTAGTGAAAAAATTGGCCCATAATGTCTTTCCCCAAAGACTTTGTAAAATACTATATTATTTATAACAAAAGATACTTCCTACAAAAATACTCTAACGGAATCAAAGAGAGAGAGAGAGAGAGAGAGAGAGAGAGAAAGGGAGAGAGAGAGAGAGAGATATAGAGGGGGGGGGGGAGAGAGAGAGAGAGGAGAGAGCGAGAGAGAGAGAGAACGAAAAGAAAAGGGAAGAAAGGTTAGTATGGATGAACTATAGTAGAATGATATGTAACCGCACCTGATTAGCAAAATGTATTATTTTCCCAAAGTATTGACTTGCAAAGAATAATTTTTCCTCTCTTTTTCTCTGTGTAATCTTCGTTGGTTCACTCGAATAAACTTGGAATGTCGCTTAGTGTTTTCTTTTTTCTTTTAATCCAATATCACACACACACACACATACATACACTTACTCACACATTCCTGGTCCACAAACGGCAATGATAAAGCGGATAACTATCTAACACATCATTGAGGAAGTGGAAAGTGTTGTTTGTTTATAATGAATTATGCTGGCTGGGTATAGTGACGGTAAGATTATCCTGTAAATTGCAGACATGTTTAGAAATAACCTTAAACAAAGAACTTAAAAAAATATATCTAGGTAGAGCCGGATTCAGACCCGTTTATGCCCTAAAAATAAGCCAGAATCGACCCCTTCAGCCCTTTCAATGGCTCCCCTTCACCCTTTCTAATAGCGTCCCTTCTGCTCTTCTAATGCTGCCCTCTCGACACTTCTACTGCTGATCAGGCATTGGAACTGAGGTCTGTTGGCTCTCGGGGCCTCCCCCTTTGTCGTTCTTTATATTGAAAAGTAACTTCTTGGTCAAAATCAGGGAAACAAAAGTGCTGCCCTTTTAGTGGCGCCCTTTTAACCTTCTAACTTCTGGGGTTCTACTGCTGCCCCTCCCACACACGCAAGAAAACACAAATACAAACCAACATCTACAGCTGTTTCATCAGGGACTGGAGCTGAGGTGTGTCGGCTCTGGTGCCTCACCCTCTGTACTCATGTTCTTTATATTGAATAGTAACTTCTTGATCAAAATCAGGGAAACAAAATTGCTGCTATAGTTGGTCAGGAAATTTATGTGTAAAAGATCTTCATCTATATAATTAGGCATAAATACAGTGTATAATCATTTGCTCTAGATCATATGGACGTGATCATGCTACATGAAGGCATTGTGCATGTGCTCCTGCATGCATGTGTATTTGTGTTCATCCGTGAACTGGGACTTTGCGCTCGCAGATGATGGCCTTGTCGTGGTGGCAGGCGATGTCGTGCCACTTGACGCCGTCGTCGTAGAAGTCGTTGAGAACCCCCAGGCAGTGCTCGTTCCCCTCTCGGTTGTCTGGTTGTGGTCGATGATTCCTGGTGATCACATTGGTAAGAGTTAGATTTTTCAGCAGAGTTTAGTCTCTGGGTGTGTCTGAGTAAAAGGGAAAGCCAGGAGGCACTTACCCGCCGGTGTGAGACCAGTTCAGACCCACGAATTCTTCACCTGAAGCCCAGGCGAAGCCGTGGTTCTTGATATGACCTGAGGTCCAAATCCATGGTAGGCGATCTAAAAGGAGACAAAAATGCACACATTTAGCAAACTTGCATACTCATACCTTCGTGGACTCGAGTCTCGACCCTTCAAGGTCTGGGTCTGAATCCCACAACACAACAGAGAGGATCAGCTTGAAATGTTACCTTCTATAATCGCTTCCCTAACGAGACTGTCCTCCTGGTGAGTCCCGATGCTGATGCCCTGCCAGCCGGAGCCGAGGTTGGCGCAGTACTGGTTGGCGCGATCCCACGTGTAGGTCTTGCGGCCGTCATGGCGCCACGAGAAGTGGTATTCGCTGTCGCCTTGCCTTTGGTCCACCTGAAGGAGGCCGAACCGCCATTGTTATGAGTAGAAAAGAATGTTTGATGTTAGGAGAGATTTTCCTGAATCGTTATCGAGATTGGGAAATGGAATGATTCTGTTATAGAATACAGCAAAGATTACTTCAAAGGGTTAGATGAAGGACCTGGTCATTACATGCTTATATACTAGTCATTTCAAGGTATGAAAGCAGCCCTGATTGAAGCGTAAAGGGCCTCGACACTCACCGGGACGCCCGAGGAAGCTGTCGGGGGCACTGCAGGTCCACTTTGGCTTCGGTGCACCTGGGATTCAAGTGAAAAGTCTTTGTCATTAGTCTGTTAGATCTGATTTGAGGGGAAGATATTTCGGTAAAGAAATAATCTAACTCGTAATGACAATGAAGCATTTGCTGCTGCATATTACATTTTATCTTTGAATCTTTTCTTTTGACGAAATCTTCCACACTAAAAGGGTCCGAGGACTCACCGGGACCACGGGAGCCGGCCGATGCACCACAGGTCGCACAGGTGCCACGGGTCGCACAGGGCGGTGGACGGCGGCATGTCTGAAGCCATGCCCAACATGAGGGAAGTGCCCATGCCCAACGGGACGGAAACCTCCATGGAAATGCCCGTGTCCGCCAAGGGAGTGATCCCCAGCAGCCACAGCAGCCAAAGCCAACAGCAGTAAGAACTTCATCTGTAAACCAGAAGCAGATACACTTACAGAATGACGTAAATAGTCAATAGTTCGAGCGATAGTCTCTAGTCATACAGAGAATTATCTTACAACTTATTTAGAGTGCATCTGGATAATGTACATTAGATAAGTAATTACGAATTCGTCCTCAACTGTCTTTTCACACTTCACACTCAATTCACAAACCACTACTGATTCCCCAGTCACCATACACCCCTTGTCTACAAAATGCTTTTGTCTAAATGACAAAAGAGTTCAGACGCGTGATCTTCCCCAGCGCCCGGTCGGCTTACCATGCTCAGCGGACGAGCGAATGTGTCGACCGCAAGCAGAGCTGCCCTTTTATATGCAGCTTTTCCTCTTGCCTTTGCCTTGAGGAGGTCACTTGTCTACGTGGATTTTCTCCCGTTTGCCCTTCATTCCTTAGTAGCGAAAGGAACGCGATGGAAAGGGAGAAAAAGGCCTTTAAATACCTTAACTTGATGACTTCCCTTGAATTTTTCATTATTCTCTTTATCAAATGTATCCATATTTTTCTCTTGTATACATGTATATGAATATTTGTATCTGTCTTTATATACATATATATATATATATATATATATGTATATATATGCATATTCACACACATACATACATACTTCCTACGCTGAAATTTTCTCGAATCTGTTCTGATACTCCAATTTCTGGAACTTTTCCCGGTGATTTTCCAGGATTTTCTGTCAATTTCTTCCTACAGAACTACCTGCAAAATTTATTTTCTAAATTCTATGGTAATATATAATTTTTTTTTTTTTTTTTCTTAACTGGAGACTTATTTAATTTTCTGTTGACTGCCCTGACTTGTGATATTTATCTTTTGTTCAACATTTCTCCATATCTGTTTTTCTTTTTTCAAGCAAATTCTTTTTAATTTGATTTTTTTAGCAACTTCTAATGCACTCTCCCTTTCCTTTCTTCTTCCTTCCTTTTACTTCCTCCTTATTTTGTTCCGCTTCTTACTTATAATCCCTATCACTTCTTTTTCCTTCTTTTGATCTCCTTGTTCCTCTTCCTTCTCCCTTTTTTCCTCCTTCTTTCTGATTCTCCTTTAGCCCTTCTAATGGTGCCCTTTCACCCTTTCTAATGGTGCCCCTTCTGCCCTTCTGATGATAATAATAAAGATAATGACAATTTGGGGTTTGCTGCGACAGGCTCTTGTGACTTCAGGCAAATTGTGGCTTGTGTGGTTATTGTGCTTCTAAACTACCCCCTTTGTGCAAGCAATGACCGGTGTTATCACCCACTGGCGGCGCGGGAATCCAACGCAGGTAAGCAAGATTGCTTGGCAAGGACGCTACCACTGCACTAAACAGCACAAGGTGCCCAATTCTGCCTTTCGAATGGTGACCATTCTGCCCTTCTAATGGTGTTCCTTACCCTTCTGATACCGCTCCTTCTGCCCTTCCAATGGTGCCACTTAACCCTTCTAATAGTGCCTCTTCACCCTTATAATGGTGCCCCTTCACCCTTTCCAATGGCGCCCTTTCTACCCTTCTAGTGGCGCCTCTTTAGCCTTCTAATGGGGCCTCTTCTGGGGTTCTACTGCTGTTCCTCCCACACTCGCAGGAAAACACAAACACAAACCAACATCTACAGCTTTTTTATCAGGGACTGGAGCTGAGGTGTGTCGGCTCTGGTGCCTCACCCTCTGTACTCATGTTCTTCATATTGAATAGTAACTTCTTGATCAAAATCAGGGAAACAAAAGGGCTGCTATAGTTGGTCAGGAAATTTATTTGTAAAAGATCTTCATCTATAGTCAAATATAAATAGGAATAAATACAGTGTATAATCATTTGCTCTAGATCATATGGACGTGATCATGCTACATGAAGGCAGTGTGCATGTGCTCCTGTATGCATGTGTATTTGTGTTCATCCGTGAACTTGGACTTTGCGCTCGCAGATGATGGCCTTGTCGTGGTGGCAGGCGATGTCGTGCCACTTGACGCCGTCGTCGTAGAAGTCGTTGAGAACCCCCAGGCAGTGCTCGTTCCCCTCTCGGTTGTCTGGTTGTGGTCGATGATTCCTGGTGATCACATTGGTAAGAGTTAGAAGATTTTTCAGCAGAGTTTAGCCTCTGGGTGTGTCTGAGTAAAAGGAAAAGCCAGGAGGCACTTACCCGCCGGTGTGAGACCAGTTCAGACCCACGAATTCTTCACCTGAAGCCCAGGCGAAGCCGTGGTTCTTGATATGACCTGAGGTCCAAATCCATGGTAGGCGATCTAAAAGGAGACAAAAATGCACACATTTAGTTAACTTGCATACTCATACCTTCGTGGACTCGAGTCTCGACCCTTCAAGGTCTGGGTCTGAATCCCACAACACAACAGAGAGGATCAGCTTAAAATGTTACCTTCTATAATCGCTTCCCTGACGAGACTGTCCTCCTGGTGAGTCCCGATGCTGATGCCCTGCCAGCCGGAGCCGAGGTTGGCGCAGTACTGGTTGGCGCGATCCCACGTGTAGGTCTTGCGGCCGTCATGGCGCCACGAGAAGTGGTATTCGCTGTCGCCCTGCCTTTGGTCCACCTGAATCGGCCGAACCGCCATTATTATGGGTAGATAAAGAATGTTTGATGTTAGGAGAGATTTTCCTGAATCGTTATCGACATTGGGAAATGGAATGATTCTGTTATAGAATACAGCAAAGATTACTTCAAAGGGTTAGATGAAGGACCTGGTCATTACATGCTTATATACTAGTCATTTCAAGGTATGAAAGCAGCCCTGAATACAGCGTAAAGGGCCTCGACACTCACCAGGACGCCCGAGGAAGCTGCCGGGGGCACTGCAGGTCCACTTTGGCTTCGGTGCACCTGGGATTCAAGTGAAAAGTCTTTGTCATTAGTCTGTTAGATCTGATTTGAGGGGAAGATATTTTGGTGAAGAAATAATCTAACTCGTAATGACAATGAAGCATTTGCTGCTGCATATCGCATTTTATCTTTGAATCTTTTCTTTTGACGAAATCTTCCACACTAAAAGGGTCCGAGGACTCACCGGGACCACGGGAGCCGGCCGATGCACCACAGGTCGCACAGGTGCCACGGGTCGCACAGGGCGGTGGACGGCGGCATGTCTGAAGCCATGCCCAACAGAAGGGAAGTGCCCATGCCCAACGGGACGGAAACCTCCATGGAAATGCCCGTGTCCGCCAAGGGAGTGATCCCCAGCAGCCACAGCAGCCAAAGCCAACAGCAGTAAGAACTTCATCTGTAAATCAGAAGCAGATACACTTACAAAATGACGTAAATAGTCAATAGTTAGAGCGATAGTCTGCAGTCACACAGCGAATTTTCTTACAACTTATTTAGAGCGCATCTGGATAATGTACATTTGATAAGTAATTTCTAATTCGTCCTCAACTGTCTTTTCACACTTCGAATCAATTCACAAACCACTATCGATTCCCCAAACACAATACACAACTTGTCTACAAAAAACTTTTGTCTAAATGACAAAAGAGTTCAGACGCGTGATCTTCCCCAGCGCCCGGCCGGCCTACCATGCTCAGCGGACGAGCGAATGTGTCGACCGCAAGCAGAGCCGCCCTTTTATATGCAGCTTTTACTCGTCTTTGCTTTGTGGAGGTCACTCGTCTACGTAGATTTTCTCCCGATTGCCCTTCATTCCGTATCAGTAGAATAGTCTGATCTGATATCTAGGGAAAAGAGAGTGAAGTGCCTTCTCCATACAGAATTCGATGGCCCCATAAATACCGTTTCTTTTTTCCATTACTTTTATGTTTTGTTTTTGTTTTCAACATATGTGCCCTCTCTCTCTACAGTATAAATATATATACACACATATACATATACATATACATATATATACATATATATGAAATGCTTTGACTTGAGGACTTAATTTCTTAATTAAGTGCATATCTCTTCTTTCATAACATATGGATTTGTATAAGTATGTATACGAATATTTATAATCACACACAGACATATATATGTGTGTGTGTGTACACATATGTGTGTGTATATGCATATGTATATCCGTGTATACATACACACATATATATGAGTATGTATGAATATGCATATATATACATACATATATAGATATATATGTATGTATGTATGTGTGTTTATATACATATATATACATATACATGTATAATATCTATCTATCTATCTATATATATGTATATATATATATATATATATATATATATATATATATATGCTGCATATATATGTATGTATATATATATATATATATATATATATATATATATATATATATATGTTGTATAGGTATGTGTGTGTATATATATATATAGATAAATATATATGTGTCTGTGTATACATGTATATATGTATATATATATATATATATGTATATATATGTATATATATATACATATACTGTAGATGTATGTATATATAAATATATATATATAGGTATGTATATATATAGATTGATAAATAGATATTGTGTGTATGTATATATATATATATATATATATATGAAATTTGCGAGGACGTTACAAAGCTTTATTCTTAATGAAACGCTTCGTCGAAGCCTTCCGGAAACTGTCCCGGTGCTTTAGAAATCTTCCTTCTTTTTCGTACGTCTTCTGAAAATTCCTTCCCCGAAACACCCGAAGGAAATCCCGGGATCTTTCTAGAACTTTCCAGAAAGATCCTTCTTGAACCTTTTTTAGAACTTCATTGGAACTTCCCTGGAACTGATAATCCGTTAATCCATTTATTTTTCGACTGATTTACGTAACTCTCTCTTAATGTTGATTTTGACGGATTTTTTTCATTTTTGTTTATTATCTTTCTATGTTCTCTCTTCTCCTTCCCTTCTTTTCTTTTTAATTTCTCCTTCCTTTGTTCCAAGATTGCTAGGCAAGAACGCTATCGCTGCACCAAACAGCACAAGGTGCCCAATTCCCCGTCTAATGCCGCCCCTTCTGCCTTTCCAATGGTGTCCATTCTGCCCTTCTAACGGTGTTCCTTACCCTTCTAATAGCGCCCCTTCTGCCCTTCCATTTGTGCCACTTAACCCTTCTAATAGTGCCTCTTCAAACTTATAATTGTCCCCCTTCACCCTTTCCAATGGCGCCCCTTCTACCCTTCTAGTGGCGCATCTTTAGCCTTCTAATGGGGCCTCTTCTGGGGTTCTACTGCTGTTCCTCCCACACACGCAGGAAAACACAAACACAAACCAACATCTACAGCTTTTTCGTCAGGGACTGGAGCTGAGGTGTGTCGGCTCTGGTGCCTCACCCTCTGTACTCATGTTCTTCATATTGAATAGTAACCTCTTGATCAAAATCAGGGAAACAAAAGTGCTGCTATAGTTGGTCAGGAAATTTATTTGTAAAAGATCTTCATCTATAGTCAAATATAAATAGGAATAAATACAGTGTATAATCATTTGCTCTAGATCATATGGACGTGATCAAGCTACATGAAGGCATTGTGCATGTGCTCCTGTATGCATGTGTATTTGTGTTCATCCGTGAACTTGGACTTTGCGTTCGCAGATGATGGCCTTGTCGTGGTGGCAGGCGATGTCGTGCCACTTGACGCCGTCGTCGTAGAAGTCGTTGAGAACCCCCAGGCAGTGCTCGTTCCCCTCTCGGTTGTCTGGTTGTGGTCGATGATTCCTGGTGATCACATTGGTAAGAGTTAGAAGAGTTTTCAGCAGAGTTTAGCCTCTGGGTGTGTCTGAGTAAAAGGAAAAGGCAGGTGGCACTTACCCGCCGGTGTGAGACCAGTTCAGACCCACGAATTCTTCACCTGAAGCCCAGGCGAAGCCGTGGTTCTTGATATGACCTGAGGTCCAAATCCATGGTAGGCGATCTAAAAGGAGACAAAAATGCACACATTTAGCAAACTTGCATACTCATACCTTCGTGGACTCGAGTCTCGACCCTTCAAGTCCTGGGTCTGAATCCCACAACACAACAGAGAGGATCAGCTTGAAATGTTACCTTCTATAATCGCTTCCCTAACGAGACTGTCCTCCTGGTGAGTCCCGATGCTGATGCCCTGCCAGCCGGAGCCGAGGTTGGCGCAGTACTGGTTGGCGCGATCCCACGTGTAGGTCTTGCGGCCGTCATGGCGCCACGAGAAGTGGTATTCGCTGTCGCCCTGCCTTTGGTCCACCTGAATCGGCCGAGCCGCCATTATTATGGATATATAAAGAATGTTTGATGTTAAGAGAAATTTTCCTGAATCGTTATCGACATTGGGAAATTGAATGATTCTGTTATAGAATACAGCAAAGATTACTTCAAAGGGTTAGATGAAGGACCTGGTCATTACATGCTTATATACTAGTCATTTCAAGGTGTGAAAGCAGCCCTAAATACAGCGTAAAGGGCCTCGACACTCACCGGGACGCCCGAGGAAGCTGCCGGGGGCACTGCAGGTCCACTTTGGCTTCGGTGCACCTGGGATTCAAGTGAAAAGTCTTTGTCATTAGTCTGTTAGATCTGATTTGAGGGAAGATATTTTGGTAAAGAAATAATCTAACTCGTAATGACAATGAAGCATTTGCTGCTGCATATTACATTTTATCTTTGAATCTTTTCTTTTGACGAAATCTTTCCACACTAAAAGGGTCCGAGGACTCACCGGGACCACGGGAGCCGGCCGATGCACCACAGGTCGCACGGGGCGGTGGACGGCGGCATGTCTGAAGCCATGCCCAACAGGAGGGAAGTGCCCATGCCCAACGGGACGGAAACCTCCATGGAAATGCCCGTGTCCGCCAAGGGAGTGATCCCCAGCAGCCACAGCAGCCAAAGCCAACAGCAGTAAGAACTTCATCTGTAAATCAGAAGCAGATACACTTACAGAATGACGTAAATAGTCAATAGTTAGAGCGATAGTCTCCAGTCACACAGCGAATTTTCTTACAACTTATTTAGAGCGCATCTGGATAATGTACATTTGATAAGTAATTTCTAATTCGTCCTCAACTGTCTTTTCACACTTCGAATCAATTCACAAACCACTATCGATTCCCCAAACACAATACACAACTTGTCTACAAAAAACTTCGTCTAAATGACAAAAGAGTTCAGACGCGTGATCTTCCCCAGCGCCCGGCCGGCCTACCATGCTCAGCGGACGAGCGAATGTGTCGACCGCAAGCAGAGCCGCCCTTTTATATGCAGCTTTTACTCGTCTTTGCTTTGTGGAGGTCACTCGTCTACGTAGATTTTCTCCCGTTTGCTCTTCATTCCGTATCAGTAGAATAGTCTGATCTGATATCTAGGGAAAAGAGAGTGAAGTGCCTTCTCCATACAGAATTCGATGGCCCCATAAATACCGTTTCTTTTTTCCATTACTTTTATGCTTTGTTTTTGTTTTCAACATATGTGCCCTCTCTCTCTACAGTATAAATATATATACACACATATACATATACATATACATATATATACATATATATGAAATGCTTTGACTTGAGGACTTAATTTCTTAATTAAGTGCATATTTCTTCTTTCCTAACATATGGATTTGTATAAGTATGTATACGAATATTTATAATCACACACAGACATATATATGTGTGTGTGTGTGTGTGTACACATATGTGTGTGTATATGCATATGTATAACCGTGTATACATACACACATATATATGAGTATGTATGAATATGCATATATATATATATATATATATATATACATACATATATAGATATATATGTATGTATGTATGTGTGTTTATATACATATATATACATATACATGTATAATATCTATCTATCTATCTATATATATGTATATATATATATATATATATATATATATATGCTGCATATATATGTGTGTATATATATATATATATATATATATATATATCTATATATATATGTTGTATAGGTATGTGTGTATATATATTGAGAGAGAAATATATATCTGTCTGTGTATACATGTATATATGTATATATATATGTATATATATGTATATATATATATGTATATATATATACACTGTAGATGTATGTATATATATATATATATATGTATATATAGGTATG
>NC_061825.1:36095596-36140596 GCF_019202785.1 Penaeus chinensis
ACACACACACACACACACACACACACACACACATATATATATATATATATATATATGCAGACATAAACACATAGTTATGTTTCATATATGTGCGTTTGTCTCTATATATATTAATTTATACTCTCTTATAAGTAAATACATAAATGTAGATAGAGAAGATTTACAGGGAGAAGCATGCATAATCATACACACCTAATTATATACATTCGTATATAAACACACACACACACACACACACACACACACACACACACACACACACACACACACACACACACACACACACACACACACACACACACACAAACAAACACATACACACACACACATACACACACACACACACACACACACACCAAACATTCAATAACGAACAGAACGTTATGTTATGGAAGGGTTGGAATTTTGGGGTTCGAATTGGTCTCGTTCTGATTCATAATGTATCGAATGGTTGTTCTGGATTTGCTATGAAGGATTCACTGTGACATGAGTGTCTTATTCCCGAAAAGACTGGAATATGCCTTGCAATATGCAGACAAACCACAGGCCCTCTAAGACAGAAAAATAATCTGCGACGAGAAAACTTTTTTTCTGAAGGCACCAACGCTGCGGGATATGTATAGCGTCAACAAAACACCATGTAGGTAACGGCAACCCCTCCCCCCCCCCCCCCTCTTATTTCCCTTCGCTCGATATTATGAAGAAAGATGTTTGTTTTAATAGAAATGAACGCTGAAACATTTTCTTGTACCTTCATTCTTTTTTATATTTAATGCAGTGTCATCTTTTAATAGATCTGAACCAGAGAATGTGATCGCGAGCAGGAGGAATGGCCGGCCGAATCATTGCAGGGTTGTTTGGGTGGATGTAAGTGGTGTCGGGAAGGTAACGGATGTCGCCTTTGGCTGATTTGCCGGCAGCAGATATGTTAGAAATCTTTGAGAAGAGTTTCCTCTCAACAGTTAGGGATAGGGTGTTTCCTGAAACGGAATCCATCCATTGCCTCCGGGTTGGTACAGTGATAACGCCTCTCATCCGAGAGGTCGGCGGTTGCAATTGTCGCCTGGAGGTTACTGCCGTGACTGGGCACCACGGCGGGTAAGGACTAAGCTCAAGCGAGTCAGCACCAGCTGACACACGTTAGCGAGTCGGCATTAGTCGACATAGGCCGAGCTCCCCTCATGGGCATAACCCGGGCGCGGCTCAGCTTCGCATATCGGACTTATGCTTATCCCTTCTATCTTAGTCATACCATACTGAAAAACGTATGGATAGCCATGTCAAAATGCATGTATCAAGACCACCCTCGTAATCGTGTCGCAGTCGTGAATAATGCCTTGCAAGCATAGGACGGCGTGCGTTGACAGCCGAGTTAGTGGCGTCTATGTTTCGACGCTTGAACTGTGTTTAGGCAGCAAGAGTTGGGAACGCAAAATATTAAACTTGAATATATTACCAATATCTTATTTTCCTTGTTTTGATCTTAATGATATATATCAATAGTCATTAGGTAATATAATAAACAGTGTCAGTAGTACCTGTCTGGCAATATCTAACACATGTCTTCTTTCGTATTATGATTGACCCAACATAAAATATGTATAAGAAAGCTAAATAATTAGTGACAACGTATTACACCATATTATAAATTACTTGCGAATTTATAGCCTCTTGATTCGTTAATTTACCAAATTCAGGGATACCAACAGTTTCCTGGTGTTAACAACCGTAAAAACTCTCAAAAAAGCTTCGTGGTTTTTGTCAGAATGTTTAGCATAATTTTCTAACGATAGTTTTCTGTGTAGCGGCTGGTAAAGTCCAATGATTCATCCATGTAATATTTCTTTACACTACTTTGGGAGTTTATCCTTCTAAGTTATGAAGGACAAGCGGGGAGAAATTTGTTTATGCAGAATCATGACCTAAAAAGAGGATAGACTCGAGAAGCAAACCAACGGAACCTGGTTGCATTTAAAAGGAAGGCTTTGCATGTGGCCTTAACATTTGCTCGTCTGCTACTCATGGCAAGAAGGCCGGCGAGAGAGAGAGGACCTGAGCTATCGTTAGTATCCTGAGTCACTTAGAAAAGGCCTTTGTGGTGACATTTAATCAATTTAAGGCATTTGTATAGAGAAGTGTCTAATTTGCGAATGCATTGTGATGACGTGATCGTGTGTTTTTTTGTTTAATGGCCAGGAACCGCATGCGTTTTTTGTAAAGTTTGAGGACGATTTTCTGTATGGATGGAGACTTTTAATCTGACTTTTATTTACATCACACTGAAACCATACTTGTCTCTGATTTACAGATGAAGTTCTTGCTGATGTTGGCTTTGGCTGCTGCGGCTGCTGGGGAGCATCTCCATGGTGGACATGAGCATCTTAGTTCCGATGGTGTCCCGGTGAGTCTCGAACACCTTGAAGGTATTAACATAAATATATACATGTTCTGAGTTAAATCTTTCGCATTTCCTGCTTTCGATGTCGATTGCGGAAATCTCCCTTAATATCAAACATTCTTTGCCCACCCACAACAATGGCGGTTCGGCCGATTCAGGTGGACCAAAGGCAGGGCGACAGCGAATACCACTTCTCGTGGCGCCATGACGGCCAGCAAGACCTACACGTGGGATCGCGCCAACCAGTACTGCGCCAACCTCGGCTCCGGCTGGCAGGGCATCAGCATCGGGACTCACCAGGAGGACAGTCTCGTCAGGGAAGCGATTATAGAGGGTAATATTTGAAGCTGATCCTCTCTGTTGTGTTGTGGGATTCAGACCCAGACCTTGAAGGGTCGATACTCGAGTCCACGAAGGTATGTGGGTAAGTTTGCTAAATGTTTGCATTTTTTGTCTCCTTTTAGATCGCCTACCATGGATTTGGACCTCAGGTCATATCAAGAACCATGGCTTCGCCTGGGCTTCAGGTGAAGAATTCGTGGGTCTGAACTGGTCTCACACCGGCGGGTAAGTGCCTCCTGCCTTTTCCTTTTACTCAGACACACCCAGAGGCTAAACTCTGCTGAAAACTCTTCTAACTCGTATCACTATGACCACCAGGAATCATTGACCACAACCAGACAACCGAGAGGGGAACGAGCACTGTCTGGGGGTTCTCAACAACGTCTACGATGACGGCGTCAAGTGGCACGACATCGCCTGCAACCACGACAAGGCCATCATCTGCGAGCGCAAAGTCCGAGTCCACGGATGAACACAGATGCACATAGACACAGTGATGAACGTACATCAGTGTGTAGGTATACGTATATGTATTAATTTATAGACATATAATAAGACCTTATTTATAAAGACTTTATTACCGTTTTCGAGTGGCCAGAATTGAAAGAGAATAAATCAAAACTAAGTATATTGTTTGAAATAAAGTTTTCGAACCCTTTATTTAATTACTTTTTTCCTCTCCGTCCTTAGTCACCAGACATATTCCAATGAATTAAGAGCATTTGTACGAATTCACTCATTGAACTGTGTACGCATAGAGTTTTGTGTTTATGTATGCATGGACACTGTTCACGCATACCAATACACGCACGCAGTTTACGCATAGACATACACAGCCTGCACACACACGCACGCACATAAATATATACCTACATACATTATATATATATATATATATATATATATATATATAAAGTGTAGAATGAGTTTTAAGAATAGTCAGTCCTTTAATGTTTATATCAGCTTTTCTTTACTCTAAGTTATATCTTTAACGGCCTACACAAATTATCAGTTATGTATTTTCCATCCCATTATTGCAGATTGTGTGGATGATTTTGTCTTTGGATAATATTCACTTAGATATATTGCTTGTGACCAAAGTCTAGAAGATTTAGAGAATACTAATCCAACACGAAATATAACGGAATATTCACTGAGATAATCATTAGGGACATTCGATGTTAGTGATATATTTAACCAAAGGTATACGTTTCTCATAAAGGTCTGTCAGCGATGTATGATGAAATTTATTTCTGAAGAACTAGATATTTATATTTATACTAACCTGTCGGTTTTCCGTAGATGTACTCATGTGTGCATATATATATATATATATGTGTGTATATATATGAATATATATGTATGTATGTATGTATGCATATAAAATGTGTGTGTGCGTTTGTGTGACTGTGTATATATGTATAAATATATATATGTGTGTGTGTGTGTGTGTGTGTGTGTGTGTGTGTGTGTGTGTGTGTGTGTCTGTGTTTATATATGTATGTGTGTGTTTGTCTGACTGTGTATATATTTATAAATAAAATAATGTGTACATATATATATATATTTATTCATATATGTGTGTGTGTGTGTGAAAGCTCGGGCGATAACAGTTTTGAGGCAGCTGAGTTTATTGATACGACGAATGTAGCTCAGATAATAAAGGCAGAGGCCAGTGAAAGTGGAAATTCTGTGGTTGTTCGTTGAAAAGTGATTTGTTAGAATATGTAAATATAGTGTCTACGAATGAGACACTATTATTAAGTTCAGTTTCATAAGTGACTTCTAAATTGGAGTGTAAATTAAAGCAGGAGAAGTAAGGATTAATATGGTTGGTGTCCCTGAAGACGTTAATATGAGTATAGTAAAAGAATAATGATAAATAAATCGATACCAACGAAATTATAATATTCTTAAAGGAACGGGGCATTCTTCACCCAGGCTTGTCCGTGATGACAGAGGAACTTTTTCTGGTAATTAACCTTATTCATCCTGAAAGACACACACACACACACACACACACACACACACACACACACACACACACACACACACACGCACGCACACACACAACAAACAGATGTAAAGGAAGAGTCTGAAAGTGAATAATGAATGAAGAGATATTTCGAATAGTTTATTTATGAGTGGTTTTCTTGAGATCAAGCGAGTTTGGTAGGAGATAATAGTTATGACATTGCCATTTATTTATAAAAAGTAAGCCGGTGTCAAAACGGCCTCTGTAGGTTAAAGCAGCAAATTTCTTTAAAAACAGAAACTAGAAATGAAAAGAAATCTGTTGTGATATGAATTAAGAATCCTCCCTCTAATTCTATTTCTCCTTCTCTTCCTTGAGAGAATGATAATCAGGGATGAGAAGGAGAATGGGAGGGCGAAGGAGCAGGAGATACAGAAGGAAGTTTCCTAAGAAGGTGCAAGGAAGTTCAGTGATCCGGTATCATTACGTCACGAACTTCTTCACAATGGCTATGAATATGCCATCTTTCGAAGGACTTTGGTGTCGGCAAGTGGATGCCCTTCCCCTTAATCTCAGACCCTTGGGCATGATTCGAACTTGCATGCTGGGTGACCGACCCTTGTGAGGAAGTTCAAGAAAAGTTTCCAATAAAAAATAAAAAATAAAAAAGTCACAGAAAGCTGCCGGGAAAGTTGCAGCGAAGAATGCTTTAGAAAAATGCAAGGAACTTCCACAAGGACAGTTGAGAGGAAAATTTCAAGGAAGCTCTCCGAAATTTCCTTGAAACTTTCCTGAAACCTCCAGAAGCATTCCGGTTATACGGAAAAAAGGGAAGTTAAACAGTTATGGCTTTCATAAAAAAAAGAGAGAATCAGTAACAAAATACATCAAAACGACTCTGAATTCCCCGCAGCGAAGGCGAGAAGAGAAAATGGATAAAAATTATGAAAATGTGCAACATGACGAAACTGAAGGACACTGCGGTTTGCTGGACTGGTAAACGACGCTTCGATATATATTTATGCATATATATATATATATATATATATATATATATATATATATATATACATGTGAAAAGAACATATTAATAGATGATGTGCCGAATGCTCAGCCTTGTTTTAGATATGTATACTTATTTGATAGATACATAAATACATATATATATGTATATATATACATATATATACAGAGAGAGAGACATGTATGTGGCGTATATATAACACATATCTCTTTCTCTCTATATATATGTGTGTGTTTGTGTATACCTAGGTTTATATATGTGTTTGTGTGTATGTGTGTGTATACACATATTAGAGAGAGGTGCACGTATTTGCATAAAAAGTAATAGAGAGCAACTGAAAGAAAAAGGGACTTCCATGACCATCGCAGTCTGTATGGAAAAGGCACATCCGTATCTTTTCTCTAGATTTGAGATACACATTTCCAGAGAGACGCTTCAACTGCTATGGAACGAAGGGCAAATGGGTGAAAATCCAGGTAGAATGACCTTCCCAAAGCAAAGCCAAAAGCAAAAGCTGCATATAAAAGGGCGGCTCTGCTTGCGGTCGACACACTCGCTCGTCCGCTGAGCATGGTAAGCCGGCCGGCGGGACGGAGAGAGGAACGGTGTTGTGACGTTGGTCTCCTCGGTCGCCTGGAAAAGATCATCTTTTTTGTCACTTAAACGAAAATTTTATGTAGCCAAGGCGTGTATTGTGACTGGGGAATAGTGGTTTGTGAATTTTTGTGAAGTGTGAAAAGACAGTTGAGGACGAATTTGTAATTACTTATGTAATGTACATTACCCAGATGCGCTCTAAATAAGTTGTAAGATAATACGCTGTGTGACTGGAGTCTATCGCTCGAACTATTGACTATTTACGTCATTCTGTAAGTGTATCTACTTCTGATTTACAGATGAAGTTCTTACTGCTGTTAGCTTTGGCTGCTGTGGCTGCTGGGGATCACTCCCTTGGCGGACACGGGCATTTCCATGGAGGTTTCCGTCCCGTTGGGCATGGGCACTTCCCTCCTGTTGGGCATGGCTTCAGACATGCCGCCGTCCACCACCCCGTGCGACCCGTGGTGCACCAGCCGGCTCCCGTGGTCCCGGTGAGTCCTCACGAGCGAGATTGTCCCCACTTGCCTGAGTCGATTTCCTTTACCAGAATATCTTCCCCTCAAATCAAATCTAATAGACTAATGACAAAATATTTTCGCTTGAACTTCAGGTGCACCGAAGCCAAAATGGACCTGCAGTGCCCCCGGCAGCTTCCTCGGGCGTCCCGGTGAGTGTCGAGGCCCCTGACGCTGCATTCAGGGCTGCTTTCGCACCTTGAAATTACTAGTATATAAGCATGTAATGACGGGGTCCTTCATCTAACCTTTTGAATCAATCCTTGTTTTCATTTTGAGTTAAATCATTCTCGATATCGATTAAGGAAATTTCCCCTAACATCAAACATTCTTTGCCCACCCACGGCCAATTCAGGTGGACCAAAGGCAGGGCGACAGCGAATACCACTTCTCGTGGCGCCATGACGGCCGCAAGACCTACACGTGGGATCGCGCCAACCAGTACTGCGCCAACCTCGGCTCCGGCTGGCAGGGCATCAGCATCGGGACTCACCAGGAGGACAGTCTCGTCAGGGAAGCGATTATAGAAGGTAACATTTCAAGCTGATCCTCTCTTGTGTTGTGGGATTCAGACTCAGACCTTGAAGGGTCGAGACTCGAGTCCACGAAGGTATGAGTATGCAAGTTTGCTAAATGCATTTTTATCTTCTTTTTAGATCGCCTACCATGGATTTGGACCTCAGGTCATATCAAGAACCACGGCTTCGCCTGGGCTTCAGGTGAAGAATTCGTGGGTCTGAACTGGTCTCACACCGGCGGGTAAGTGCCTCCTGGCTTTCCCTTTTACTCAGACACACCCAGAGGCTAAACTCTGCTGAAAAATCTTCTAACTCTTACCAATGTGATCACCAGGAATCATCGACCACAACCAGACAACCGAGAGGGGAACGAGCACTGCCTGGGGGTTCTCAACGACTTCTACGACGACGGCGTCAAGTGGCACGACATCGCCTGCCACCACGACAAGGCCATCATCTGCGAGCGCAAAGTCCAAGTTCACGGATAAACACAAATACACATGCATGCAGGAGCATATGCACACTGCTTTCATGTAGCATGATCACGTCCATATGATCTAGAGCAAATGATTATACACTGTATTTATTCCTATTTATATTTGACTATTGATGAAGACGATCTTTTTCACATAAATTTCCTGATTAACTATAGCAGCACTTTTGTTTCCTGATTTTGATCAAGAAGTTACTATTGAATATAAAAAAACATGAGTACAAAGGGTGAGCCACCAGAGCCGACACACCTCAGCTCCAGTCCCTGATGAAACAGCTGTAGATGTTGGTTTGTGTTTGTGTTTTCCTGCGTGTGCGGGAGGAACAGCAGTAGAGCCCCAGAAGAGGCCCCTTTAGAAGGCTAAAGAGGCGCAACTAGAAAGATAGAGGGGGCACCATTAGAAGGGGTGAAGGGGTACCATTAGATGGGTGGAAGGGGCACCATTAGAAGGTTTAAGTGGCACCATTGGAAGGGCAGAAGGGGCGCTATTAGAAGGGTAGAATGAGCACCATTGGAAAGGCAGAAGAGGCGGCATTAGACGGGGCATTGGGCACCTTGTGCTGTTTGGTGCAGCGGTAGCGTCCTCGCCTTGCAATCTTGCTTACCTGCGTTTGATTCCCGCGCCGCCAGTGGGTGATAACACCGGTCATTCCTTGCACAAAGGGGGTAGTTTAGAAGTACAATAAACACACAAGCCACAATTTGCCTGAAGTCACAAGAGCCTGTCGCAGCAAACCCTAAATTATCATTATCTTTATTATTATCATCAGAAGGGGCACCATTAGAAAGGGTGAAAGGGCACCATTATAATGGCTAAAGAAGAACCAGCAGAAAGGAGGAAGAACCAGTAGGAAGGAGGAAGAAAGGGGGAAGGAAAGGAGCAAGGGAATCAAATGAAGGAAAAGGAAGAAGTGACAGAGATCATAAGAAGAGGAACAAAATAAGGAGGAAGTAAAATGAAAGAAGGAAGGAAGAAGGAGAAGAGAGGAAAGGGAGAGTGCATTTGAAGTTGCTAAAAACATCAATATAAAACAGAATTTGCTTGAGAAAATTAAAAATAGGAATGGAGAAATGTTTAACAAAAGATATATATCAAGAGTCAGAGAAGTCAATAGAAAAAGGAATAAGAAGTAAATGGATTAATGAATTAATGAGTTCCAGTTAAATCTTAGAGACGGAAGTTCTGGAAAAAAGGCCAATAATTTCCTGCGGGTATCTAAGAAAGTTCCTGAAAAGTACAAGGAGGTTCTTAAAAAAAAAAAAAAAAAAAAAAAATCTGAAATATTACCAATCACTTTAGAAAAGAATTTTTGCAGGTAGTTCTGTAGGAAGAAATTGACAGAAAATCCTGGAAAGTCACCGGGAAAAGTTCCAGAAATTGGAGTATTAGAACAGATTCAAGAAAGTTTCAGCATAGGAAGTATGTGTGTGTGTATATATCTATATAAATATATTCACAGATACAAATGTTCATATGCATGCTTACACATGTATATTTGAAAAAAAAAAAAAAAAAAAAACGCATTCATTTGATAAAAAAGAGTGATGAAAAAAAAATCAAAAGGACGTCGTCAAGGTAAGGCATTTAAATATCTTTTTTTAGAAGGCATATGTTTTTTTCTTTCTTTCTTTCTTTCTTTCATTCTTTCTTTTCCATCGAGTTTCTTTTGCTGCTACGGAATGAAGGGCAAACGGGAGAAAATCCACGTAGACAAGTGACCTCCTCAAATCAAAGGCAAAAGCAAAAGCTGCATATAAAAGGGCGGCTCTGCTTGCGGTCGACACATTCGCTCGTCCGCTGAGCATGGTAGGCCGGCCGGGCGCTGGGGAAGATCACGCGTCTCAACTCTTTTATTGCATTTAGACGAAATGTTTTGGTAGACAAGGCGTGTATTGTGAATGGGGAATCGGTAGTGGTTTGTGAATTGAGTGTGAAGTGTGAAAAGACAGATGAGGACGAATTCGTAATTACTTATCTTATGTACATTACCCAGATGCGCTCTAAATAAGTTGTAAGAAAATTCGCTGTGTGACTGGAGACTATCGCTCGAACTATTGACTATTTGCGTCATTCTCTAAGTGAATTCGCTTCTTTTTTACAGATGAAGTACTTACTGCTGTTGGCTTTGGCTGCTGTGGCTGCTGGGGATCACTCCCTTGGCGGACACGGGCATTTCCATGGAGTTTTCCATGGGCATGGGCACTTCCCTCATGTTGGGCATGGCTTCAGACATGCCGCCGTCCACCGCCCCGTGCGACCTGCGGTGCACCAGCCGGCTCCCGTGCCCCCGGTGAGTCCTCGGACACTTCTGGTGTGGCAGAATTTCGTCAAATAGGAATATTCAAGGATGGTAAAAGTAATCTGCAGAAGCAAATGCTTCATCGCTTGCCTAAGTCGATTTCCTTTACCAGAATATCTTCCCCTCAAATCAAATCTAATGGACTAATGACAAAATATTTTCGCTTGAACTTCAGGTGCACCGAAGCCAAAATGGACCTGCGGTGACCCCGGCAGCTTCCTCGGGCGTCCCGGTGAGTGTCGAGGCCCCTGACGCTGCATTCAGGACTGCTTTCACACCTTGAAATGACTAGTAAATAAGCATGTAATGACAAGATCCTTCGTCTAACCTATTGAATCAATCCTTGTTTTCATTTAGAGTTAAATCATTCCCGCTGTCGACATCGATTAAGGAAATTTCCCCTAACATCAAACATTCTTTGCCCACCCACGGCCAATTCAGGTGGACCAAAGGCAGGGCGACAGCGAATACCACTTCTCGTGGCGCCATGACGGCCGCAAGACCTACACGTGGGATCGCGCCAACCAGTACTGCGCCAACCTCGGCTCCGGCTGGCAGGGCATCAGCATCGGGACTCACCAGGAGGACAGTCTCGTCAGGGAAGCGATTATAGAGGGTAATTTTTGAAGCTGATCCTCTCTGTTGTGTTGTGGGATTCAGACCCGAACCTTGAAGGGTCGAGACTCGAGTCCACGAAGGTATGTGGGTAAGTTTGCTAAATGTGTGCATTTTTATCTTCTTTTTAGATCGCCTACCATGGATTTGGACCTCAGGTCATATCAAGAACCACGGCTTCGCCTGGGCTTCAGGTGAAGAATTCGCGGGTCTGAACTGGTCTCACACCGGCGGGTAAGTGCCTCCTGGCTTTCCCTTTTCCTCAGACACACGCAGAGGCTAAACTGTGCTGAAAACTCTTCTAACTCGTATCACTATGACCACCAGGAATCATCGACCACAACCAGACAACCGAGAGGGGAACGAGCACTGCCTGGGGGTTCTCAACGACTTCTACGACGACGGCGTCAAGTGGCACGACATCGCTTGCCACCACGACAAGGCCATCATCTGCGAGCGCAAAGTCCCAGTTCACGGATGAACACAGATACACACAGACAGACACAGATATACACACGTGTAAAGTATATGTATATTATATACAGACATATGATAAGCCCAATAAAAACTTATTTATAAACACTGTATGAATCTAAGTATTGTTTTATTGCCATTTTCGAATTACCAGAATTGGAATAAAGCGAACCAAAAGTATTCTAAATTGATTATAGTTATATCGTTTGAAATAAAGTTTTCGAACCCTATAGTTATTGACATTTTTCCTCTCTGTTCTTAGTCACTAGACATATTCCAGTGAATTAAGAGCATGAATGCTCTCACTGTACTCTGCATGCATTGTTTTATGTTTGTGTATGTATTGACACTATTCACGCATACAGACATATATGTGTGTGTGTCTGCGTAAATACATATATATGTATGTATGTATATATATATATATATATATATATATATATATATATATATGCGTTTATATGTATATATATATATATCATATATATCAACATATATATATAAATATCTATCTATATATATATATATATATGCATTTATATATACACATATGCATATATGTAGATATGTATATATGTATATGTGTGTATATATATATTAGATGTAGAATTTGGTTTAAGAATGATCAGTCCTTCAGTGTTTATATCATCTCTTCCTTACCTCTAGTTATTTCTTAACACGACCTAAGTAATCAGTCATGTATTAGATAATTATTTCTCAAATTATTGCAGACTATGTGGGTGCACTGCTTGTGATTTTAGTCTTTGGATAATATTCACTTAGATATATTATAACTACTGACCAAAACCTAGAAGATTTAGAGTATACTAATCTAACACGAAATTTAAAGTATACCAACTCGAGTTACTGAGATAATTATAAATGGCATTCGATATTAACAACATAACTAAGCAAGATCATACGTTTGTGTCATAAATTCTCTGTCAACAATCTATAATAAAAACTATTTCTGAAGAACTAGAGGCAAGGTTTAGGTAAAATATTTGTACTAATTATGAACTAATGCATACTAAGATATTTATACTAACCTGTCGTTAGAGGCACAATTTCAGCGCCTCCATATGCGCTGTATACCGAGAATGCACCCTTGTGTGCGTATAATACATACATAAATTTATATGTGTGTGTGTGCGACTCTGAATTCCCTGCAGCGAAGGCGAGCAGAAAAAAATGATGAAATTTATGAAAATGTGCAAAGGAACGAAGCTCACAGACACTGCTTGTTTGTTTATATATATATATATATATATATATATATATATATTCCACATATATACTCCTATATAAATACTCATATATATATATATATGTGTGTGTGTGTGTGTGTGTGTGTGTGTGTGTGTGTGTGTGTGCATGTGTGTGTGTGTGTGTGTGTGTGTTTGTGTGTGTGTAAGTGTATATATATGATAGATATATACATATGTATACAAATACACACATACATTATACATATATATAAATATATATATATATATATATATATATATATATAACAGGCACGCTGGCCGAAGGGCAGACCCATGTCTGGTAGGCCGCTGGGCTGGAGTGCTCATCAAGGAAATAAAATACATAAATATAACTGATGGAAATATCTCACGGTGAATTGAAGTCGTAGACTGAAACGAAAGAGGAATGCGCACTACCTGATCAGTGAAGATGACATATTCATTGATGATGTGCCGGCTGATGGGTGACGTATGCTCAGGCCGGTTTTAGAGAGGTATGCATACCGTTAGGCTTTTGTGCTTCTAAGAGACTTATTCGTGTTATAAGTACAGCGTTAAAATTCACATCATCACTCTTATTTTTTTATCCTTACTATTATACTCACACGTCTCTAACTGAGAGCCACTTAACGCATTCGGGGACAAAGACTCATCAAAAAGGCAATTGATATTCATACTTCCCTCACTTACTAAGGTTTTTTTTCTTTTTCAGTATGCGAAGGACGCAAGGACTGATCTGAAACAATATAAGCTACACACAATTCTACCTGCTATATCATTACCCAAAAGTATAACCTGGAACTGGTAGAGCTAGTTCAACAGGACGCGTCAAACATTCTGACTGCAAAAACAACTTGCAAAGAGGGACTCTAACTATTCCGCTACCCCCCCTTATCAGCACATGCTTAACCGTCAAAACATTCTCTAAAACAGGTAAAGCACTCTTCAACACAATACTTTGTGAAGAAGCTGTATCTCGCAGGATAGTAAATGAAACCGGCTCATCGCCCTCCACAGTAAATATAAATCCTGTAAACTTATAAGGATCAAAACCCTTATTAAACGTGACATCAGAATCTACATTTCCAATATTCTACAAATTCTTTTGAACATAACATACATTAGCAACAGATTATTTCTTTCTTCAATTTAAGTTTATGACAATATGCAACTATGCGACAAGCTTCTTTACAAAATTAACAGCTTTTAAATCTAACTGCATTGCCACCATAAGATTTGAAATCTTTCACATCGTATTTACTTACAACAGTTTGACCATTATCTCTAAACCTACCACCCTGGTCAGTGGACAATGGCTGGCCCGGCCTTGTATAGCCTTGACACTTCTTATTCACAAGAATAAAATTTCCTGCTAAGTGTGCTGCTTAAACAAATGAATTTACCTCGCGCTCTAAAAGATTACTCTTCAAGATTACTCTTCACTTCCTGAGTAATGCCTCTAAAAGAATGCTCCAGCAAAATAGTTTCACTCAACTCTTCATAATCAGTTACACTACTTGCACCATCTCTCAAATAACTTTTTTGAGGAATGAGAATATTCTAAATAAGTTTGGTTGGCGTCTTACTTGTTGTTTCCACATTTTTTGTCTTTAATATTCAGCAGTTAACTGATATGACTTTAAAACTGTGGACTTAACCAGATCAAAATCCAACTGTTGAGAAAGAAAAGTAACTAGAACGTCCCTTCCCCTTCGGGATAGTTTGAACCGAGAGAGTCCAAATTTCTCTAGGCCAACCTAAAGTATTACCCAGATGTTCAAATTGCAAGAAAACAAAAAATCTTGAGGATCGTCCTCATCAAATGGTAGTACAAGCTTGGTTACTTTCAAGATATCAAAAATATTAGAGTTTATATTATGTTGTCTACCAGCTGAACTTTGTATTTGAGCCCAGAAAAGTCAAAAGTCTCTTGCTCTTTCATTTTCTTTAACTTGCAAGCCTAGTTTATATTTCTCAAACTCAATTTCCATTTCTCTTAACCGTATGGCTGTGATATCACTTTCAAATTCTTGTGTGTCCATGTCTAGCAAAGTTAATGCATCAGTATCTAAAACTTCCTTATCAGTTAGTACCTTGACAGCATTTTCTTTAATCTTTTGGCCAAGATGATTTAATTAGAATCTGGTGATACTCTGCAATTGTTTTCCAGTCATCTTTTCTAATATCAACCAAATTTTACGTAAATTAATCACTGACAAAGTCTCCTACATTAAACTTAACCATCATGAGTCACTGGTTACTGCAAACAAACAAATTATGAACAGTATCAAAGAACATATGAAATAATATTTAGTAAATAGTCACATGAAAATTATTTCAAATGGGTCAGGACAGGCCCCATCTCAGACAACTTCCCACCAGGTCGACTTACTCTCGGATGTGTGGTCAAATTCACCACAGCTAAATACAATGGATTAACTTAGCATCATAACCATTTCATGAATTTATAGTTATATTTCAGCAAAGTTAAACCAATCAGAAAAACAAACACTCATAAGTCTAATATCAAACTGATTTATGAAACATACAAAACCCTGTCTAGATTATGCCATAATATCAATAAGGAACAGAAGTATAAATGTAACTAATATAAGGAAAAAAATAATATCATGACAATGTTTGTTGGTCTTTACCATAACACGTGATCACACTTAATTAAACTACATTTCATGGAATATTTGTTGATTGGATATCAATACATGCAATATGGAAAATAACCTAAAGTTCTCAACTATTCTGCTGGTGTACTGTCTAAGCATGGCAGGTAAATTCAAAGCAAGAGCAGGCCTTTTAAAATCACATATAAGTCCTTACGTCCAACCCAGTTAATATAACTATCACAACTTCCTTTACGCCATTGTGGCTATTACTAATACATTTCAAATAAACTAATTTTACGTTAACCAATAAAGTCACAACAATTACACAAGCATTTATGAATACAAAGAAACGAAAACCAATGTACGTAACAAAAGAAAATGGTTATTTCAGTATAGACTTAACTATATCATACTCTGCATAACATTCCTTTGATATATATTTCAATTATAATGTAATAACTGCATAACACATGATATATACAAATATACATATATACATATATAAACACATATATATGGTATATATTTATTGTATTTAACATCTAGTTATACATATTTATCTATATGTGTATACATGTACATATATATATATATATATATATATATATATATATATATATATATTTGTATCGCAGAGAGCCAGGGGTGTTAATGTTTTACAGGAACAGCAAGAGAAAGAATGGATATCCGGACTTTTTCCTAGATTTGTGACTTTTCTCTAGATATGAGATACACATGTCCAGGGAGACGCTTCTACTGCTATGGAACGAAGGGCAAACGGGAGAAAATCCACGTAGATGAGTGACCTTCTCCTCAAAGCGAAGGCAAAAGCTGCATATAAAAGGGCGGCTCTGCTTGCGGTCGACACATTCGCTCGTCCGCTGAGCATGGTAGGCCGGCCGGGCGCTGGGGAAGATCACGCGTCTCAACTCTTTCACGTTTAAACGATTTTTTTTTTTTTTTTTTTTTTTTGTAGCTAAGGGTGTATTGTGACTGGGGAATCGGTAGTGGTTTGTAAATGTTTGTGAAGTGTAAAAACACAGTTGGGGGCGAATCAGAAGTTACTTAATGTATGTAAATCAGGTGTAAGAGAATTCGGTGTGTGATAGGAGATGATTACTCTATTGATTATTTACGTCATTCCGTAAGTGTATTCGCTTCTGATTTACAGATGAAGGTCTTACTGCTGTTCGCTTTGGCTGCTGTGGCTGCTGGGGATCACTCCCTTGGCGGACACGGGCATTTCCATGGAGTTTTCCATGGGCATGGGCACTTCCCTCATTTTGGGCATGGCTTCAGACATGCCGCCGTCCACCGCCCCGTGGCACCTGTGCACCCTGTGGTGCACCAGCCGGCTCCGGTGGTCCCGGTGAGTCTTCGGACCCTTCTAGAGTGACAGGATTTCGACAAATCTGCAGAAGTAAATGTTTCGCCATAACGAGCGAGATTGTTCCTTTGCCTTAGCCGATTTCCTTTACCAGAATATCCTCCCCTCAAATCAAGTCTACCAGACTAATGAACAAAATCTTTTCACTTGAACTTCAGGTGCATCGAAGCCAAAGTGGACCTGCAGTGCCCCCGGCAGCTTCCTCGGGCGTCCCGGTGAGTGTCGAGGTCCCTGACGCTGCATTCAGGACTGCTTTCACACCATTCATACACACACACATATATATGTGTGTGTATGTATTGACGAGGTCCTTCAACTAACATTTTGAAGCAATCTTTCTTGTCATTTGAGATAAATCATTCGTATTTCCCTATGTCGATATCCATTTAAGAAATTTCCCATAACATCAAACATTCTTCGCCCACCCACGGCCGATTCAGGTGGACCAAAGGCAGGGCGACAGCGAATACCACTTCTCGTGGCGCCATGACGGCCGCAAGACCTACACGTGGGATCGCGCCAACCAGTACTGCGCCAACCTCGGCTCCGGCTGGCAGGGCATCAGCATCGGGACTCACCAGGAGGACAGTCTCGTTAGGGAAGCGATTATAGAAGGTAACATTTCAAGCTGATCCTCTCTGTTGTGTTGTGGGATTCAGACCCAGACCTTGAAGGGTCGAGACTCGAGTCCACGAAGGTATGAGTATGCAAGTTTGCTAAATGTGTGCATTTCTGTCTCCTTTTATATTTGAAGCTGATCCTCTCTGTTGTGTTGTGGGATTCAGACCCGAACCTTGAAGGGTCGATGCTCGAGTCCACGAAGGTATGTGGGTAAGTTTGCTAAATGTGTGCATTTTTATCTTCTTTTTAGATCGCCTACCATGGATTTGGACCTCAGGTCATATCAAGAACCACGGCTTCGCCTGGGCTTCAGGTGAAGAATTCGTGGGTCTGAACTGGTCTCACACCGGCGGGTAAGTGCCTCCTGGCTTTTCCATTTACTCAGACACACCCAGAGGCTAAACTCTGCTGAAAACTCTTCTAACTCTTACCAATGTGATCACCAGGAACCATCGACCACAACCAGACAACCGAGAGGGGAACGAGCACTGCCTGGGGGTTCTCAACGACTTCTACGACGACGGCGTCAAGTGGCACGACATCGCCTGCCACCACGACAAGGCCATCATCTGCGAGCGCAAAGTCCAAGTTCACGGATGAAGAGCAATACTGCTTTCTTGTAGCATAATCTCATCTATGTGATCTAGATCAAATGACGTTGTCTATATTTATATGTATTTATATGTGACGATGAATAAAGACCAATTTCTTAAACCTTACCTTTTTACAAAAACTTTATGATCCACTTTCCCTTATTCTTACAGAGAGGACTTTTTTATTTAAACGAAGAAAAAAATATATATATATAATGCTAGAAATCTTTGGTATCGGTAGCGCTCCCCATCGTTTGGCTAAACCCCTCTCCGGCGCTATGAAGGTTATCAGTGATTCCCACCGTCTTGCCATGGCCTGCCTGTTCATTGTGACGCTGAAGAGGGATGCAGACATTCAACTTGGCTTCGTTGCGTAGATGATGTCCTCGTTATTGTCCCCAGAAGGTCGTGCTTACAACATACATTGGCGCGGCTTAACTCCGTCCACGAGAAAATCCAGTTCGTCGTGGAGGAGGAAGTGGATCAAAAATTACCTTTCCTGGAGACTCTGGCCTACGTTTCTCTGTATACAGGAAACCTACAAATAAAGATGATTATATCCAACAAAACTGGTGCTGTAATTGGCTTCTTCCTCAAAGCACAGAGGATCTGCAGCCCTAAATTTCTAGAGGAGTAGGTTGCCTATATAATTTATTCATTCATGAAACAAATATCCCAGTGAGAATCGGTAGCACATCCGGGAAAAAGATACATGACGTAATACGAGACAGAAAGCAGCCCAAAAGCAACCCTAACGGTGCTGTATATCGCATACCTTGCAGCAAATGCGATGCAGCATACTTTGGTGAAACAGGCCGTGGTTTCAACACCAGGATCAGCGAACATCGAGCTTAAATCCGTCACCATAGGACTTCCAACGCCTTGTAGATGAAGCTGAACATCTACCGAACTGGAGGGAAGCAGAAGTAGCCCATGGAGGACAGAACAAACAGAAAAAGAAAAATTATGGAATCTACATACATCGCGACGGAGTAAAAACAAATAAACACAGCATCGGGCAGATGCAAACTATCTAACGTCGCAGCAGCAATTATACGGACAATGAATGGGAGGTCACGGTCACCAGCTCATATCTCATATATATATATATATATATATATATATATATATATACTCTGTAGTTTCTTTCATGTATGTATTCCTGACGAAGATATAATCGAAACCGGTCAAAAAATATCTTGTATTGTGAAGATATTCATTCTTATTTATACCTTTTCTACATTTCAACATGTTCATGTGTATATATGGATATATGTATGTTTATCTATTTTTACATATATGTATATGTATATATATGTATACATATATATACATACCTACCTACTTGTGTATATACAAGTATAGATACACACACATGTATATATTTGTACATGCATGTATCTGTGTGTATACATATATATATACATATGTATATATACATATACATGCATATATATATACATATATCATGCATATTAATGTATTTATTTATCTATATACATTTATATATATGAATATATATACATATATATGTGTATGTATATATGCATATATATACATATATACACACATACATGTATGTTTACACACACATATAAATGTGTATATATATGTATGTATGTATATGTATATATATATACATATATATGAGTGTGTGTGCATATATACATATAGGTATATATACATATATATAAATATATATATATATACACAATTTATACATATGTGTATATATACAGTATATGTGTTTGTATTTACGTGTGTGTATGTATGTGTATATATTTGCGTGTGTATACATACATGTATATATATATATATATATATATATATATATATGTATGTATGCATGCATGTCTATATATAAGTGCATATATAGATACATTTACAGGAGTGAGGATGTGGCACTACCGAACGAAATGAGAATTAGATGTGTTCGCAAAAAGGTAAAAATCCGCAATGAATATAGAATAAGCGAATTAACTTTATTTCTCATTCAAATTTAAATAGGAATAAATACGGACAGAATCTCAGACTTCGCCCTCTGGCCTCCGCCCCGAGCTCTCAGTCGGAGCGCTCGCAGATGATGGACTTCTCGTGGTGGCAGGCGATGTCGTGCCACCTGACGCCGTCGTCATAGAAGTCGTTGAGGACGGCCACGCAGTTCTCGCCCCCTTTCTCGCGGTTGTCTGGTTGCGGTTGCTTCCTCCTGGTGGCGACAGCAGGAATTAGAAAACCAGCTGATAAAACGTTTTTATCTCATGGTATGGGGAAAGAAACCTATAGACGATAAGGAGGTTTTAACGCAAACAGGCAGACCGCGTCAGGACCCGCGCACATACCCGCCGGTGTGAGACCAGTTCAGACCCACGAAACGGGCTCCCGAAGGCCACACGAAGTCGCGTCCCCTGCGTTGGCCTCCGGTCCAGATCCACGGCAGGTCGTCTGAGAGGGAAGCCAAATAAAAAAACATAAGCATTCAGTAACACATACATAATAAACAATATAATCAGGCTTGGCAATTGCGTGTGGGTGTCACCATGGGTTCATAAGTACGTGTGATGAAAACGCAGGAAATTACATTCATCGATGACATCGGTGACGAAGGCGTCTTCTTCCCTGCTCTCGATGCTGATTCCCTTCCAGCCGCGGCCGAGGCTCGAGCAGTAGCTGTTGGCGCCCTGCCAGTCGTAGGTCCGCCCGCCGTCGTGGAGCCAAGCGAAGTGGTACTCGCTGTCGCCCCGCTGGTGGTCCACCTGCAATGTTAATGGCATTAACCAAGAGTATGTGGCAGGTCAGATGCAGAATAAGCTTGCGTTTCTTCTTTTTAGTCTTAGTTTGAAAGATTTCTAGAAAATGGAATAACTCTGCAATAACAAAGAATTTAGATTTACGGTAAAGAAATAGCCTTATTCCTATGATTCTCCCAGTGAACGGCAACAACCTAACAACAAACAACAAATTATGTTCCCAATCAAAACTGGTCCGCTTATTGAAATTGGTCTATTTCCTTCTACTCTCTGTCTTTCTTCTCCCTCTCCCCCCCCCCCCCCCCCAATCTGTCTTTCTCCTCCCTCTCTCTCTTTCTCTCTTTCCTCCCTCCCTGCCTCTCTCTTTCCCTCTCTCCCTTGCTCTCTACTTAGTTCCTTGTTGAAACTGACCACTGTGGAACCGTTTCCTTATTGAAATTGGTCTCTGTAATAAGCCATTGGTGTTGCAACTCACCAGGTCGTCTCCAAGGGCCACAGCCGCCACAGTCACCAGCAAAAAGACCTTCATCTGAAACGGAGAAGTGATAAAACCTCAGAAGGGCGTATTTGGCCGACCTGTTAAACACATGCTGTGGAACGTTTTACCGAAAAATGGATGTGATAGACTTTCAAGCCGATGGAATTCTAATGAAATCAAAGTTCACGGTTATTCCAAATGTTGAAACACTCACTGGAATATTTTAATATATCTCCGCAGCAGACAAAACACTTTGAATTACATCGCAGACTTCACTCTCTTGATGTTCCTCTATCTCCTTCCCGATTCTCTCTTCCCCTTCCCCTCTCTTTCTATTTCCTTCTACTCTCTGTCTTTCTTCTCCCTCTCTCTCTTTCCCCCCAATCTGTCTTTCTCCTCCCTCTCTCTCTTTCTCTCTTTCCTCCTTCTCTGTCTCTCTCTTTCCCTCTCTCCCTTGCTCTCTACTTACCGCGATGAACAGTCAGTCTATTGTGCTGTCCGTATCCACAGCCTCGCCTTTTATACCCACGAGCAGCTTAGCATTTCCATGACTGATGGGCACCTTTACCTCCTCCCCCTCCCTCCCCCCTCCTCTTCTTTTCCTCAGTAAGTGGGTCATTAATAATCCTGCCCAGATCTCTCCAGTGTGAAGGAGACTCTGAAGTAATAGTGGGATGTCAGGGTTTTTTCTCCCAAAGGAAAAGGAAAAAAAAAAAAAAAAAATCTAGATAATAGCTGTTTTTTGTTGGATAAATGTCCAAAATACTACATATGAATTTTAATATGGGATTCCATTTGATGTACAATGGAGCTGAACATTTACAAGGTGAAGAAAATCTATTACTATATATAAACAACTATATACACGGGCAACCCCTCACACAGGTGCACACACACACATGTACATACATGGGTATACACACACATGCATAAACTCATTTATGTGTGGAAGGTGGCTTAAATCTGTCAAACTATTTACAAATTACTGAAAAGTGGTTAAATATTTGCAATATTAGGCTCGGAAATGCAACAATTATTATATGGTCAACAAAGTTCTAAAAGTCCGCAGAAATACGCCCAAGGTAGTCTCGTATCCAAGTGGCCAAAGAAGCACACAGGAAGACGAACTCGCGCCAAGTTCCTCTCCGCGCCGACCTTGACCCCAGCTGATGCCGGTACTCACGGACGAACGCAAACCCGACACCTTCCGGTCACAAAGCCGCCGATTGTTTTCTCCAAATTACGTAGATTATTGTGCTTGTTGCTTCCTTTCGATGCGGAGCGGGTTTCTTTCCTGAAATTGATTTTATGTGTTTCGATTACATTGCCTAATGCCATACTTATTTGAATTGGCATTGCAGCTTTTGTTCCAGACTCCAAGATATGTGTGTATACTGCATATGTGTATGAGTTTGTGGCATGGTGATGTGCACTTGTGGTGATGAGTATCATGTTCCTATGATGAATATGGTTTCAAGTGTGTTGTTCAGGGAGGTGTTATGCATTTCCGTAGAATATGTTAGATTAGATGTACATTTGCTGGCTCCAATTTGATTATAACTGTAGTGGTACTAATACACTGCGTGTGTCTTGTGATTAATCAATAAATCTTTGTTTTCCTTTTGCATTATCCTCAAAATTCCAACCAGTAACGTATTCTTTGACTTCTGAATGAATGATGCATGAATGATTACATACAATTACATTTACTTGTATGATTATGCGTGCACTGACATTTCATTAACAGTATGCACATCATAATGAATCCTTTTCCTATATTTCCCCTCTATTTCTCTTTATATGTATACCTCATCATCTATCTATCGGTATCTCATCATCTCTCCCTCTCTCTCTAAAAATTCTAAACGATTTATTTTCGCATTAGCGATAATTGCCTCACTGGGAGGTCTATCTTTCCTTTGATATCCTCGTAAAAGGTTAATCTTGATAAAAACATCCAAATTAAGTAAATTTGCTTTTATTCTTATTCACACATAAATAGGAATAAATACGGGCAACACCTCGCCATTGGCCCACAATCCTCTCGACAGATTCCTTCCCTGCAGAGCACTCAACTGCGCGCCAACGGCCCCGCCCTCTGGCCTCCGCCCCGAGCTCTCAGTCGGAGCGCTCGCAGATGATGGACTTCTCGTGGTGGCAGGCGATGTCGTGCCACCTGATGCCGTCGTCATAGAAGTCGTTGAGGACGGCCACGCAGTTCTCGCCCCCTTTCTCGCGGTTGTCTGGTTGCGGTTGCTTCCTCCTGGTGACGACAACAGAAATTAGAAAACCAGTTGATAATACGTTTTTATCTCATAGTATGGGGAAAGAAATAAATAGACGATAAGGAGGTTTTAACGCAAACAGGCAGACCGCGTCAGGACCCGCGCACATACCCGCCGGTGTGAGACCAGTTCAGACCCACGAAACGGGCTCCCGAAGGCCACACGAAGTCGCGTCCCCTGCGTTGGCCTCCGGTCCAGATCCACGGCAGGTCGTCTGAGAGGGAAGCCAAATCCGAGTACATAAGCATTCAGTAACACATACATAATAAACAATATAATCAGGCTTGTCAGTTGCGTGTGGGTGTCACCATGGGTTCATAAGTACGTGTGATGAAAACGCAGGGAAATTACATTCATCGATAACATCGGTGACGAAGGCGTCTTCTTCCCTGCTCTCGATGCTGATGCCCTTCCAGCCGCGGCCGAGGCTCGAGCAGTAGCTGTTGGCGCCCTGCCAGTCGTAGGTCCGCCCGCCGTCGTGGAGCCAAGCGAAGTGGTACTCGCTGTCGCCCCGCTGGTGGTCCACCTGCAATGTTAATGGCATTAATACAGGTCTGATGCAGAATAAGCATGCACTTCTTCTCTTTAATCTTAGTTTAAAAGATTTCTAGAAAGCGGAATAGCTTTGTAAAACACACAATATAGATTCAACGCTAAAGAACCATAAAGTTCCACACTGAAACTGGCCTCTAATTCAACTAGTTCCTTGTTGAAACTGACCACTGTGGAACTGTTTCCCTATTGGAATTAGTCTCTGTAATAAGCCATTGGTGTTGCGACTCACCAGGTCGTCTCCAAGGGCCACAGCCGCCACAGTCACCAGCAAAAGGACCTTCATCTGAAACGGAGAAGCGATAAAACCTCAGAAGGGCGTATTTGGTAGACATGTTAAGCACATGCCACGATAGATATTCATTACTCTACTGCGCTCAAACATCGCAAAACCTCCTCGTAAGCGGAATCATGAACATAGGTACATGATGATTAATGATATTCATGACGTTTTACCGAAAAACGGAAGCATCAAACTTTAAAGCTGATGAAATTCTAATGAAATCAAACTTCACGGTTATTCCAAATATTGAAACATTCACTGGATTACATCATATATCTCCAAAGCACACAAAATACTTACATCCCAGACTTCACTCTCTTTATGTTCCTCTCTCTCTTTCCTCCATCCCCCACTCTCTCTCTCTTTCCTCCCTCTCTCTTTTTCCTCCCTCTCTCTCTTTCTCTCTTCCCTCCTTCTCTCTACCTTTATTTTTCCCTCTCTCCCCTTCTACTTACCGCGATGAACAATCAGTCGATTGTGCTGCACGTGCCCACAGCCCTGCCTTTTATACCCACGAGCAGTTAAGCATTTCCATGACTGATGGTCACTTTTACCTCCACCCCCTGCCTCCCATCTCCTCTTTTTTTCTTTTCTCCTTTTCCTCGGTAAGTGGGTCATTAATAACCCTGACCAGATCTCTCCAGTGTGAAAGAGATTCTGAAGTAATAGTGGGATGTTTTTTTCTCTCTCTCTCCAAAAGGAAAAGGGTCAAAAAGAGTCTAGATAATAACTATACTTTTTTGTTGGCAAAATATTTTTAAAATATTACAGATGACGTTTAAAGTGTGGTTGCGTTTAATGTACAATAGAGCTAAACAATTAACAAGATGAAGAAAATCTATTACCATATATAAACAAATATATACACGGGCAACCCCTCACACAGATGCACACACACATGCACATACATGTGTACACACACGCAGACACACATTTATGTGCAAGGGAGGGGCTTGCAGGTCGATGGCTTATATCTGTCTGTCTGTCAAATTATTTACACATTAGTGAAAACTGATTGAATATTTGCAATACTTTGTTCGGAACTGCAGTAGTTCTTATTACATGGCCAACAAATTTCCCAAAGCTCGCAAAAATACTTCAAATATAATCCCGCATCCAAGTGGCCAAAGAAGCAGGCAGGAAGACGAACCCACGCCAAGTTCCTCTCCGCCTGACCTTGACCCCAGCTGATGAAGGCACTCGTGGGTAAGCATGAACCCGACATCTTGCAACTGCAAAGCCAGCGATCTTTTTCTAAAAGAAAAAAAAAAAAAAGTAGATTATTGTGTTTGCTGTTTCCTTTCGACGAGGAGCGCATTTTTCTGAAATTGATGTTATTTGAGTTGCGATTCATGTCTAATACCACAATCAGAATGGGTATTGCATATCTGCTGTTTCAGATCCCAAGGTGTGTCTGTGTGTGTGTGTGTGTGGCTTGGTAATGTGCACTGTGGATATGTACACCGTGTGCCTATGAGGGATATGATTTCAAGTTATTTGCTTATGGAAATCTTGTCAATTTCCGTCAAAACAAAATTAATTTAGATGCCCTTGAATAGAGGTAAAGGTCGTGTCTGATGGTCGTGACCACCAGACAAGGTAAATACAAGGTACTCCGTTTCATCAGATCACATACGCCGATACAATACACCTACACTCTACACAACCAACAACTGACACCCACATTACCCTACAAATACCTTGGAGCACAACTCACTAACAATCTATCTCTAAACACACATTGACTTCATCACGAACAGAGCAAAGAGAACACTAGGTTCCTGCGGAGAAACCTACACAACTGTACACCAGACATCAACTACATAGTTTACAACACACTTGTACGCCCAACACTTGAGGACCATAAAGCTGTATGGGACCCCTACACCAAGCACGACGTTGACAATCTCCAACTATGGCAGCCTGATTTAATACATACAATTACACGTGTACACCTAAAAAATAATAGTAACAATAAATAAATAAATATATATATATATATATATATATATATATGGACCAGCAAGAGAAACGAAGACAACACAAACATACAATCATGTACAATATCACTAACAACCTTATGAACATCAACAAACAGGAATACCTACAAGCAGGACATACACGTAGCACGAAACTCACACAACAGTAAGTTCCTTACATACATCAACATCGACTCTTACAAGCATTCTCTCTTCCCACGTACCATCCGTGACTGGGAGAGGCTATCTTAACACATCACTGAAACAAAAACACTCAAGACCTTCATTGACAAATTTAAAAAACACATGAGAAGACAAGCACCTTCACAAGCATAAACACTACTACTTATACCGTAATCCTTTCTCCCACACCCAGCAACCAAGCATTTATGCGTGTTATCCGCTTACCAACCCCCTACGCATTAACAGTGAGAAAATGTGACTATATTTGCTGCCAATCGAGTTAGCTCCTATATTTAATGACCACAGATTGTAATGGTGCTATAGTATTGGGTTTGTCTTGGCATTACTAAAGCTTTTCCATTATCTTAATATCCTCAAAACGATAACCAGTAACACCCTCTTTGACTTATGAATGAATACTACTTCCGCTTTTTACTGTGAGTTGCCAAGGTCATCCGTAACCACTTGGGAGTAACGAAGATATGTTCCCAGATGCCTTGCCTGTAGTTTATAGGTTTTGTGATATGTTAACGTAGTTATATATATTCACACATGTACGTATGTTCATTGGTGCGTCAGTATATGGATATTCACACTTTCGTAAGTAGTGTGTAAACCATGTGTGAATATTAAAGTTGTTTTTTTCAATATGCTTTGATCCCTACCATGAGCCACCCTTTCTTTCTCTTTCCGTATCTCTGTTTCCGTTATTTCTAGTTTTTTTTCGCATTAACGATAATTGCCTCACCGAGGAGACTATCTTTCCTTTGATCAGGAATGCCTCGTAAAAGGTCAAACTTAATATAAACATCCAAAGTAAGCAAAGTTTCTTTTATTCTTATTCACACATAAATAGGAATAAATACGGGCAACACCTCGCCATTAGCACACAATCCTCTCGACAGATTCCTTCCCTGCAGAGCACTCAACTGCGCGCCAACGGCCCCGCCCTCTGGCCTCCGCCCCGAGCTCTCAGTCGGAGCGCTCGCAGATGATGGACTTCTCGTGGTGGCAGGCGATGTCGTGCCACCTGACGCCGTCGTCATAGAAGTCGTTGAGGACGGCCACGCAGTTCTCGCCCCCTTTCTCGCGGTTGTCTGGTTGCGGTTGCTTCCTCCTGGTGACGACAACAGAAATTAGAAAACCAGTTGATAAAACGTTTTTATCTCATAGTATGGGGAAAGAAATAAATAGACGATAAGGAGGTTTTAACGCAAACAGGCAGACCGCGTCAGGACCCGCGCACATACCCGCCGGTGTGAGACCAGTTCAGACCCACGAAACGGGCTCCCGAAGGCCACACGAAGTCGCGTCCCCTGCGTTGGCCTCCGGTCCAGATCCACGGCAGGTCGTCTGAGAGGGAAGCCAAATCCGAGTACATAAGCATTCAGTAACACATACATAATAGACAATATAATCAGGCTTGTCAGTTGCGTGTGGGTGTCACCATGGGTTCATAAGTACGTGTGATGAAAACGCAGGGAAATTACATTCATCGATAACATCGGTGACGAAGGCGTCTTCTTCCCTGCTCTCGATGCTGATGCCCTTCCAGCCGCGGCCGAGGCTCGAGCAGTAGCTGTTGGCGCCCTGCCAGTCGTAGGTCCGCCCGCCGTCGTGGAGCCAAGCGAAGTGGTACTCGCTGTCGCCCCGCTGGTGGTCCACCTGCAATGTTAATGGCATTAATAAAGGTCTGATGCAGAATAAGCATGCACTTCTTCTCTTTAATCTTAGTTTAAAAGATTTCTAGAAAGCGGAATAGCTTTGTAAAACACACAATATAGATTCAACGCTAAAGAACCATAAAGTTCCACACTGAAACTGGCCTCTAATTCAACTAGTTCCTTGTTGAAACTGACCACTGTGGAACTGTTTCCCTATTGGAATTAGTCTCTGTAATAAGCCATTGGTGTTGCGACTCACCAGGTCGTCTCCAAGGGCCACAGCCGCCATAGTCACCAGCAAAAGGACCTTCATCTGAAACGGAGAAGTGATAAAACCTCAGAAGGGCGTATTTGGTAGACATGTTAAGCACATGCCACGATAGATATTCATTACTCTACTGCGCTCAAACATCGCAAAACCTCCTCGTAAGCGGAATCATGAACATAGGTACATGATGATTAATGATATTCATGACGTTTTACCGAAAAACGGAAGCATCAAACTTTAAAGCTGATGAAATTCTAATGAAATCAAACTTCACGGTTATTCCAAATATTGAAACATTCACTGGATTACATCATATATCTCCAAAGCACACAAAATACTTACATCCCAGACTTCACTCTCTTTATGTTCCTCTCTCTCTTTCCTCCATCCCCCACTCTCTCTCTCTTTCCTCCCTCTCTCTTTTTCCTCCCTCTCTCTCTTTCTCTCTTTCCTCCTTCTCTCTACCTTTATTTTTCCCTCTCTCCCCTTCTACTTACCGCGATGAACAATCAGTCGATTGTGCTGCACGTGCCCACAGCCCTGCCTTTTATACCCACGAGCAGTTAAGCATTTCCATGACTGATGGTCACTTTTACCTCCACCCCCTGCCTCCCATCTCCTCTTTTTTTCTTTTCTCCTTTTCCTCGGTAAGTGGGTCATTGATAACCCTGACCAGATCTCTCCAGTGTGAAAGAGATTCTGAAGTAATAGTGGGATGTTTTTTTTCTCTCTCTCTCCAAAAGGAAAAGGGTAAAAAAGAGTCTAGATAATAACTATACTTTTTTGTTGGCAAAATATTTTTAAAATATTACAGATGACGTTTAAAGTGTGGTTGCGTTTAATGAACAATGGAGCTAAACAATTAACAAGATGAAGAAAATCTATTACCATATATAAACAAATATATACACGGGCAACCCCTCACACAGATGCACACACACATGCACATACATGTGTACACACACGCAGACACACATTTATGTGCAAGGGAGGGGCTTGCAGGTCGATGGCTTATATCTGTCTGTCTGTCAAATTATTTACACATTAGTGAAAACTGATTGAATATTTGCAATACTTTGTTCGGAACTGCAGTAGTTCTTATTACATGGCCAACAAATTTCCCAAAGCTCGCAAAAATACTTCAAATATAATCCCGCATCCAAGTGGCCAAAGAAGCAGGCAGGAAGACGAACCCACGCCAAGTTCCTCTCCGCCCGACCTTGACCCCAGCTGATGAAGGCACTCGTGGGTAAGCACGAACCCGACATCTTGCAACTGCAGAGCCAGCGATCTTTTTCTAAAAAAAACGTGGGTTATTGTGTTTGCTGTTTCCATTCGACGAGGAGCGCATTTTTCCTGAAATTGATGTTATTTGAGTTGCCATTCATGTCTAATACCACAATCAGAATGGGTATTGCATATCTGCTGTTTCAGATCCCAAGGTGTGTCTGTGTGTGTGTGTGGCTTGGTAATGTGCACTGTGGATATGTACACCGTGTGCCTATGAGGGATATGATTTCAAGTTATTTGCTTATGGAAATCTTGTCAATTTCCGTCAAAACAAAATTAATTTAGATGCCCTTGAATAGAGGTAAAGGTCGTGTCTGGTGATCGTGACCACCAGACAAGGTAAATACAAGGTACTCCGTTTCATCAGATCACATACGCCGATACAATACACCTACACTCTACACAACCAACAACTGACACCTACATTACCCTACAAATACCTTGGAGCACAACTCACTAACAATCTATCTCTAAACACACATTGACTTCATCACGAACAGAGCAAACAGAATACTAGGTTCCTGCGGAGAAACCTACACAATTGTGCACCAGACATCAACCACACAGTTTACAACACACTTGTACGCCCAACACTTGAGGATATACAGCTGTATGGGACCCCTACACCAAGCACGACGTTGACAATCTCCAACTCGCCAGGTTTTATTACATGCAATTATACGTGTACACCTAAAAAAAAATTAGTAATATAGATAAATCAATAAATAAACATGGACCAGCATGAGAAACGAAGACAAGCACACAGACATTGCTCATGTACTTGGATCACTAACAACCTTATGAACATTAACAAACAGGAATACCTACAAGCAGGACATACACGCAGCGCGAAACTCACATCACAGTAAGTTCCTTACATACATCAACATCGACTCTTACAAGCATTCTTTCTTCTCACGTACCATCCGCGACTGGGAGAGGCTACCTTAACACATCACTGAAACAAAAACACTCAAGACCTTCATTGACAAATTTAAAAAAGACACATGAGAAGACAAGCACCTTCACAAGCATAAACACTACTACTTATACCGTAATCCTTTCCCCCACACCCAGCAACCAAGCATTTATGCGTGTTATCCGCTTACCAACCCCCTACGCATTAACAGTGAGAAAATGTGACTATATTTGCTGCCAATCGAGTTAGCTCCTATATTTAATGACCACAGATTGTAATGGTGCTATAGTATTGGGTTTGTCTTGGCATTACCAAAACTTTTCCATTATCTTAATATCCTCAAAACAATAACCAGTAACACCCTCTTTGACTTATGAATGAATACTACTTAAACTGTTTACTGTGAGTTGCCAAGGTCATCCGTAACCACTTGGGAGTAACGAAGATATGTTCCCAGATGCCTTGCCTGTAGTTTATAGGTTTTGTGATATGTTAACGTAGTTATATATATTCACACATGTACGTATGTTCATTGGTGCGTCAGTATATGGATATTCACACTTTCGTAAGTAGTGTGTAAACCATGTGTGAATATTAAAGTTGTTTTTTTCAATATGCTTTGATCCCTACCATGAGCCACCCTTTCTTTCTCTTTCCGTATCTCTGTTTCCGTTATTTCTAGTTTTTTTTCGCATTAACGATAATTGCCTCACCGAGGAGACTATCTTTCCTTTGATCAGGAATGCCTCGTAAAAGGTCAAACTTAATATAAACATCCAAAGTAAGCAAAGTTTCTTTTATTCTTATTCACACATAAATAGGAATAAATACGGGCAACACCTCGCCATTAGCACACAATCCTCTCGACAGATTCCTTCCCTGCAGAGCACTCAACTGCGCGCCAACGGCCCCGCCCTCTGGCCTCCGCCCCGAGCTCTCAGTCGGAGCGCTCGCAGATGATGGACTTCTCGTGGTGGCAGGCGATGTCGTGCCACCTGACGCCGTCGTCATAGAAGTCGTTGAGGACGGCCACGCAGTTCTCGCCCCCTTTCTCGCGGTTGTCTGGTTGCGGTTGCTTCCTCCTGGTGGCGACAATAGCAATTAGAAAACCAGCTGATAAAACGTTTTTATCTCATGGTATGGGGAAAGAAAATAGACGATAAAGAGGTTTTAACGCAAACAGGCAGACCGCGTCAGGACCCGTGCACATACCCGCCGGTGTGAGACCAGTTCAGACCCACGAAACGGGCTCCCGAAGGCCACACGAAGTCGCGTCCCCTGCGTTGGCCTCCGGTCCAGATCCACGGCAGGTCGTCTGATAGGGAAGCCAAATCCGAGTACATAAGCATTCAGTAACACATACATAATAAACAATATAATCAGGCTTGTCAGTTCCGTGTGGGTGTCACCATGGGTTCATAAGTACGTGTGATGAAAACGCAGGGAAATTACATTCATCGATGACATCGGTGACGAAGGCGTCTTCTTCCCTGCTCTCGATGCTGATTCCCTTCCAGCCGCGGCCGAGGCTCGAGCAGTAGCTGTTGGCGCCCTGCCAGTCGTAGGTCCGCCCGCCGTCGTGGAGCCAAGCGAAGTGGTACTCGCTGTCGCCCCGCTGGTGGTCCACCTGCAATGTTAATGGCATTAACCAAGAGAATGGGACAGGTATGAAGTTTGTGTTATTAGTCTTAGTTCAGAAAGAATTCTAGAAAATAGAATAGCTTTTCAACACACAGAGTGTAGATTCAACGCTAAAGAACCATAAAGTTCCACACTGAAACTGGCCTCTAATTCAACTAGTTCCTTGTTGAAACTGACCACTGTGAAATCATTTCCCTAATGGAATTGGTCTCTGAAATAAGCCATGGGTCATGCGACTCACCAGGTCGTCTCCAAGGGCCACAGCCGCCACAGTTACCAGCAAAAGGACCTTCATCTGAAACGGAAGAACGATAATACTTCAAAAGGGCGTATTTGGTAGACCTGTTAACTACTTACTGCATTAGTTACTCATAATTGTGCAATTGCTGTTTCATCTGTTGTGCTGAAATGTTCCAAAGCCTTCTCTGTATAAACGCATGATAGCTTATGATCATAATATGGCTTCCATATTTGTCCCATCCTGATGCTGAAAGTAGTGATGAAGGTAGTGCAAAGTACTAAAGTGATATCCTGCTTTGTCTACTAGTATGGTTTACATTAGTTTAGTGATAGCTTTTTAAAGCTAACGAAATTTTGATGAAAATGTGTTCACGGTCATTCCAAATACTGAAGCTCTCACTGGAATGCATCAAACCTCGTCCACAGAACGTTTCACTCTATTGTTGTTCTCTTGTTCTCTCTGTATCTTTTTCTCTCACTCTCCTTTTTTTCTCCCTCTTTCTATCTCCCTTTTTCTCTCTACTTACCGCGATGAACGGCCAGTCGATTGTGCTGTCCGTGCCTACAGCCTCGCCTTTTATACCCACGAGCAGCTAAGCATTTCCATGACTGATGAGCATGTTTACTCCCTCCCTCTCCCCTCCCCCTGCCCCTCCTCTTTTTCTTCTTCTTTTCCTCAATAAGTAGGTCAGTAATAATTCTCCCGAGATCTCTCCAGTGTGAAGGATACTGTGAAGAAACAATAGGATGTAAATTGTTTTGTTTTACTTCTTCCTCAAAAGGTAAAGGAAACAGGTGAAAACGTAGGGAAGGATAAAGCAAGACAGAGACGGAGAAATTGTGCAGTGATTTCCGAATATATATATATATATATTTTTTTTTTTTTAATTCATTGGATACCATCTGGTACAAAGTGGAAACTGAAATTCAAGTTTAATGTACATGTATAATTGATGAATCTGTGCGTGCGTATCAGAGAGAGAGAGAGGTGGAGGGGGGGGGGGGGACACACGGGTAAACAGAGAGAGGAGTGGGAGAAAAGAAGACATGCACAGACTGACAGACATTCACAGACTGAAAAAAAGGGAGGGAGGGAAGAGACAGTGACAAAGTCTAAACAAATAAGAGAGGGCGTGAAAGAAATGTTATTCATCTTATTCCCAGACGTGTCACTCTTACAGTTTAAACAAAACTCATTCGGGAGTATTTTCACCGCATTTCCCCACTCTTCGCTTGCATCCACGACCCTTGCAACACGCCTGCAATGGCCCATCCGCGCTTCCGATTTGCAAGGAAAAACAAGGAACTCTCCCTCAGGTGTAGCAACCCCGCTTACTCATCCCATCCTCTTGGCACCGTGCCAGTGCCTCCTGCTGGGCTGACCTTGGGGTTTGCAGAGGGAAGGGAGTGCGCTGTCTAGTAGGGTCTGCGGGCGGGCGTGCGCGTGGGGTTTCTTGCACTGGAGTTCTGGGCGCTGAGGGGGGTCTACACTCTCTTTGTGTCTACACACACACACACATACACACACACACACACACACACACACACACACACACACACACACATATATATATTTATATATATATTTATATATATATGTATATATATATATATATTTTCTTCTTCTTTAACAACCAATTATTCCACTGCAGGACATTGGCCACTCTCAATTCACTATTGAGAGGTTATATGGTAGTGCCACCCTTGCCCGATTGGATGCCCTTCCTAATCAACCGCAGTTCGGCGCGCTAACACCTGTGTCACGGCGGCGATTTCCCCTACGACACCTCCGTTTCACTTCTCAAGGCGATATGTCGTTTTCTCGCCGTGAGATCGGACTTAAGTTAGCAGTCGGAGTACAAGCATTTTTACGACCGCCGCGACGGGGAATAGAACTCGGGACCATATATATATATATATATATATATATATATATATATATATATATGTATGTATGTATGTATATGTGGTCATATACATAAATATAAATATATATATATATGTGTGTGTGTGTGTGTGTGTGTGTGTGTGTGTGTGTGTGTGTGTGTTTATGCATATATACATATATATATATATATATGTGTGTGTGTGTGTGTGTGTGTGTGTGTGTGTGTGTGTTTATGCATATATATATATATATATATATATATATATATATATTTATATATATATTTATATATACTTATATATATATATGTGTGTGTGTGTGTGTGTGTGTGTGTGTGTGTGTGTATGTTTATGCATATATATATATATATATATATATATATATATTTATATATATGTATATATATATTTATGCATATATAGATAGATAGATAGATAGATATATGCACATATATGTACACACTCACACACACGCACGCACACACACACACACACACACACACACACACACACACACACACACACACGCACACATGTACACACATACACACACGCACACACGCACACACACACACACACACACACACACACACACACACACACAGACACACACACACATACACATATTTACATACATACCATTTACATACATACTTACATGTGTATGAGGAGAACTGTTTAAAGATTAAACCGTCAGATGATTTCCTATATCAATTATCACTCTTGCAAATGCTATTATTTTTAAGCCATTATCACAAATAAAAATTATAATTGGTGATTTGACTCATATAACCTACTAATGTCACTATTTTGCTCGACGAATGTTAATATTTACTATTATATTATGTGAGTGATAAATATTTTTTTTTCTTTTGATGCTATTGTAATATTAATTGGTTAAAATCAATTAGGAAATGTATTTTTTTTTTTTTTTCAATACTATTGTCTCCTTACATCTGTGTGCTTATTTGTTTACGTGTTTTTTTTTTTTATAATCGATCGATATCAACTCATTTAGTTTGATTTAGTCATTTATTTACCACCCTGGATAACTGCACAGGTGTTGGCAAGCTGCGGTACATTTCATAACAATATATAATTGTATTACATTTGCATTATAGGCTATAACATTATTATGATGAGTGCTATATCAGTTAAAGGAAAGGGATAATTTCACAGTCCTTTATCTACTCATTTGCCACGCCAACGTAGAGCTTGGGCGTGGAAAGGCGTTTGATGTGCGGTCATGTGATGCTTCATTCCAAATATAGGATCCAATATACGTATAACTTCTAAGACATCAGTTGATATGAAATGGTTACATAGTTCTCAGTACCTCATGCTAGGTGGTCTGAAAGGCTGTAACACATGACACTCCGAGATATAATGTACACGTGTTCGCTTATACTCTTCATTACACAGTTTATACATAGTTTCTTCGACAAATTGTACTGACTTACCAATACAATCTACATCCAAGCCTGATTCTTGCAGTCACAATGTCACACTGTCTTGTTCTTGTTTTATATAAATCATAGATGAATCTTGCCTAAACCGGTAATAGTGCTTTATGCTACAGCTCTCTGGGCGTTAAGAATTAAATAATTCAGTCAAGTCCTCTTTGAAGGAAGCTTTAATGATGTATAGAAGCCTAGAAAGAGATACCCCAAGATGTATATCCACACTTTGCTTGTCATATGCTGGATCTGCTAGGCGATCAGCATGTTTATTCCTAGGGATTCCAACATGCGATGGAATCCACACAAAACGTATATCATGGCCTCGTTCTTTTGCACGATACACGTTTATCTTGATGTCATTTGCAATATTTCCTGCACCTTTGTCTAGAGTGTTCAGAGCCTGGAGAGCACTCTGTGAATCGCAGAAAATGACACCTGAGCCTTGATTCAATAGAAATTCAGTGGCCATGAGTATTCCTGCCAACTCGGTTTGCATAGTGCTAGCCCAATCATGAACCCTCCTACAATCCTGGTGCTGCAAAATATTGTTTTTATATACAACAAAAGCGCATCCTTATCGGCTCCCAGACTGCAAGGATCCGTCAGTGTAGCATTCATATGCATTGGACAGAGTTTCAAGATGCTCATTTATAATTTCAAGTGCATACTGCTTCAGTATAGCAGGGGTTACACTATCTTTTTGGGCAGTCGTATTATATACACTTTCCACGGTGGTACAGAACGTCCATGTAGGGTCTTAGTTATGGGAATGTTCAGCTGAGCTAAGTGTTTACACGTTACTTGTACCCATGGATTTGAGTAAGAATCGGTGTTGTCATTCAAAGTCCACTATTCTGTGTTTTAGTTGTCTTTGGAACTCTGTACATTGGAGGGGTATTAATGCATAACATTCTTTCATAAACAGAAGGTAAATTAAGTTCTGTTCTTATATTCACAATCCTTGTTGTTCTAGGGGCGCCAAGAATGACCCTCATGGCACTTCGACCAATACACGGCGTGGAGTTTCCGTAGATTTTTGCACATGTAAAATTATCTTTGTCGTGTTATTTAATTTTGATTCATTTGCTATAAAACAAAAAATAGATATATCATTAAAGTCGTAAATATGTGTAAAAAAAAATATTTACATATAGAAAATGCAAACGAACATAAACATAAATCAATAAATATATAATGGATAAAGGTTCAAATAAATAAATAAATAAATATATGATTAAATAAATGAATAAATAAAATTGATATTTTCCACCAGAGAAAAACAGACCATGATAACAACATACGAATAACATAAAAACTAATCATATTATAACTTGAACAATAACAGTAACCACATGAATAAGAACAACAAAGAACATAAATAATAACAATATAATAAAATGAATAACAACATGAAAAATAACAACATAACAATAACTGCAATAATAACAACAAAGTAATAACAAGAAAATTATAACATGAATAATAACAACAATAATAACAACATAATAATAACAACAAAATTATAACAACATGAATAATAACAACATAACAATAACTGCAATAATAGCAACATAGTAATAACAAGAAAATCATAACAAAATGTATAAAAACAACAATAATAACAACAATAATAACATAATAATAACAAAATTATAACAACATAAATAATAACAACAACAAAAAGAACATAGTAATAACAAGAAAATTATAACATGAATAATAACAACAATAATAACAACATAGTAACAACAAGAACAATCTAACAACATGAATAAATGCGTTTGAATTAATTTAATGAAAAGCTTAATTGTTCTTTTTATTTTTATTCATCCTCAATTCATAATAATTCATCATTATTCAATCTACTTATTGCGTTAGTTAGTTATTTAATATTTATTCATTTATTTAGTAATTTATTTAATAATTTACTCATCTCTCTATTCATTTATCTATTGATCTATTTATTCAAATACTTCTTAATAAGTTTCTAAGATGGCTTAAGTTATATATATATATATAATTATTATTAAGGACGGTTTTAAACATTCTTTCTAAGTATTTAAAAGGCTTAATAAGTTATTATCAAACTGCTGAATAATACTTAATACTTCTCTAAGACCATCATGGACCATATATCCACACTGTATAATAAAAATAATAAAACAAAAACGGCAGATTTTAGGCAAAGAACACTTTAGGTTTGAATCAACTCCTTCGATTCGAGATTAGTTTCTTCGTTTATTTGAAAAATAAATGGATAAATAAAATTATGATAATTATCATAAACTGGTATAAAGCAATACGAAGAGAGAGAGAGAGAGAGAGAGAGAGAGAGAGAGAGAGAGAGAGAGAGAGAGAGAGAGAGAGAGAGAGAGAGAGAGAGAGAGAGAAAGAAAGAGAGAAATAGAGAAAGAGAGAAAGAGAGAAAGATATATATATATATAGAGAGAGAGAGAGAGATAGAGAGAGAGAGAAAGAGAGAGAAAGAGAGAGAGAGAGAAAGAGAGAAAGAGAGAAAGAGAGAAAGATATATATATATATATAGAGAGAGAGAGAGAGAGAGAGTGAGAGAGAGAGAGAGAGAAAGAGAGAGAGAGAAAGGAGGGGGAGAAGGAGGGAGGGAGGGATGGGACGAGAGAGAGAGAGAGGGGGGGGGGGGAGAAAGAAAGAGAGAGATGAAAATGAGACGATTCATTATGAAAAAATATATAATAAGTATTATTTTCTCGCCCTTTTCGGCACCACATTTACCAGCGTTAAAATAGACTTTTTTCATTAGTAAATGAAAGAAAAAATATTGGAATGCTCACCTTTAATTACATTTTACACCTAAAACATCAATTCCACTCAAGAAATAAAGAATTTAGACATCATTCCTCTGGCAACATATACACATATAATCAAAGCCTTGGTCCTTTCATTACACGTTAGAATTAAAGCATTATCCTTCGGTAATTAACAGAAAACAGACAACACTGTTAATAAACACGACATTTATGTTTTAATCGAATATTAACAATGCATATCACATATCAGCACCTGCGTTTGGATTTGGCTCCTGGCCTTGGCTTCGGACGAACTAAAGTAGTCCGAAGTAGCCTCGTTGTGGTAAATTGTGGCGAATGGGATGAATAAATATGCCCCTGTGAGAGAATTGGATAATCTTTGGTTTAAATAGTTGACTCCTCTGTGTGATAGTGATAATCCAGATGTTTTTTGTTTCTTTGTTTGTAATCTGTTAATGCCAGGAATCCGAATGTGGTTGTTTGGTCACTGATCACTTATCAAAACTTGTTGTTCTTATTATCTCTATTATTGTTATTATGTGTATATTCGTATATTCCTTCTCTGGTTTATTTACGTTTTTATCAGTGCTATGTATCAATTTACTGATATATATATATATATATATATATATATATATATAGATATTTTTTTTTTTTTTTTTTTTTTTTTTTTTTTTTTTTTTTTTTTTTTTTTCTAAGAGGTGGCTCATAACGTTACTGCTTCATTTCTTGAGAAAGTAATCAAATTTTTCTTTTCCTTTTTTATTCTCGTCAGCTGATATTCAATACCTAAGAGTGTACATCTTATAACGTCCATGGATTATTTTTTACTGAAATGTTCTACCTTCAACACACTTTCTTAGTTTGTTTGTTTTTCTCAAAAGTACAAGTGAAAATCATCTTTAATGCTAAAGACTGTCAGTAATGCTTTGCCAGTGTGTTATGGATTTACCAGTTTATATATATATATATATATATATATATATATATATATATAAAATCAGTTGTAAAAGGCATTGCATAGTGGAAGGAAATACAGCCATAATTAGATTTACGCCCGTTTTCTTTCTGTGAACATTACTGTGTTTATGTTGTTTATTATTGAAAAACGGAAATAGATAACGAAAAAAATATTTTTTCTCCTTAAAATATCTTTATTCACTGCATTATGTTCTGAGATTCGCAGAGATGAATAATAAGTATAATAGTTTAGTCATGTCACTTGACTAAACAGAAAACGCACTGCAACAATTTTCAGCGCATAGAAAATGGAGAGAAAGAAAACTGGAATCGCATTAGAGAAAACGCAGTCCTTGTTGAGAGGAGAAACAAAATAATTTAAAAAATAATAATAAAAGGCCAAAAACTCATCCTGTTACTTTTACAGAGGCAATGGGGAAAGCACTAAGTTACGTAAGCATGAAAGATTTAAAAAACAAAACAAATCTTCAAAGAGAAAAAAAAATCTTAGTGCACAACTATTTCTTTTTTCTTCTTCTTTTAAGAATATTAAATGACTGGCTTATTTCATTACCTTCCGAACCACCAACAAAATACTAATGAAAGCAAGCGGATACTGAGACATGCCGACAGAATATTAATATTAATGAATTAATTAATTAAATGTGGAAGCTCATTTGTCACTCCGGCACCAAGGAAGTTTGATTTCAAATTCATTACATCTATTATTTTATGTATTTATCCTTTCATTTATATGTGTTTTTCTTTACTTGTTTGTTTTCTTTGTAATTATTGTGGATTAAATGTGCTGTAGTTCATCCCAACGTTACTGTTTTTAAAGATTTTCCAACTTAAGGATAACAGTTTCAAAAACAAATTAATTGGCGGGAAAATACTCCCCCCCCCCCCCCCGCCTAAATATCCAAATATCCACAAAAAAAAATATTGCAAACTAAGAGTCATTTATCCCAATGACAGAAATGTTTATACCGGTTGGCAATAGCGATAAGATAATACGAAAAAAAGTAATACATTTTCCAAAAGGGGCGCGAATCTTAGAAAAGGGTAGTCACATATTGGAAAGTTTAAATTCAAATGCCACTATTTTATACTCAAGAAAAAACACTAATAAAACATCCTTATAATTTTCTTTAAACTCTGGAAAAGGAATTTTATTTACAGATGTAAGTGAGGCGTGGAGGGAAGGACCAAATTCCTAAAGAGGGGCGAGGTATTTAAAAGGTTTAGAATGATGTGAATGATTCTTGCGTGATTACCCGCCATTTATTTTTAAATCTTGGAGAAAAACAAATATCTGGATTTTTTATTTGATTATACTATAGAGCGAGATTGAAAGGAAAATGAGCGAGAAAATAAGAATTGTGTTCAGAGAGTCCCACCTTTTATACCATTTACAGACGAAAATGTCTTTGTGTTTATTGAAACCTTACGTGTTGTTTACTCGTTCAAAAAGAGTTCAGTTATTAACACCCCCTTTCGCTGATTAAGACAGTAATAGTGATAATGATAATAATAATGATAATAATAATAATAGTAACAATAACAGTAATAATAATAATAATGATGATAATAATAATAATAATAATAGTGATAATGATAATGATAATGATAATAATAATGATAATAATAATAATAACAATAATAATAATAATGATAGTAATAAAAACAATAATGATGATAATAATAATTATAATAATAATAACAATAATGATAATAGCACTAATAACAACATTGTATTTAAAATATTCCTCTATTGATTTTTAATTGGGTAAATCTTGCAAATAACTAATTTACAAAAAAAAAAAAAAAATACTTTTCAGAAAGGATTACCTTAATATGTCATACTAAGGTAAATATGTTCAGTATTCCTTAAGATTGTGAAATAAACATTATCCAAAATACATAACAATAGTGGGCAACACTCATTGTACATGTATATTCAAAATAACGTATTGAGCCTCTTTTTCGTGCGTGTTAAGGCTTTGTTAAGAAATGTCGGTTATTCCTCAATACCCGCGTAAATTGTTTTTGTTGTTGTTGTTATTTGTGGTTTAAACTATTATTTACGACATTGCAGTTATCTTGATTATTTTTGTTGGTTTGTTTGTTTGTTTTGCTCTCTTATCGCGACCGCACTGTTTGCATTTTAATTATTTTTATACTTTTGGCGGGGAATTCAAAAGTGAGGAAGAAGACAGGCAGATTAAAGCAAAATTTGAATTTATTTCCAGATTTCACATAAATAAGAAATAAATATAGACAATTTCCGATGATGCGCCTCTGCACCGAAAGTCACGGTGATTATCCAAAAACCATGACAGTGATACAAACGCTCACATTTTCATTGGGAAGACCATCGTTCACTCGTTCAGTCGTTCACTCGTTCACTTCCCTGGTGTTCAGTTTGACTTCTCGCAGATAATGGACTTCTCGTGACTGCACCCCACGTCGTGCCACTTGACGCCGTCCTTGTAGAAGTTGTTGAGGATAGCAAGGCAGTTCTCGCCTCCTGCTTCGCGGTTGTCAGGTTGCCTCTTGCCAGTACTGTGGAGGGGGGGGGGGGAGAAGTGGTTGATTAAAAGAGGAATTTTTCCCTGTATAAGTCCACTTGTTTGTCCTTGTATAAGAATACGTGTTTGTCGCCGTCTCCAAGAGTATGTGATTTTTTTACTATGTTTAGGACAACATTTTGCTTGGGTGTTGCTGTTGATTTTTCTGTTTGTTGTTTTGGTTTTGTTTAAGGAGGATTAAAGGAATGTCTGTTGGTTTAAAAGAAGGATAATGGCCATTAACTACATTTTTGAATAGTATGAACTAGATGTAATTAACACCGTATTAGTAATGTTTCATATAAATTTGTGCACTGCCTTTTGATTTAATATTTGTTCATTTTTGTTTTAGACGGACTGAGAGCACATTCGGACAAACCAAAATGCCAACAATTCAAGCGTTGAACTTACAGTCCTGTGTGAGACCAGTTCAGACCGGTGAAAGGTTTTCCCGAAGACCAAGCGAAGTCGCGTCCCTTGCGTCGCCCTCCGGTCCAGATCCAGGGCAGTCTCTCTGAAAACAAGGGACAGGCTTCTTAATCGACGAGAAACGGAAAATGAAAGCAATGTAGGCCGAATGTGATATGTAGAAGCGAATGGTAAAAGAAAAGAAAAAATGTATATTAATAAAATAAATAATGTATAAACATATATTCTACAACACTGAAAGAAAAAGGTGCTTCCGTCACACAACTCAGCAGCGCAGTTCGTGAACGCGATGGTACTTACCTCCGGAAATGATATCGTTGATGAAACTACTCTCCCCGTTAGATTCGATGCTCACGCCCTTCCACCCACCACCGAGACCGGAGCAGTATCCGTTGGCACCGTTCCATCCATACACTCTGTTACCATCGTATTTCCAGGCGAAGTGGTACTGACTACCCTTCTCGTTGGGCGTCCACCTGTAACGTGCGTGTTATTAGTAGGAGAACTTTTTACCTGGGACGCGCTAGTTCTTCGTAAGAGGGAGATCGTTATATTCTTAACGTGCTTGTTATTAGTAGGACCTTTACTTGGGACCTGTGTTATTAGCGACAGGGAGAACGTTTTACCAGAAACGTTTTACCTGGAACGTGTGTATTCTTAACGAAAGGGAGAACAAGAACAGTCACCTGGATGCCTGTATTTTTTTTTTTTTTTTTTTTTTATGAAATTTAGGAAATGGAATAACTTTGTACAAGCAGAGGATATGATTACAAGACGAGGTAATATTTGGCAGGGTCATGTCATTAGTGAAAGGATTATGTTTATGAATGTACAGATAGCAAGTTATTATCATCATTATCATCATCATCATCATCATCATCATCATCATCATCATCATCATCATCATTTATCTTTTATCGGTATCGATTTTATGAATTATATACAGTAGATAAGAAATCGGTATAAGGAAAAAAGGACTGAATGCATAATGAATACTTAATGACCGCCCGCCTCGTTAGCGAAGAGAACACGTAATGAAGTGACAAAAAGGTGATCTATCGATACGTTTTATGAAGTCGATTTGTTATTAAAATTGGTCTCTTATTCAAATTAGGTATTCATGAAGATTTCTTTACCTTCGATAATGCAGCGCTTAATTGATTGCTATATAGATAATAATGATAATGATGATAATAAGAGTAATAATGCGAATAACAATGATAATATGAATAATAACGTTAATGATAATGACACTAATAATAGTACGAATAATAATGATAGCGATAGGGATAATGATAATGATAATAACTATAATAATAATAGAAACAATGATGATAATGATAGGAATAATGCTAATGATAATGACTATAATAATAATGTGAATAATAATGATAATGATAGGAATAATAATAATGATAATAACTATAATAATAATAGGAATAATAATGCTAATGACAATAATGACAGGAACACTTGTACTCTAACTCACCGGGACTTTCCTGCCCTGGCCAAAGACCGCAGCCACCAGTGTCAAGAGAAGAAGAACTTTCATCTGAAACGAAAAAAAAAAAGAAGGCATTTCAGTAAAAGGATGTGGGAGTCTCTGGCTGAAATCGTAGCCCTGAATTCCTCGTGTTCGCGGGACGAAATGGGATGGCTTTGAAATTAGATATTGATAAAAGAAACATGGCTGCATTAACTCAGTTGTTTAATGCTCTAAATGGTTATTATACTGATGAATAGATATAAAGATTTGAAGGGCTAAATTACTTATCAACATTAGTGTAATTAATTATCAGGCTTCTTGATCAACACATAAACAGATACCGATATATGGTGGTCTGTGAAAATTGATATTTATTATGAAAGGAAAATGTAAGTAGGCTTATGCAAGTACCTATACTATTTTGTTTGTTAAAGGTGGTAGGAACTTGTATTACAACCGCTATATTTTTTCATATTATTGATGATATAAGTACGTTCTTAATCTAATTTCCTAGGAGGTAATGAAGCATAAAAATGATAAAAAATATATATATATCCTATTTCGAAAATGAGATACCGCATATGTTTGAATTTCATGAAAACTGTATTCCCTGTGCGGAGTTTAAGACAAAACTACACTAACTGCTTTCTCTTTGATAATGATACATGTTCAACAAGGCATGATTGAACACCTCCACTTCTACCTCTCTCTCTCTCTTTCTCTCTCTCACTCTCTCTCTCTCTCTCTCTATCTCTCTCTCACACACACACACACACACACACACACACACACACACACACACACACGTACACACACACTCTTACACACACACACATACACACACACTCTTACACATACATACATACACTCTTACAGACTCTCTCACTTACAGACTCTCTCTCACTCTCTCTTTCTTTTTCTTTTTCTCTCTCTCTTTCTTTTTTCTCTCTCGCTTTCTTTTTTTCTCTCTCTCCCTCTTTCTCCCTCTCTCTGTGCTTACCATGATCAACACTCGGACGAATGTAGTGATTATGCTCACTCACTCGCCTTATATATGCACCAACGGCTGAGTTTGTCATGGTTGTCGAGTATTTTTTTTCTTTCTTTTTTTTCTTACATGATTTTACAAGTAGGTCAACTTCCTGACCAGAATAATGTGGAGAAACGAAG
>NC_061825.1:36145596-36150596 GCF_019202785.1 Penaeus chinensis
TGTGTGTGTGTGTGTGGATAGATGGCTAGACGGATAGATAGATGAACAGATAAACGCACAAACGGATAGATAGATCAAAATATATTCAGGTTAGGTAGACAGGTTGATAGACATAGACGGGTAGATAGAAAAATATATATTTAGATAGGTAGATGCATAGATAGAAAGCAATGTAGATAGGTGGACTGAAATACAAACTAAATTATGCATGATTATTGAACTGTATATACGAATGAATGATTGTATGTACACAGCGTTCTTAAGCACAATTATCTTTGAGGCCCTGTACTGAGGATCATGTCCGTTATCTCTGAGGCCCTCTACTGAGGATCATGTCCGTTATCTTTGAGGCCCTGTACTGAGGATCATGTCCGTTATCTCTAATGCCCTGTACTGAGGATCACGTCTGTTATCTCTGAGGCCCTGTACTGAGGATCATGTCCGTTATCTCTAAGGCCCTGTACCGAGGATCATGTCCGTTATCTCTGAGACCCTGTCATGAGGACCATGTCCGTTATCTCTAAGGCCCTGTACCGAGGATCATGTCCGTTATCTCTGAGACCCTGTCATGAGGATCATGTCCATTATCTCTGAGACCCTGTCATGAGGATCATGTCCGTTATCTCTGAGGCCCTGTACCGAGGTTCATGAGGATCATGTCCGTTATCTCTAAGGCCCTGTACCGAGGATCATGTCCGTTATCTCTGAGACCCTGTCATGAGGATCATGTCCGTTATCTCTGAGACCCTGAACCGAGGATCATGTCCGTTATCTCTGAGACCCTGTCATGAGGATCATGTCCGTTATCTCTGAGACCCTGTCATGAGGATCATGTCCGTTATCTCTAAAGCCCTGTACCGAGGATCATGTCCGTTATCTCTGAGACCCTATCATGAGGATCATGTCCGTTATCTCTAAGGCCCTGTACCGAGGATCATGTCCGTTATCTCTGAGACCCTGTCATGAGGATCATGTCCGTTATCTCTAAGGCCCTGTACCGAGGATCATGTCCGTTATCTCTGAGACCCTGTACCGATGATCATGTCCGTTATCTCTGAGACCCTGTCATGAGGATCATGTCCGTTATCTCTAAGGCCCTGTACCGAGGATCATGTCCGTTATCTCTGAGGCCCTGTACTGAGCATTTTGGTGGATGTAGCAGCTCTTGAGGATGTCTGTTCTTCGTATGGGTAACCAGTGCATTGCACGTTGCAGGCAGAGGCAAAAACTTGTTGCTTTTGAGCCTGAGGTGGAAGATACCTCAATGTCACAATGGATGAAAATCTTACAGGATTACTATTAGCTTTGTTACCTTTGCAAAAAAAAAAAAATAATAATAATAATAATAATTTGATGCCAGCGATCTTTCTATAAAAATCAAATTATATTCAAGTAAAAAAAGAAAAAAATGAAACAGAAAATACTAGGAAATACTGGCTTCAACAGGTTACCTAGTTACCTATTTTCTGTTGGGTTTTTTTTCGCTTATTGTCACAGTGTTTCGTTTCGTTTCATCTACACTTATACCATATTTTTTTTGTTTTGTTTTGTTTTTATGATCCTTCGCTGGATTTTAAATATGTCCTTATTTGCTGGTATTTTTTTATGTCACATCATTATCATTTCTAACAATAATTGCGATTAATTTGTAGTTTTTTTTTTTTTACTATTTCATAAGTTTCGTTCGTAGTCAAAGAACCACAAGATTTGGTAACGCCGCTTTATAATGATAATTGTTATTGCTATTACTATTACTGTTGCTGTCTATGTTATTGTTACTGTTATCATTATCATTATGGTGATAATAATAATGATAATATTGACTGATGATGATGATGATGGTAATAGTAGTAATGATAATGATAATGATATCAGTATTAGTAATGATAATTATCGTAATAATTGTTATGATAACTGTGATAATAATGTTCATAATGTTCATAATTTTATTATCATTAATATTGTTGTTATTTTTTATTATCATTATTATTGATATTATAATTGCTATTATTAGTAATATTATAATTATTATCATTATTAATATCTTTGTTATAATCAACATTATCAGTGTTCTTTTTATTAATATTCATATTATCAATATTATCATAATCATCACTATCATCATCATCACCATCATTATTGTTATTAGTATTATCATTATTATCATTATCATTATTACTATTATCAACATCATCATCATTATTATTACTCTTATCTCTCCTTTTATTTTTTTTTTTTTTTTAATTATTTTATCATTCATATATTTGCCCACTTCCCATCTACCTAATTTATTCATATTCATATATTTATCTCTATTTCCTATTTGCTTCGTTATTTGTTTTTCTTTCATTTATCTCATTTTTCGATATCCATATATTTCTCACGTGTTTCAAATTATTTCCCTTTTTATCTCTCCTTTCCATTTTCTTTTTCTTCTCATTCATATCTCCCCCCACTTCCCATCTACCTCATTTACACAATTCATCCTTATTTATTTATTTTATTTATTTATGTATTTATTTTATTATTATTAGTTTTATTCATTTATTTTTTTTTTTTTCCCCTTTTTCTCTTTATTTAAAATATCGGGGGAAAAAACTTTCTCCTTCTCCCGTGTAACCTTGACATTAATAATTAAATGTGTGTATTAAATCATTTGTTTATTGTTTACTCTTTGTGAGTATTGATTGGTATCTTGCTTTTGTTTTTGTTTTCTTTTTTGTTGTTGTTGTTTTGTGTGTATCGTTGGTTTATTGTTTTTGTTGTTGTTTTGCATTTGTTTGTTTGTTTTCATTTGTTTGCTTTTTTTGTGTGTGTATCGTTGGTTTATCGCTTTCTTGTTGTTTTGTATTTGTTTGTTTGTTTGTTTTTCATTTGTTTGTTTGTGTTTTGTTTTTTTTCTTTCTATGTTTCTGTCATTTTGTTTTATTTTATTTATATACGTATGGATAGATGAGTAGATAGGTAGTCATATTGATAATGGGAAAAACAGTATAACTATTAACGACTGTTATGAATTTCATTATCATAATGATAATAATAATAATAATAATAACAATAATAATAATAATAATAATAATAATAATAATAATAATAATAATAATAATAATAATAATAATAATAATAATGATAATAATGATGATGATGATGATAATACTAATAATAGTAATAATAATGATTATTATTATTATTTTAGTAGTAGTAGTAGTAGTAACATCAATACTATTACTACTACTAATAATAGTAATAATAATGATAATGATAATAATAATAATAACAATAATAATATTAACAATAATAACAATAACAACAATAATAATAATAGTAATACTAATGACAATTATAGTTATAATAATTATGATAATGATGATAATTATTTGTTTATGATGATGATGATAATAGCAACAATATAAATTATAATGATAATACAGATGATTATGATGATGATGATAATGTTAATAACAATAATGATAATGATATGGATTATTATCACCATTATTATCATCATCATTATCATTATAATCATTCTTATTATTATCATTATTAATAGCCTACCAACAATAACAACAAGAATGATTATAATAGTTATGATAATAATGGCTGTATTAATATCAGCAATGTGTATAGTAACATCAATACAGATAAGAGTGATATATACAAAAAAAAAAAAAAAAAAAAAAAATGCGCTAAGCAGATGACCCTATTCTTCTTCTTTTTGAGTAAATAAAAAAATAAATCAATAACAAATACCCAAAAAAAGAGAGAGACAGAGAATAAAAATACACAATCGATAACCCCATCACCTTGAACAGGGGCATCACACAAATATTGTTCGAGTTCCCATGTCTTCTCTCTCTCGCTTTCTCCTCCTTGTTGCCAGGGTAGCAACTCTTCTTATGGTTTGCTGTTCAAGCAAATGTCTTGTTTTCGTTTATGTGGGGTTTACCGAGTGTTAAAAAGATTTGATTTAAAAACTTTAAAGATCGTTTTCTTTCTTTCTTTCTTTTTCTTTCTTTTAGTTACGATGGTTAGAAATATTCTTATTGGGGGGAGGGGTGTAAAGGTCAACGAGATTTAATGAAGGTCGTCGAATGAAAAGTAGGATTGATGACGTCCCCGCTGTCTGTCTGTTTTCCGGTGTGATTTAAATCAAGCCTGTGGTCGCTTTACCCTGTTATTTTCTGTGTCTGTCTGTCTAATTCTCTCTCTCTCTCTCTCTCTCTCTCTCTCTCTCTCTCTCTCTCTCTCTCTCTCTCTCTCTCTCTCTCTCTCTCTCTCTCTCTCTCTCTTACCCTCTTTGTCTCTCACTCCGTCTGTCTGTCTGTCTGTCTGTCTGTCTCTCAATTCGTTTGGTTTGTTGTTGTGTGTGAGTATTTATGCGTATATATGTGAATGTGTGTGTATGAATGTGTGTGTCTATATGTGTGAATGTGTGTGTGTGTGAATGTGTGTGTGAGTGTGTGTGTGTGTGTGTGTGTGTGTGTGTGTGTGTGTGTGTGTGTGTGTGTGTGTGTGTGCGCGCGCGTGCGTGCATGTGTATGTGTGTCCATCTAAATTTGTGCAAATGTGCGTACGTCTCAGTATGAACAATCATAATAATTAGCCAGCAGTCTCACAAACCATGACAATACTTACATAACCGACAACAATGACAGCGACAACGAAAACAAGGATACCAACAAAGAAATCGGGAACAACAGCAACAACAACAACAACAACAAAAATGTTTTTATGTCTGACCTCGGCAGAAGACAGCCATATTGTGCAAGAAGGGCAGGAGGATCTGTTGCAATTGCCCAGTCCTCGTGCTGCGTGCGTGTTGAAGCCGCATGGTAGCTCATCAAGTTGTAGAATTGATGAGCTATGGTAATGAGGATGGTAATATTGGTGATGATGATGATGATGAAAATGATGATAATAGTAATGATTTAAAAGATTATCGTGGTGGGGCTAATAATGATGATATTAATGAGAGTGAGGATGAGGACGATATTAATAAA
>NC_061825.1:36160596-36170596 GCF_019202785.1 Penaeus chinensis
AAGCTTTGAAGGAAGGTAAAGTTTTTGTAAGTTTTAACAGTACATTGGAGTAAACTTTTAGTGTGGTTATTGTCTTGAAGATAAACATTTTGAGAATCTGAGAAAGCTATTGGATTAAGATGATCTAAAAGCCTATGAATATGTATAATGGAAAAAAAGGAAGGGGAAACATAAGATCATTTGCATATCTTTTTTTTTTTTTTTTTTTTTTTTTTAATGTATGTTGCAAAGTCCATAATGCCTTGGCTTGTATGGCACTTTGGCGACTTCTGTGCATGCTAGGAAAATCAGCGCATTTAGACCTCCTTGGTAATTTATTTGAACCAGTCCAAGATCTCATGCCGAATATATGGACGAAATTTATTGGCCTTTGCCAGCAGTTGAAGTGCCAAGGCTGTACTGGTGGATGATATTTAAATGCTGAATATTTCTTTGCCTCTAGTCCTATTAGCTGAGCTTTGGCTCTGAAAGGTTGACTAAACTTAGGTGAAATGTTTTATTGAATTGGAGTGACTTCAAGCTTGTTATATAAACTTTCCTAAAGCCTCGGCAGAATAACTGGTAGAAGTGACTCTTGCTGTCCAGCAGTAAATGAGGCATGCATTATGTTTTATCATGCCAGTTAAGACTTAATTCTGCAGAAATGTCTCCATTAGATTTCACACAAGTGACTTTGAGTGCCTTTTTTGAGTGTTTATTAAGTATTAATGCACGAGTTTCAAGAGACCTTGGTTAAACCATATGTACATTTACATATTACAGTTCATACTAAAGTTCCTGCATGACCCGCTTGGTAGGGAAGGTTTATATTCCCTAGAATAATCCAATGCATTCTGGTTTCCATGTGAATCATTTTTTATCTAAGTCGTATCAAATGTTTAATATGATGAGTAAATCCTCTTGGTCCGTGTTTATGATCTAAATGATTCTGTTAAGAGGTCTGAGAATAGTGTTTTAAAAGTACTGAATGCTATTTTGTTACACAATGGTTTAACTTTTTTTTTTTTTTTTTTCCTATTTGCAGAGTAGATTGGTCCTGTTTATTTGATGAATGACGGAAAGTTCAGTTTTTTTGATGGTAAGTTCATATTGGCTTTACATTTGCATTGGCTAAACCAACTTTGGTATTGACAAACTGGTATTTTAGAATGGCTTCTTTTGGCCTCCTTTTATAAGTGTCAGTTTGGCACCCTTTTAATTTTGAGCAACTCTTAATTGGCTTGCTAAAATCTGGGCTGTTAATTAAATGTGTACACCATTTTTGAAATTGCATGAAAAGGGTATTGTTTACTGCCCTTCATTTGAACTTGTGGGTTATGTTTTTTTTTTTATTATAAGTTTTATACCGATTAACCATTTCATGAATTGAAAGTGGGCATTAGTTTTATCCATTTATGAAATGAATAATTTGTTATGATGAGTAATCCCTCTTGGTCCGTGTTTATGATCTAAATGATTCTTTTAAGAGGTCTGAAGTGAGAACATCATTTTATTAGAAGGAAATTTTTTTTGCAGATGTTGTATTGGAATTTTTTATTTTGCAGGAGCTGGTGTGGTTGCAGTGCCAACATGACTTGAGTGGAAAGTGCCAGGGGTGGTACTTCTATAGGTAAGTACACACACACTCGCACTCACACACCTAATCTCCGTAATTTTCTAAAGTGATGAGTAAATCCTCTTGGTCCGTGTTTATGATCTAAATGATTCTGCTAAAGAGGTCTGATAACAACTTAGCTGATAGGTGAGGTATGTTGTTCATTATTAGTTATTAATTGATTTTCTATGTGTTTTGCAGGGAATGGTTGACCTGATGTTTGTCAAAAGTTTAAGGATGTTTGTTTTGGTAAGTTTTTCTTTGTCATATGTATTAATCTTAACCCATGTCACCAGAAAAATGTGCCCATTTTAGAATTTATTGTGAAATGTGTCTGCATATTGATGGCTCTGGAAGTTCTTTGCCACAAAAGTCAATTAGTAGACCTTGTGACCTTGCCTGATTTCATCCACCTTTCCTTGAATTCACAGGAAAACCTTTTTTGCTATGATTATCTATAGTGTTATTTTTATTATAGACCTCATAATTACAAAAATCTTATTGACATTAGTAACAGCAATATAACCTAAAATATTTCTGAATCAAGGGAAAGGGTAAACCGGCGAGACTGGCAGTACTCGAAATTGGCTCATTGGTGACTTAGTACAAGTGGAGCCATCTATGTGTAAAAACCATTAACCCATTCGCCCTGTGTGGCAAGAATACATGCCATGCCCACTGTAATACACGTTTATTTATTGTATTTGCACATAGATGGCTCTACAAGTTCTTAATAAACCAAATAGCTAGTTATTTGAACTACCTATCTCATCTGTTTACCCTTTTCCTTCTCCATGAAAGGGTCGTTTGTATCATTTCATTGTCTAAAATATTTTAATGACCATTTAATAATCATAACATCAATAACAGTAACATTAATTCCATTTCTATCGATACTAAGAAAAACCCACTTTCCCGCCAATTCAAGGAATGGGGAAATCGGGATCGGTAACTAGGGCCTACTGATAGACTCCTTGTCGGCTGAGCACATGTCGAGCCATCTGTATGTAACGCAATTCACCAAAAACTACAGGGGACCGAACATAAGTTTGGGGCCAATGGGTTAATAAAGTAAGCTCACAGTGGGCATGGCATGTACTTGCATTCCATGCCCATCTGTGTTTGGTTAGAGTGAAGAATTTACTAAATAGTATTGATTGATACTTCATTTCTAATTAGCATTTTTTATAAATCCAATCTCCTCTTCGTTAGATGTATTTGACAGGAATTGTCTTTTCGATGTCTTTATATTTAAGAAAATTTATATTAAATTAGCTTGTTTAATATGCAATTTTTTTATTAATTTGTATCTCCAAGGTAGCATTCTGGCTTTTGGTTGTAAGGTAGCTATATCAAAATTCAGGGCATTTATCATTGGGAATTTGTTCTCTTAACTGGTCTTCCAGTTTATGCCAGAACATTTGATCATAGGCCTTCATAGCTAATGATCTTGATAGTTTTTATGAGAAGTAGAATCTTTGCAGTTTTCCTGCCTTGTAAATATATTGTATTTTCATGTTAAAAAAAAAAAAAATAAAGTAGGTGGTGTTGATATGGAAACCGACTATATTTAATCCATTCGCAATGCGGAAAATGAAAAAAAAATGGAAAATGCTGGGCTCATTTTTCATATTTTTTTGTGAAATGTCTACATATTACCTGATTTCACCTTTCCTTGAATTGGTGGGGAAATGTTTTTTACTAGTGCTTTGAATATCGATGGTGTTATTTTTATTATAAACATTATAATTACTATGTTATAAACAATAGTAATAACAAAATAAAACAATGTAAAATATTTCTGTAAATTAAAGAAAAAGGTAAACGGACGAGACAGGCAGTACTAGAAATTGGCTCATTGGTGTTTTAGTAAAAGTGTAGCCATCTGTGTAAAAACAATTAAACCGTAAACTCAGTGGGCACGTCACAGATACGTGACCTGTCCATCGCAAATGGGTTAGTATAAACCTAATAAAATCATTGTATATCAAGGTGACTTTGTGATGAGTAAATCCTCTTGGTCCGTGTTTATGATATTAATGATTCTTTTAAGAGGTCTGATTTGTGTTCAACAGATATTAAAATTGCAAAAATTTATGAATGTACTGTAGTGCCATTTTATTCTGCAGGAAGCTTGAGGGTTTGATGCTGCCAACATGAGCTAAATGCAAGGTGTCCAGGGCTTATGGTCAAATCGGTAAGTTGCTGCTACTTGCAATTTTTCAGTAATTATTGAAGTGATGAGTAATCCCTCTTGGTCCGTGTTTATGATCTAAATGATTCTTTTAAGAGGTCTGAAATTTAAGGAATATAGTTGCATTATACATTGCTAATAATTGGAAATTAATGAATTGTCTTATTTTTCACAGAAGTGGCATGGCTTGTCAGGATGTGAAGTTTTTAACTTTTGCTTTGGTAAGTTTTTCTTGTATATCGGTGTTGACTAAATCTCTCTATATATGATTAAACTTTTAAATTAAGTTAAATGCTTTTGCATGTCCATAAAGCCATTTAATTTTTTAGACAACTTGTCATACCGCATTATGAAACTAAATAGGATGTACTTTTTGTGACCTAAAGCTGTGTATCCATATTTAAGCTTCAATATGTGGTTTATAGAAATGGCTACCATGTGTCATACAAGTTTGTTGTTTGTTGTTTGCATTCTGTATCTCCAAGGTAGCATTGTTGTTTCTTTGGTCGTAAGGACGCTAGATCAAAATCCAGGCTACTTATCGTTGGAGATTAGTTCCTTAGCTGGTCTTCAGGTTTATGCCGGAACAACTGATCAAACCCATTCTTGCTCATCTTGACACGGAGTTGCACACAGGAAAAACATGACCAATATTATTTTTCCAGGTATTTGGAGATCACAAGCTGATGGTATTGACCAGTGGCCGTGAAGATGGAGTAAAGGTAAGACCTCATTTTTCTATTGGATATGGACTTTGAATTACATTATAAAGTGATTGTGTACAGGATGAAAACCTTTTTTCAGAGCATTGGGTTATGAAAACCATGATTACGTTTTGACATCTGAAATCCTTGTTGTAGGATTTCTCTCGGTGAATCTGGCCTGAGTCTAAGCTTGTTCCTGTTTTCCAGATGGATTGAGAAAAAATATGCAGGCAGAGTTGGTATTACACTCAACCATCAACAGTGCTACAAGGTATGATTGTCATTTTTTTCTTTTCTCTGGTAGCATAATTGATAGAAAGATAAGGATAAGTTGCCAATTAATGGTCTACAACCATACCCTAAGATTGTCCCATGTTTTCTCGTCTATTTTGATAATCCCTGAAGCATTTCATCTCGATCACTGCCCCCAAAATCTTCATGATGAAAACCTTTTTTCAGAGCATTGGGTTATGATAACCATGATTACTTTTTGACACCTGAGAAAGAATGCAATTGAAATAGATAGCAACGGCAATGAATATTTCAGATTTTTGCTTTTTTTTTCCAGGATCGTCCAGAAGTAGCAGTTAGGTTGTCATCAGCGACTGCAAATAAACATTGATCTGATTATCAATTTTTTCTTCTTATCCTTTTTACATGTATAGAGAAATTTGTAAGAGCAATACTAGTGAGAGATCCTAAGTGTTTTCCAACATGAAATAAAACCCCTCTTGGAATTGCTTCAAGGGAGTAAAAATAACGGCAAAGGTGACACTGTAGTTCTTGTTCTGTGGTGTGATGCTTAATGAACCAATTTTGTCCAAAAGTGTAAATAACTCTTTATTTGTATTACTGATGGGGGTTAACTATAAATTGCTCTTTTTGGGATTTTTTTTTTTTTTTTTTTTTTTCCCCTGTTTAATTCTAAGGGCAAGTAAGTGCAACCAGCTTTATTGGAAAGACCAAGGCCATCCACACAACGGTCAGAGAAAGCGTGGCCAAAACTTTTACCACGGAGAGCGGGAAAGCACTGTCCACAGGCTGATTGGCTGTAGAGGTAGTTGGGACTCGGTTTACCTAGAAACCAGAACGGCCAGTTTGCTGAATATTATGTAGTCCATGCCCATTTGTTTTGTAAATAAAAATACCCATTTTGATTGGAGACCTAATTTAATGTGAAATCAGATACGGGAACTTCACTTGATAATTGGAGTTGCAGAAATGAATAACTCTGTGCTTTGAGATGGGGTCGGAAGTTGTCCCCAGCCATTCAGGATCTTCAAATAGCAGTTCAAAGTTACTGAAACATTAAGGTTTGATTGTGGGAGCCTGCAAGAGACCCAAGAACAGGCGCTTACTCTTTTGAGTGACTGCTACCAGATGCAATATCCAACATTATGATTATTAGTAATGCCAATCCGATTGAAAGAGGGCAACTTTAAATGATATTGCCAACTTGAAATATTCTATTCTAAATATCGTCAGAGGGAGGGGAAGGTGTTAGTCCAAGAGTTGACTATTAAGACCATACCGATTAATTAACGATGCAACCCCAGTCCCTTGCCCTTTGTGTTGGGGGGGGGGGGGGGACCTTAGGAAACAAAGACTTCCCCTATCCAATTGAAAGGATGACTGTGCCAGCCATGAGACGGTATTCCCTTGATTAATTGTCCCCCCCCAATCCCTTACCCGTTGTTGTCGTGGGGGGGCTTAGGAGGCGGAGACTGGGACCCAATGCTGGGGAACTCCCCAACCTTGAGACTCAGCCCTCCACTCAACAAATTTTGCATGGTCTTTTTTTCCCCCTCCTACTTTTTCCTTACTGTCTCTTCACCAACCCCTTCTACTATCCACTTCCTAAGGTGTGAGAGCCGTGCTGAAAGGATGAAAGGCTGACTTTGTGCCAGTCCTGAACGGCCTGAGGGAGCCATGGGCACGGTATTCCCCTGCTTTAGTTTTCTAGCCCTTACCCCTCAAGCGACCCTGAGGGGTGGACCGTTTCTCTCCCCAACATACTCCAGGCTTATCATGGCCAACAATGAATAACCATTAACCATTAACCATACCATTATTAGAAGCAATGAGGCTTGCCTCTTCATCAAATAGCTCCACCAATTCAAACTCGCCCGATTCCCTGACCCCAGGCTCTCCTTTGACCACGGCTCTGAACACTACAACTAATACCCCCTCCTCAATGCCGACTAGTACAGTATCGACCCTAATCAACACCCCAGGAGACATTTCTACTCCCAACATGCTCAACTTCAACAACTATACCCCCACAACCTTCTTCATCAACTACCACATCCTCCCTTATTACTACCTTACAACCTTATTGTCCACCTCCCCATAACACTACCTCCCTCAACACAACTCCCTCTTCCACATGCCCCCGTCCTTCTACTTCCCCCATCTCTACAAAATTATTAAATCTATTTAGCCCAGCCAAATGGGACCGATTTTTTCGTGATCCCTCCCACAACTTCTCACACTTTCTGCTTTGACAACCTGTTTTCATTCCTCAAATGCATATACATCCTTCACTTGATCCTATACATTACCTTACCCAACCTTAACCCATTTACTCGTCAATTCCTTTGCCCAACTTTGACAACTAATCACTAACTCAACCACCATTCACTACCATTTACTATAGTGCTACATGACATTAGATGTCTAGCACATTTATTTTGCTTTTAACCATTAACCATTAACCATCCCCATAAGGTCTGTATAGAGAATCTTGCCCTGTCAGACCATATGAACACCCACCCCGTCAATGACAAAAATGTTGGCGTTTTGTCCGCCCTGCGAAGCACTCGCTCCACAGCCCGCTGCCCTCTATGTACCCAACTTGGCCATGGCCGTTCAAACTGCCCACCTCAATCCAGCACAATCTTGTACGTGTGCTAATTGCAGTGGCTCCCATAATATATTTCATAGGGGCTACCATGCCTCAAGTTCGAATCTGAGGTAGCAGTTCTCAGATAGAAACTGTATCTCTACAAGAGGCCAGACAAGAAGCACGCCGACGTGTTTTTTTTGTTTTTTTTTTGTCACTCCCTATTCCAATACCATCCCTCGCTCCACACCTATAACCTCTACCTAAATAAGCTCTACATCTTCCTCCGTACCACCTCCCACCTCTACTTCCCCCACCTCCCAGTCAAATCCTTTTCCCATTCTAAATCCAGATACTCCAATATCCGCAACTGCCCCTATGTCTCTCCCTACTCCTCGCCTTACCTATCGCACCAAACAATCCAAACGTCCCACCCCATCTTCTACCACATCCCATCCCATATCCACAACCCCTCAGAAGTCTATCTTCTCTTCACCTTCTCACAGAAAAACTGTTTCCCAAACCATCGCCCAAATCCCTTCCAGAAAGCATTGGGGACATTAGAAACTACCTAAGCATGACCTAAAAGAATGTTCCTCTCTTCCGGCTACATTCAAAGTGACTGGCGACCTTCATCATTCTATCAGGAAAACCTCCTCATTCTGCCCCCGTCCTCCATATCCACAATAGCCTCATATCTGACCCTCTTCAAGTAGCTACTGAACTTGGTGCCAATCTTAGCCGCTCTCACGTTTCTCCTCTTCTTTTCCATAAAATCAGACAAATAACACTCTTATCTCCATCTTTCGTTTCTGTACATAATCTTATAATGCAGTTTTTTCTTCTGAAATCTCATGCACTTGAAGGCCCAGACGGTATACATTACCGTATGTCACGATACCTTCCATCTACCTCCATGTCCTTCCTTCTATCAATATTCAATAACATATGGACAACCGGAAACCTTCCTCCCCACTGGCGTGAAGCCCTTGTACTACCTTCCTTAAAACCAGACAAATCAAGCACCCTTCCACATGACTACCGTCCCATAGCACTCACAAGCTGCTTATGCAAATTACTTGAAAGGATGGTTAACATTCGGCTAATGTGGTACCTCGAATACCCAGCCCTTACCTTTCCAAACCCCAAATCTCTTGCTCGTTGTAGAGACGAACTGAGGCCCAAGGTAGGGGATCCCCCCTACCTTGGTCCTCGGCCCTCGCCGCAACTAATTTTGCGTGGTGTTTTTTTTTTTTTTTTTAAATTTCCCTTTTCTTTATCTTCTTGTTCTGTCCCCTTATCCTAATCGTTAATAATACTTTATCATAATCCTCCGGACTCCCTTAACTTAACTTCCCCTTCTAACAAACTTTTTCCTTATACTATACCCCATCAGCTTCTCCTCTCTACCCTTTTCACTACCCTCTAGTGCTGTTCAACCTGTAACTTTACCCAAACCATTAATTCATTCCTAATCCTTTTCACTACTACACTTTATCATAGTACCAAGTGACCTTTGGTGTCATATAGCACTTCCTTACCTGGGAGCTTTGCCCCCAAGCATCACGCTCTCACTATATTTTGAATACGTCGCTAATGACCTTAGATGTTGACGCGGTAGAAAATTTTTAGTAAATTAAATAAATCAGCCAAATCGCAAGGCGGAGGAATAGTAAGCGACAAGTGAGTTATAATTATAAGGGCCCACTGTAACTCTTCGAAGGAGTAGTAGTTACAGCCCTTGGACCATTGGTTCCTAAAGTGGACGGTGGAAAGATCTGGGAATCGGCAAGGCAAAAGGGGGAGACGGCTAAAACTTTTAGATGAATTAGTTTACTAAATTAGGCTTTTTTGTTTGAAATACATCGTGTTTAATCTTGTTTTTAATTTGAAGCATACTTAAAAAAAGGTATGTTCGCATGTGCTCATTAGGGGGGGGGGGGGTGCTAAGAATCCACCTGGAAAGCAAAGGAACACCAGCCTGGAAAAGTTTGGGAACCATTGCCTTCGACCAGTCGTTCTAAACGTTTCCAGGCTAGCGCCCCCTTGGCTTCCAGTTGGATTACACCTCATAGACATGCGAACACGCTTTTTTTTTTTTTTTTTTTTTTTTTTTTTTTTTTTGGTATGCTTCAAAATGAAAACAAGATCAAATACACTTTATTCACAAATAAAGCCCAATTTAGTGAGCTAAATTAATCAGCAGTTTTAGCGGTCGACCCCAAGATGTAAGTGAGCCTGGAGTCAATATCCAATCTCATCATGGTCGCAGACGAGACACCGCGAATACGGTAGATGACGCTCCGAGAATGACGGGGGAGTAAATGCACAGAAAAAAAGAGTGAGCGTTAACCAGGAAGCAAGATGGTCGGGCCCAGAGTCCCGGGAGGAGATAACGGGGCGCGTAGGCACGTACTGACCACGGATAACCCAACGAAATGAGAAAGGGGGAGAGTTGATAACCCTGAACTATTGCAGAGTTCGCCCCAGGGACTGACAATGTTGCAGATAACGGTGGAAAGTGGTTGGCATATGCTCTCGGGTGTCGTTGTCCAGGGAAACACAGGTGTATGCTCCGTCCAGCACCTCCTGGGCTTGTTGCAGGTGGCAAGCACGGGATCGCCACCGGGTTGCTGGTGTCCGAGGGCAAAATAGTGCCATCCCCT
>NC_061825.1:36175596-36178096 GCF_019202785.1 Penaeus chinensis
TAAAATTAATCATAATTACTTACGATGAAAGTAACTGTTACAGTATTAACGATTTTGACGATGATGGAAAAACTACTAATAAAGCATCAAAATAAAATAAAAATGCAGTGGTGATGAAGGTGATGATGATAATGATAATGATGAAGACGATGATGATGATGATGATGAAGACGAGGATGGCAAAGATAATGATGAAGACGATGATAACAATGATAATGATGAAGACGATGATGATGATGATGATGAAGACGAGGATGGCAAAGATAATGATGAAGACGATGATAACAATGATAATGATGAAGACGATGATAACAATAACACAATTTCCCTTCTTTGCGCAGATTTTCGGACCCCATCTCCCCCCCCGCCTCTCCCTCCCTCGCCCTCCACCATGGTCTCCAACAAGGTCATCGCACTCATCCTCGTCCTGGTGGTGGTGGTCATCGTCGCTGTAGTGTTGGGGGTGATCTACGGGACGCCCTGTGAGGGAGAAGACTGCGATGACTACGACGGACCATCGTACAGGAGCAAGAAGATTTGGTCGTCGTCGAGAAGGAGTAAGTCGTCCTCGGGAGGAAGGAAGGGGAGATAACGTAAAGAAAAGGGTGGTGGACAGAAAACGGAGTTCGGGAGTGAAGATAAAACGGGAATTGGGGATGGATTGGGTGATTACAGAAAATGGGAATTATGAAAGACGAATGATGATTGATATCGACAACTAAAAAAAAAAAAAAAAAATTAAACAAACACGTGATTGAGGTAATTTTTTTGGTTAATTTAAGAACATTATTTCAACGGTTGGTGTCGAGAGAAGTGGAAATCACAGAAGATAAGTGATAACAGAAAACTGGAATTCAGAAAGTTGGATGAAGACAGGAAATAGAGACGAAAAAAAACGAAAAAAAAAAAAAAAAAACGTACAGTGAAGGGCATTAATTAAAAAAAATAATAATGACTTAAATAATGAAATAGACCACGAAATGGACCACGGTGAAAGTAAAGCTTATTCTCACCAGGTACAACTTCGGGAAATAGTAAGCTAATTATTGTAGTGTTAATTAGTAAGACATCTTTTTAATGTAGACTGATACATATTTTTCTTGAGTCTGTAGTCTTTGTTATGCTTCATTATATCAGTAGATGTTTGAAGTATGTTTGCATGTGGACAAAAACAAAGGGTTTTCTATGTTCTTTCACGTTCTCGTAGATATTTTTAATATGTCATTAAGTTAAGTGAACATTCCATTGTTGTTGTTTTTTCTTGAAGTCAAATATGTAATCTAGGCCGTTTGAGAGCCATTCAACACGAAAAGATATTAATACTTATATACGTACACAAATTATATCCAAAAACAGTACATACACTGGAATTAGAACAGAAAAAAAATCGTTTGTCTATTTCGTTATAAAGAGCAAATAAATATTTTGTATTTCATGCCTTTTTATTTTACATGTTACGCTACTGTTTTTTTCTTTCTTTTCTTTTCATTTCATTTCATTTCATTTCATTTCATTTCATTTCTTTCTTCTTTCTTTCTTTCTTTCTTTCTTTCTTTCTTTTTCTTTCTTTCTTTCTTTCTTTCTTTCTTTCTTTCTTTCTTTTTTTTTTCTTTTTTTTATGAGAAAGCATTTATATTATATTACATGTATTTATGTGCATGCGATACTTGTGCAAGTGACACTGATGAGCTCTGATTATTTTTTGCAGCATAGAAACAGCAAATACAAATGAAAGGAAATTTGGAAGAGCGACACTTTTCCAAACACTACTGCTACATTAAAAGGAGTTGGAAATCCCAGATCCGCCATCTCCTACCGCCCAATTGCGTTAACAAGTTGTTTATGCAAGAGACGAGTTTTTAACAGTAGGCTATTGCATTTTCTTAATTCTAGAAATTTACGAGTTGACGAGCAGTGCGGCTTCCGAAAGGAACGCCAAACTCTTGATCAGTTGGTGAAACTGGAAAGTCATGTTCTCGAGGCATTTGTCAAAAAACTCGTTTTGGTTTCCATATTCTTAGATATAGAAAAAGCCTACGACATGGCATGGCGATATGGCCTACTCAGAAAACTGTGCTCTTGGATTACGTGAAAACTTGTTTTGTTTTATCTAAAAGATAATTATGGGCAGAACTTTCTCTAAAATACTCACTGTACGCCGATGATTCTGCATTATTATATTCCAGCAGTAATGCAGAATTCTCGGCAAATGACATCCAATTGGCACTGGATGGGATTCATGGCTGGGGCCTCCAGTGGAGTTTTAAGTTTTTCATAAGAAAGAATATCGGGTATTTTTTCACGTAGGAGGAAGCCGAACGCCAGGCTAACACTAGATAATCACCCAATACCTATTCAAAAGTCTGATCGATTTCTTGGTCTACTCTTTAATCGTTGACTCATTTGAAACGACCATATTGGTCAGTTAAAGAATATGTGTTAAAGAGCACTAAATTTATTAAAGTGCATTTCTGGCAGTAAATGGGGAGATGATAGAAAG
>NC_061825.1:36183096-36185596 GCF_019202785.1 Penaeus chinensis
TTGACCACAAGCTCTCAACTACGGTTCCACTACCGCGAGCAAAAAAAAATAAAAAAATATATATATATATATATGTATATATATACATAAATATACATATTATATTTTTACATATTTACATATACATATATATACACAGAAGAGAGAGGAGAGTGCTTGGAAAGGACCTCCAAGTCTCACCTGATGCTCTCCAACCCTCATGCAGAGAAAACCCAATCTTATCCCATTTGCCAATCAGAACCGAGCTAACACACCCCCTTCCATGCGAATTTCACCCTTGTGTCAGAGTAGCAGAAGAGATATATTAAAGGAGATTTGTTACAATAAGTCCTTCACAGGGTAAGATGCTGTGGTCTGGATATAATAAGCATTACATGCGTACAATCGTACATGCATACGTACATAAAAGTTTTGTATTTGTGGAAGAACGCACACGTATGTATATAAACACACTGCGCATATATACGTATATTATATATATATAAACACACGCGCACGCAGGCACACACACACACACACACACACACACACACACACATATATATGACTGCCGCGATAGTCCGGTGGTTAGCATACTGGACTCCGGCCCTTGTGGTCCCGAGTTCAATTCCCCGTCGCGGCGGTCGTAAAAAATACCTGCGAACTGACTGCTGGCACGAGCTCGAGAAAACGACATATCGCCTTGAGAAGTCAAACGCAGGTGTCGTAGGGAAAGTCGCCGCTGTGGCACAAGTGTTAGCGCACCTAACCGTGATTGATTAGGAAGGGCATCCAATCAGGCAAGGGTGATACTGCCATTTAACAACTCAATTGTGGATTGAGAGAGGCCTATGTCCTGCAGTGGAATGAATGGCTGTACGTATATATATATATATATATATATATATATATATATATGTATATATACATACATATATATACTTATATATATATTTATATATGTATATATACATAAATATATATATATACATATATATATATTTGTATATATGTATATATACATATATATATATATTTGTATATATGTATATATATACATATATATATATTTGTATATATGTATATATGTACATATATATACATATATAGATATATGTATATATGTACATATATATACATATATAGATATATGTATATATATATTTTTTTTTTTTCTTTTTCTTTTTTACTTTTTAAAGATATGCCAGTTTCATTACCAGCCCTGCTACACGGAATTTTATCACAATGCAAAATTTACATCGAACTTTCCTTTCTCTTTCCCTCTTTCTCTTTTATTTCTATGCTCTTTCGTCTCATATTTCTTTTTTCTTTTTTTAATAATTATTCCTTCCTTGACGGGATCCCAAAAGCTAATCAATTTCTACCCGCATACCTCGTCAAAGTCCGCGTTCCTCTGTTAGGTATTAACCGGTTTCTCATTTCTGTCTCGCTGATGCTTCTTCATAACGTTCCCTCTCTCGGCTGTGTATGTAATCTTTGAAAACAACAAAAAAATCTTTTATCTATCAATTTGATGAGTGTTATTGATATTCTTCTACCTATCAACTCCACGTATGTTATCAAATGGCTTCTTTCTCTCTTTGTTTTATTCCTTTTTCTTTCAGATCGTTCTTTCTGTTTGCAATATTATGACAATATTACCACCATCACCTCAAAAATGCGATTGTAATGTTTTAGTCTAGGTTTCAGCGTTGATTAGCGATCGCAAGAGAAGTTAAAGTTTTGCAAAACCTAAGATCGCATTCATGTCTCTTGCCTTAGCTCTTTCACGGCCTCTGCCTCTCACAATTGCAAATCCATTGCTTTCCTTAGTATTTTACATTAGTATTAACTCTTATTTCAATTCTTTCTGTGCCGTTTTCTTTACTTCCTTGCTTCCATCCTCCGCGCGTTCAGGAGATCAAGGACTACTCTTATGGTATTCAAGCAGTCTCCTGTTCAAGCAAAGTGTTCATAAACGACCTGTGCATTGGTGATTCCTGTTTGCTTCTTCCCTTGTGCTTCAGGTTTCTGGCTGTTGATTAGTTCAATGGATGGTCGTTTTCCCTTCATTTGAGTGGTTTCCGATTTTAATCCTTTATTTGTGTGTGTGTGTGTGTGTGTGTGTGTGTGTATGTATGTGTGTGCAAGGACGTTGCATGCACATACCCAAACACACACACGTATACTCAAACACACACACACACAACAAACTCAACCACACAAAACAAACACACCCACCCACACACCCTCCCATTTCCCCTCCCCTCCCCCTCTCCACCCCTCCCCCTTCCCCCTCCCCCCCCTCCTAAATTCTTCCCCCCCACCCCATCCCCCCCACCCCCAGCAGCTCAGCACACACTCCCCCCCTGTGTTACGTCATCTACTCAGCGACCAGACAGCCTTAAGTCAAACAAAGAAAGACTCTCACAAACGCTTTCTTTGTTCCCAGTGACTTAGATGTTGCAATCCCTCTCGTGGTGGTAGAGCTGTTTATTTGTTTATTGAATTGTTTCTTTAT
>NC_061825.1:36193096-36233096 GCF_019202785.1 Penaeus chinensis
TCTCGCATACAGAGACACATAAAGACACACACACACAGACACATCCTCATACACAGGTACACACATACAAACACATCCTCACACACACACTTCCTCACACACACACACGCACACACACACTCACACACACACACACACACACACACACACACACACACACACACACACACACACTACTTCATACAAAGACACACACAGACACATTCTCACGCACAGAGACACACGCACACAACCCACATCCCTTATACAGACAACTACACAATCACCCCATTTTCCCTGAGAGTTAATAACAGTATTTCCACGCATATCCAGAACATTTCGTAATTATAAAACATGAGCAACTGTAAAGAAATGAGATTTAGGGTTAAATCTTTCAAAGTAAAATTACCCTTAATGACACGTTTGATATCAAAGGTCGCGATGATTCATGACTTCATGTTTAGTTGCCATGGGTTAGAATTTTGTTTTTGGGAATGATAATTGAGTAATTTATAGTAAGTGAGACATCAAAAAGATAATCGTGTTTTTTTTTTTTTTTTTTTTTTTTTTTAATTTAGGCGCTCTGGAAGAAAAAAAATATGTTATATCTTATGTTCATATGTCTGAGGAATTTCATTTTTCATATTTTGTTATAGTGAAGATGGCGTATTTCTCCTTCTATATAAGTCGCTTGCTTAATTGTGGTAATTAACCTCCATTAGATAATTTTGCACATGTCATTTCTTTGAGATGATACATTGATTTACGTTGTTATTATGCAAATTCAGATACAATGGGCTCTCTCTCTCCCTTTCTCTCTTCTCTCCCTCTTCATGCCTCGTTTTCTTTGTCACTGCTATTCGTCTTATTTTCTTGTTTCATTCTCCTTCTCTCCCTCTGATCTCTCCTTTCTCTGCTTCTCCACTTTCATTTTACCACTATTTTTGCTTTATCTATATTCCTCTCTTTCTCTGTCTCCTCCTTCCTTCCTCTTTTCTTTACTTCTCTTTCTCTCTGTCACTTTACCTTCCTTACACCCTATCTCTTATTCTCTTTACCTCTTCCTTTCACTATCTCCTACTTCATTTAACCTTTTTATCTCGCATTCTTATCATCCTCTTCCCTCATTATCTCTCTCCCTCTTTTAACCCCATTCTCTCGTTCTCTTTCTCTCCTTTACCCTCAAGATTTTATTTTCCTCTTCCCTTCATTATATCTCGACCTCTTTTAACCTCTCTATTTCTCATTCTCGTCACTTCTTTCCCTCACGATCTCTTTATCTCTCATTCTCTCAACCTCTCTATCTCTTATTCTCTCAACTTCTCTATCTCTCATTCTCTTAACCTCTCTATCTCTTATTCGCTCAGCCTCTCTATCTCTCTGTCCCTCAACCTCACCTTCTCTCATTCTCTTAATCTCTCTATCACTCATTCTCTTTCTCGCTTTCGCTCATTCTCTTAAACCCTCAGTCTCTCATTCTCACAACCTACCATCTCTTATTCTCTCAACTTCTCTATCTCTCATTCTCTTAACCTCTCTATCTCTCATTCTCTTACCCTCTCTATCTCTCATCGTCTTAACCTCTCTATCTCTTATTCTCTTAACCTCTCTTTCCCTTATTCTCTCAACCTCTCTATCTCTCACTCTTTCTCTCTATCTCTCATCGTCTTAACCTCTCTATCTCTTATTATCTCAACCTCTCTATCTCTCTCTCTTTCTCTCTATCTCTCTCTCTTTCTCTCTATCTCTCATTCTCTTAACCTCTCTATCTCTCACGATCTCTCTACCTCTATTACCCCCCCCCCCCATCTCTCATGCCCTTTCTCTCTCTCTTTCCAGATGTTATTTTGGATAAACTGCCTCATGAACGCCTTCTTAGTCTTCGTGTACTTCGGCCAGTTCTTCATGACCCTGACCCCGCCTCACTGGTGCGCGCCTCCGCCTGACCTCGCCCGGCTCAACCTGACCTCGGAGCAGGTCAAGAGACTCACCATTCCGAGGGATCCGCACTCGGGGAAGTACCTGGAGTGCGTCAGGTACCAGGTGGATTTCAGCCAGGTAAGTGGGGGGTGGATAGTTAGGGTGGATGTGGAGGGTTGTTATTGTCAGTATTATTGTTATTATTATTATTATTATTATTATTATTATTATTATTATTGTTGTTATTATTATTATTATTATTATTATTATTATTATTATTATTATTATTATTATTATTATCATCATTAAATTTACATTACCATTATTGTTATTGTTACTATTATCATTATCATCGCTATCATTGTTGTCACAATGACGATAATAACAACGATAATAACAACTGCACCAATTACAAAAAAAAAAAAAAAATCTTAATAGTACCCACAACCTCACATTAAAACAAACAAACAAACAAATACAAAAAAACAATAATTAATTCAACCACTTGTACTTTTAATTCGTTCGTTCACAGGTGGTTCAGGGCAATGCCAGCTGGCCTGACCCCAACTGGCCCACCACCAACTGTAGTCACGGATGGAATTACGAATACTCACTCTATTACCCAACCATTACTTCAGAGGTAGGGTAACTTGATGAGTAAGTTGGAGGTATGGTAGCTTAGGTGATGAGTAAGTTAGAGGTAGGGTGACTTGATGTGTAAGTTGGAGGTAGGGTGACTTGATGAGTAAGTTGGAGGTATGGTAGCTTAATTTATGGGTAAGTTAGAGGTATGGTAACTTGATGAGTAAGTTGGAGGTATGGTAACTTGATTACTTAGTTAGGGGTATGGTAGCTTAATTTATGGGTAAGTTAGAGGTATGGCAACTTGATGAGTAAGTTGGAGGTACGGTAGCTTAGGTGATGAGTAAGTTAGAGGTATGGCAACTTGATGAGTAAGTTGGAGGTATGGTAGCTTAAGTGATGAGTAAGTCAGAGGTATGATAACTTATTGAATAAGTTAGAGGTATGGTGACTCGATGATTAAGTTATAGGTATAGTAGCTTAGTTGAATAGTAAGTTGCAAGTATGGTAACTTGATGTCTAAGTTAGAGGTATGGTAGCTTAGGTGATGAGTAAGATTAAAGCATGGTTAGTTAGGGGTATAGAAGCATAATTTTTGGGTAAGTTAGAGGTATGGTAGTAAGTTTAGTTAGTGGTATGGTATCTTAATGTATGGGTAAGTTAGGTATTGTAATTTAATAACTAAGTTAGAGGTATGGTAGCTTAGTTGCTGATCAGGTTATTAAGTCTATATAGATTTCCCTCGAGCATTGCAACTTACTCTTTGGGATGTATTGATTGTATCGATTTGCACGTTGCATCATTGAGCAGGACATTGACTCTACTCTTTGTTACGTGGGGCGCGGGAAAGGTCGTTTGAGTGGTTGTTAAGAGTCGTTGGGATTGTGGTAGGTTTTTCTGTGATAGGGAGAGAGGTTGGTTGTGGTAGGGAGAGAGGTTGGTTGTGGTAGGGAGAGAGGTTGGTTGTGGTAGTTTTTCTGTGGTAGGGAGAGAGGTTGGTTGTGGTAGGGAGAGAGGTTGGTTGTGGTAGTTTTTCTGTGGTAGGGAGAGAGGTTGGTCGTGGTGTAGAGGTACTTTTGTCGGTTTGTCATGGTGGAGATAGGAGTGACGTGGTCCGTAGTGGTTGTAATAGTGCTAGTTGTTGTGGTAGGGATTGCAGATATTTTAGATGTGGTTGTCGGAGGTAAAACAATGTGTTTAGGACCATTAATGTAGTAGTAGTTGTAGTGGTAGGTGCAGGTATAGCAGTGGTAGTAGCAGTGACATATATCTATGAGAGTCGATGATGTAGTAAATTGTTGATGTTGGAGCCTTCATATGGAACAGTGCAAAATAACCATCATATATTTGAAAGAAAGTTATTAAAATGATGTGAAATAAGACACAATAAATTATATTGAAACTTGGATTATATGTGTATTGTGGGTTAATTCTATCTTCTTTTTAAAATCCAAAATTCAAAGCAATGTAATAATTTGTTTGGAAATTGTAGTTAATGAGGATACGACGCACAATCAACCATATTGAACCAAATGCTGAATTAACGTCCCGTTGTTGATGTAGCTGATGAGGGAGAAGGAGAGAGGGAGAGAGAGAGAGAGAGCGAGAGAGAGAGAGAGAGAGAGAGAGAGAGAGAGAGAGAGAGAGAGAGAGAGAGGTGAGGAGGGGGGGGGGGGGAGAGAGAGACAGAGACAGAGAGAGAGAGAGAAGGAGAGAGAGAGACAGAGAGAAAGAGAGTCCGAGAGAGCGAGAAAGAGACCATTCCAAAAGCCGAATAACCCCCCCCCCCCCCCCCGGTCTCAGCTGGACTGGGTGTGCGGCGAGGACTGGAAGCCGCCGCTGGCCCAGTCGCTGTTCTTCGTGGGGTCCCTGGTGGGGTCGCCTGTGCTGGGCTGGGCGGCCGACGCGTGGGGGCGCCTGCCGGTCATCGTGGCCACCAACGTCGTGGGCGGGCTGGGGGGCGTGGCCTCCGCCTTCTGCTCCTCCTTCGTCTCCTTCGTCGTCTTCAGGTTCATCGTCGGGATGACCTACGACACGCACTATATGGTCGCCTACATCCTGCGTGAGTCATGGATCTTTCGACCTTATGTTACATGCTGCTTCATTTGATAATGCAATCCAGGATTAATTTCTAGAAGAAAGAGGCAACAATCTTAGCAAAATGCAAAAAAAAAGAAGAAGTGAGAAAGGGAAAATTATCCAGCAGAATTTAATTTATTCACTCAAATCGAAATTATTTAGTCCCCCTCTTTCCAATCCACCAGTACGGAACCTTTCTATAAATCTAACCAACTCAACCATTTCTTTTCTCTCCTTCGTCCCCCAACCCCCACAAACAACGACAACAAACAAACAATAACAACAACAAACCACAAACAATGGCAACAACAAACAATGGCAACAACAAAACACAAACAACAACAAACAACAAACAATGACACCAACAAACAACCAACAACAAAATACAGTGTTGGAATACGTCTCAAGCAAATACAGAACCGTCATGGCCAACGTCCCCATCATGCTGTTCCTGACCGCGGCCATGTGCTCGTTGCCCTGGATAGCCGTCGCCCTTGGGCACTGGACCTTCTTTACCATCGCTATCTACCTCCCGCAGCTCTCGTGCGTTGCTTTCATCTGGTGAGAGAGAGGGACGTGGGGGTGATTGTCTGTTTGTTTTGGGGCTGTTTGGGGTTTAATGGGTGTGTGTAGTGAGGGTATTTGTGGTTAGTTTCAGGGTGTGTGTGTGTTTGTGTTGTGTGTGTGTGTGTGTGTGTGTGTGTTTGTGTGTGGTGTGGGGTGTTTGTGTGTGTGTGTGTGTGTGTGGGGGGTTTTTGTGTGTGTGGGTGTGTTGGGTGTTGGGTGTGTGTTGTGTGTGTTGTGGGGGTGTGTGGGTGGGTTGTTGGGGTGTGGGTGTGTGGTGGTGTGGTGTTTTTTGTTTGTTTTGTGTGGGTGTGTGTGTGTGTTGTGTGGTGTGTTTGTGTGTGTGTAAGTGGATAGGTATAGGTTGTTCTGCGATTTTTTATTTTTTTCTCTTTATCTTTTTTTCTCTCTTCTCTGTTTCTTTCTGATCTCTATAACAAGGTTTTTTTCTCCCTTTGCCCTCTCTGTCTTTCTTCTCTCTCTCTCTTTCTCTTTCTCTTTCTCTTCTCTCTCTCCTCTCCTCTCTCTCCTCGCTCTCTCTCTCTCTTCTCTCTCTCTCTCTCTCTCTCCTCTCTCTCTCTCTCTCTCCCTCTCGCTCTTCTTTCTTGCCTTTCTCTCTCTCTTTTCTCTCTCTTCTCTCTCTCTCTCTCTCCTCTTCTCTCTCTCTCTCTCTCTCTCTCTCTCTCTCTTCTCTCTCTCTCTCTCTTTCTCTCTTTCTCTCTTTCTTGCCTCTCTCCCTCCCCCCTCTCTCTCTCTTCTCTCTCTCCCTCTCCTCCCTCTCCCTCTCCCTCCCCTCTCCCTCTCTTCTCCCTCTCAAATCCCCTCCCCCTTTCTCCCTCTCCCTCTCCCTTCCCTCTTTCCCTCCCTTTTTCCCCTCCTCCCTCTTTCCCTCCTCCCCCCTCCCTCTCCTCTCCCTTTTCCTCTTTCCTCTCCCCTCCTTCTCCTTCCCCTCTCTTCTCTCTCTCTCTCATTCCCTTTCCCTCCCCTCTCCTCCCCTCCTCTCTCTCTCTCTCAATCTCTTCCCTTCCCTTCCCCTCCCTCTCTCTCTCCTCATTCCCACTCACAGGTTTCGCCCGAGTCCGCGAGATGGTTTCTTGAGTCAGGTCGGGGCCAAAGACGCCATTGCCATCTCAAGAAGCAGGAAGATCACAAGAAAACCGCTTCGGACGAGGTCGTGGAGGAGTTCAAGGTGGGGGGGGGGGGGGAGGTAAGGGGAGGGGAGGGAGAGGAGAAGGAGGGAGAGTAAGGGGGGAGGGAGGGAGGGAGGAGTAAAGGGTAAGGGGGGAAGGGGGAGGTAGGGGGAGGGGAGGGAGAGGGGGAGTTAAAGGTAAGGGGGGGGGGGGGGGGGTTTAGGGGGAGGGGAGGTAGAGGAGGTTTCAAGGTAAGGGGAGGGGGAGGTAAGGGGGAGGGAGGGAGAGGCGGGTTTTAAAGGAAAGGGGGGGGAGGGGGAGGAAAGGGGGGAGGGGGGGAGAGGAAAGGGGGGAGAGGTAGGGGGGGGGGAGGGAGAGGAGATTTTCAAGTAAGGGGGGAAGGGGGAGGAAAAAAGGGGGAGGGGAGGGAGAGGAGGATTTCAGGAAAGGGGGGGGAGGGGGGGGTAAGGGGGAGGGGGGGGAGGGGGGGAGTTCAAGGTAAGGGGGGGGGAGGTTAAGGGGGGGGGGAGGGAGAGGGGGGATTAGGTAAGGGGGGGGGGGGGGGGGTGGAGGGGGAGGGGGGAGAGAAAGGGGGGAGGTAGGGGGGAGGGGAGGAGAGGAGGAGTTCAAGGTAAGGGGGAGGGGGGGGGTTTAAGGGGGGGAGGGAGGGAGAGGAGAGTTAAAGGGTAAGGGGGGGGGGAGGGGAGGTAAGGGGGAGGGGGAGGTAAGGGGAGGGGAGGTAAGGGGGAGGGGGGGGAGAGGAGGAGTTCAAGGTAAGGGGGAGGGTGGGGAGAGGAGGAGTTCAAGTAAGGGGGGGGGGGGAGGTAAGGGGAGGGGAGGGAGAGGGGGATTCGGGAAGGGGGGGAGGGGGGGTTTTAAGGGGGGGGGGGAGGGAGAGGAGAGTTCAAGAAAGGGGGGGAGGGGGGGGGTAAGGGGGGGGAGGGGGGAGGAGTTCAAGGTAAGGGGGGGAGGGGGGAGTAAGGGGGAGGGGAGGGAGAGGAGAAAGGGGAGGGGTAAGGGGGGAGGGGAGGGAGAGGAGAGTTCAAGGTAAGGGGGGGGGGGGATGGGGGGGGGTAAAGGGGAAAGGGGGGGGGGGGAGGGGGGAGTGTAAGGGGGAGGGGAGGGGAGGGAGTTCAAGGTAAGGGGGGGGGAGGGGGGGGGTAAGGGGGAGGGGAGGGAGAGGAGGAGTTCAGTGGGGGGGGGGGGGGGGGGAAAGTAAGGGGGAGGGGAGGGAGAGGGGAGTTCAAGGAAAGGGGGGGGGAAGGGGGGAGGTAAGGGGGAGGGGAGGGAGGGGGAGTTCAATTTAAGGGGGGGGGGGGAGGTAAGGGGGGAGGGGGGGGAGGGGAGTTCAAGGTAAGGGGGGGAGGGGAGGTAAGGGAGGGAGGGAGAGGAGGAGTTCAAGGTAAGGGGGGGAGGGGGGGGTAGGGGGAGGGGAGGGGAGGAGGAGTTCAAGGTAAGGGGGGGGGGGGGGGTAAGGGGGAGGGAGGGAGGGGAGGAGTTAAAGGGTTTAGGGGGGGAGGGGGGAGGTAAGGGGAGGGGAGGAGAGGAGGAGTTCAGGAAAGGGGGGAGGGGGGGGTTTAGGGGGGAAAGGGGAGGGAGAGGAGGAGTTCAAGGTAAGGGGGGAGGGGGAGGTAAAGGGGGAGGGGGAGGTAAGGGGGAGGGGGAGGAAAAGGGGGGGAAGGGGAGGAGAGGAGGAGTTTAAGGAAAGGGGGTGAGGGGGGAGGGAAGGGGGAGGGGAGGGGGGGGGGATTTAAGAAGGGGGGTGGGGTAAGGGGAGGGGGGGGGGGGGGGGGGAGGGGAGGGGAGAAGGAAGGGGGGGAAGGGGGGGGAAGGGGGGGCGGGGGGGAAGGGGGAGGGGGGGGGGGGGATTAAGGTCGGGGGGGTAGGGGGAGGTGGGGGGGGGGAGAGGGGAGGGTTAAAGGAGGGGGGGGGGGGAGGTAGGGGGAGGGGGGAGGAGGGGGGGGGGGGGAGGGGGGGATGGGGGGGGGGGAGGAGGGAAGGGGGGGGGGGGGGGGAAGGGGGGGGGGGAGGGGGGGAAGGGTGGGGGGGGGGAGGGGGAGGTAAGGGGGAGGGGAGGGAGGAGGCGGAGTTCAAGTAAGGGGGGGAGGGGGGAGGTATAGGGGGAGGGAGGGGGAGGAGGAGTTCAAGGTAAGGGGGGAAGGGGGGAGGTAATGGGGAGGGGAGGGAGAGGAGGAGTTCAAGGTAAGGGGGGGGGGGGGGGGTAAGGGGGAGGGGGGGGAGGGGGGAGCAGGTAAGGGGGGGGGGGGAGGTAGGGGGAGGGGGGGGGAGAGGAGGATTTTCAAGGAAAGGGGGTTGGGGTAAGGGGAGGGGGGAGAGGTAAGGGGGGGGGGGGGGAGAGGGGGAGTTAAGGAAAGGGGGGGGTTGGGGGGTAGGGGGAGGGGGGAGAGGTAAGGGAGGGGGGAGAGGAGGAGTCAGGTAAGGGGGGGGGGGGGAGGTAAGGGGGAGGGGGAGGTAGGGGGAGGGGGGGGAGAGAGGATTTCAGGAAAAAGGGGGGGGGGAGGGGGGAGGTAAGGGGGAGGGGAGGGAAGAGGGGAGTTAAGGTAGGGGGTGGGGTAGGGGGAGGGGGGGAGAGGAAAGGGGGGGGGAGGGGAGGGGAGTTCAAGGTAAGGGGGGGATAGGGGGGGAAGGGGGGGGGGGAGGGTTAAGGGGGGGGGGAGGGAGAGGAAGGAGTTCAAGGTGGGGGGGGGGGAGGTAAGGGGGTGGGGGGGAGGAAAGGGGGGAGGGGGGGGGGAGAGGAGGAGTTCAAGGAAAAGGGGGGGAGGGGAGGTAAGAGGGAGGGGAGGGGGAGGAGAAGGAGTTAAAGGGTTTAAAGGAGTAAGAAGGAGAAGGAGGGGAGAGAGAGGAGAGAGGGAAGAAAGAGGGAGGGAGAGGGAAAGGGGGTGGGGGGGGAAAGGGGGATGGAGAGGAGAGGAGAGGGGGGAAAGAAGGAAAGCGAAAGGGAGGGAGAGGGAGGGGGAGAGGTAAGGGAGGGGTTGTTACGATTGTGTGTGTGTTTTTATTGTGTTTGTTAAATCTTCCTTGAGGGAGAGTAAGGGAAAGTTTTTGCTCTTTGGTGAATGGGAATTGTGGACCCTGAGATATGAATATAGAAGAAATTTGAAGATATAGATAGATAGATTGATACAGACAGCCCGCAGACGACAGCCCGAAGACAGACAGACGACAGACCGACAGACAGGGCAGACAGACAGACAGACAAAAAGTCCTTTACCAAGATCTTATAACCCATCTCCCCCCCCCTCAGGCCTACGGATGGAAACAGGGAGAGAAGGACGAGAAAAAAGTCAACGTCACGGCCCTTCTCAAGACGCCGGTGCTCAGACGCCGCTTCCTCGTGCTCTGCCTCATGTGGTGAGTGGGATGGGGAGGTGGGGAGGGTGAGGATGGGGAGGATGGGAAGGGTGGTGAGGGTTGTGAGGGTGTGGATGGTGATTGTGAGGGTGGTGAAGAAGGTGATTGTGAGGATTGTGAGGGTGGTGAGTGGGATGCGGAGGATGGTGATTGTGAGGATGGGGAGGATGGTGATTCTGAGGATGGGGAGGAAGGTGAGGGTGAGGATGGGGAGGATGGTAATTGTGAGGATGAGTAGGAAGATGGTTTTGAGGATGAGGAGGATGGTGATAGTGAGGATGGGGAGGAAGGTGAGTGTGAGGATGGGGATGATGGTGATTGTGAGGATGGGAAGGATGGTGATTGTGAGGATGGTGAGGATGGTGATTGTGAGGATGGGGAGGAAGGTGAGGGTGAGGATGGGGAGGAAGGTGATTGTAAGGATTGGGAGGATGGTGATTGTGAGGATGAGGAGGATGGTGATTGTGAGGATGGGGAGGAAGGTGAGGGTGAGGATGGGGAGGAAGGTGATTGTAAGGATTAGGAGGATGGTGATTGTGAGGATGAGGAGGATGGTGATTGTGAGGATGGGGAGGAAGGTGAGGGTGAGGATGGGGAGGAAGGTGATTGTAAGGATGGGGAGGATGGTGATTGTGAGGATGAGGAGGATGGTGATAGTGAGGATGGGGAGGATGGTGATTGTGAGGACGGGGAGGAAGGTGATTGTGAGGATGGGGAGGATGGTGATTGTGAGGATGGGGAGGAAGGTGATTGTGAAGATGGGGAGGATGGTGATTGTGAGGATGAGGAGGATGGTGATTGTGAGGATGGGGAGGAAGGTGATTGTGAGGATGAGGAGGATGGTGATTGTGAGGATGAGGAGGAAGGTGATTTTGAGGATGGGGAGGAAGGTGATTGTGAGGATGAGGAGGATGGTGATTGTGAGGATGGGGAGGAAGGTGAGGGTGAGGATGGGGAGGAAGGTGATTGTAAGGATTGGGAGGATGGTGATTGTGAGGATGGGGAGGATGGTGATTGTGAGGATGAGGAGGATGGTGATAGTGAGAATGGGAAGGAAGGTGATTGTGAGGATGGGGAGGATGGTGATTGTGAGGATGGGGAGGAAGGTGATTGTGAAGATGGGGAGGATGGTGATTGTGAGGATGAGGAGGATGGTGATTGTGAGGATGGGGAGGAAGGTGATTGTGAGGATGAGGAGGATGGTGATTGTGAGGATGAGGAGGAAGGTGATTTTGAGGATGGGGAGGAAGGTGATTGTGAGGATGAGGAGGATGGTGATTGTGAGGATGGGGAGGAAGGTGAGGGTGAGGGTGAGGATGGGGAGGAAGGTGATTGTAAGGATTGGGAGGATGGTGATTGTGAGGATGGGGAGGATGGTGATTGTGAGGATGAGGAGGATGGTGATTGTGAGGATGAGGAGGATGGTGATTGTGAGGATGAGGAGGGTGGTGATTGTGAGGATGAGGAGGATGGTGATAGTGAGAATGGGGAGGAAGGTGATTGTGAGGATGGGGAGGATGGTGATTGTGAGGATGGGGAGGAAGGTGAGGGTGAGGATGGGGAAGAAGGTGATTGTCAGGATGAGGAGGATGGTGATTGTGAGGATGAGGAGGGTGGTGATTGTGAGGATGAGGAGGATGGTGATAGTGAGAATGGGGAGGAAGGTAATTGTGAGGATGGGGAGGATGGTGATTGTGAGGATGGGAAGGATGGTGATTGTGAGGATGGTGAGGATGGTGATTGTGAGGATGGGGAGGAAGGTGAGGGTGAGGATGGGGAGGAAGGTGATTGTAAGGATTGGGAGGATGGTGATTGTGAGGATGGGGAGGATGGTGATTGTGAGGATGGGGAGGAAGGTGATTGTGAGGATGGGGAGGAAGGTGATTGTAAGGATGGGGAGGATGGTGATTGTGAGGATGAGGAGGATGGTGATAGTGAGGATGGGGAGGATGGTGAGGATGGGGAGGAAGGTGATTGTGAGGATGGGGAGGAAGGTGATTGTGAGAATGGTGAGGGTGATGATTGTGAGGAAGGTGAGGAGGTGAGGAATGATGATGATTTGATGGTGTGTATGGTAGTGATTTATTGATAATAGTGATGCTTTGATAAGGATATTTATAATCCTTAGCATCAGCCCCATTAGCATTACCAATAAGAATGAGTAACATACCTCTTCCCTCTCCCCCTTCCCTCTCCCCCCTTATCTCTCTCTATCTATCTGTCAATCTATCTATCTATCTATCTCAACTCTCTCCCTCTCTTCTCCCCCTCCTTCACCCCCTCTTTCTATCCTCTCTTCCTTTCCCCCTCCTCCTCCCTCTTCCCTTCCCCCCTCCCTTCCCCTCCTTTCACCCCCTCCCCCTTCCCTCCCTTCCCCCATCTCCCTCCCCCCATCCCCTTCTCCCCCCTCCCCCACCCCCTCCCCCTCAATGTCCTCTCGGTTATCCTCCCTATTCCTCATCTTCCCTCTTCTTCTCGGTTCATTTCTTCCCCCTCTCTCTCTCTCTCTCTCTCTCTCTCTCTCTCTCTCTCTCTCTCTCTCTCTCTCTCTCTCTCTCTCTCTCTCTCCCTCTCTCTCTCTCTCTCTCCCACCCGCCCACAGGATGGTCATAATCCTCGCCTACGACGCCCACATGCGCAACACCGAGCACATCGGGACCAACGTCTTCGTCACCTTCACCGTCGCCGGCTTCGTGGAGCTTCCGGCCGACTTCCTGACGATGGTGGCGGTGGAGAAGCTCGGGCGGAGGCACACGACGGTGTGGACGCTGGTGCTGGGCGGCCTCCTGTGCCTGGGGATCGCTGCCGTGCCTCCAGGTGAGTGGGTGAGGGGAAGGGGGTGGGTGAGGGTGAGGGGAAGGGGTGGGTGAGGGTTAAGGGTTAAGGGGTGGGTGAGGGGAAGGGGAAGGGGTGGGTGAGGGGAAAGGGGAAGGGATGGGTGAGGGTTAAGGGGTGGGTGAGGGGAAGGGGAAGGGGTGGGTGAGGGGAAGGGGAAGGGGTGGGTGAGGGGAAGGGGAAGGGTTGGGTGAGGGGGAGAAATGAGAGGGTGAGGGGAAAGGGGAAGGGGAGGGTGAGGGGAGGGGGGAAAGGGGAAGGGGTGGATGTGGGGAAGGGGAAGGGGAGGGTGAGGGTGAGGGTGAGGGGAAGGGGAAGGGGGGGGTGAGGGGAAGGGGAAAGGGGAAGGGTGAGGGAAGGGGAAGGGGAAGGGGTGGATGAGGGTGAGGGTGAGGGGAAGGGGAAGGGGTGGGTGAGGGAAGGGGAAGGGGTGGGTGAGGGGAAGGGGAAAGGGGAAGGGGTGGGTGAGGGGAAGGGGAAAGGGGAAGGGGTGGGTGAGGGGAAGGGGAAGGGGTGGGTGAGGATGAGAAATGAGAGGGCGAGGGGAAAGGTGAGAAGGGGGGAAAGGGTTTAGAATGGGTGAGAAAGGGGGAGGGGGAGGAGGAGAATAGAAGAAGGGAGAGAGGAGAAGAGAGGAGAAGAGGGGAGACATGAGAAGACAGATAAGAGTGAAAGAGGGTGAACGCTTCTTTTGCGTTCAGGGACTGCTGCTGTTCCCCCTGGTGAGGGTGAGGGGAAAGGGGAGGAGTGGATAAGGGTGAAAAATAAAGAGCCTTAGGTAAAATAAATAAATAAATAAATAAATGATAATAATAATAATAATAATAATAATAATAATAATAATAATAATAATAATAATAATAAAAGTTTATATACGAAAATTGAAGACGGAATAAGATAAGGGAGAGAAGAGAAAATGGACGAAAAGAAGAGAGAGCAAGGTCTAAATAAAGATATGAATAGGGGAAAAGAGAAAGGAAAGAGGGGAGAATTGAAGAAGAGGGAGAAAGGTGGAAGAGGGGAAGAGGCACGCCCACTTAGAGGTCTGTGATGGGCGGGGTTGAGGGGAGGAGGGGCTGGGGTAAGTGGGGGGGGCGAGGGGAAAGGGGAGGGGGGGGCTGGGTAAGTGGGGGGGGCGAGGGAAAGGGAGGAGGGGGTGGGGTAAGTGGGGGGGGGTGAGGGGAAAGGGGAGGGGGGCGGGGTAAGTGGGGGGGGCGAGGGGAAAGGGGAGGAGGGGCTGGGGTAAGTGGGGGGGGGCGGGGGGGAAAGGGGAGGGGGGGTGGGGTTTAAATGGGGGCGAGGGGAAAGGGGAGGGGGGCTGGGGGTAAGTGGGGGGGCGAAGGGGAAAGGGGAGGGGGGCTGGGGTAGTGGGGGGGGCGAGGGGAAAGGGGGGGGGGGCTGGGGTAAAGTGGGGGGGCGAGGGGGAAAGGGGAGGGGGGCCCGGGGTAAGTGGGGGGGAGGGGAAAAAAGGGGGAGGGGCTGGGGTAAGTGGGGGGGGGGCGAGGGGAAGGGGAGGGGGGGTGGGGTAAGTTGGGGGGGGGGAGGGGAAAGGGCGAGGGGGGGCTGGGGTAAATGGGGGGGCGAGGGGGAAAAGGGGGGGAAAGGGTGGGGTAAGTGGGGGGGCGAGGGGGAAAGGGGAGGGGGGTGGGGTAAATGGGGGGGCGAGGGGGGAAAGGGGGGGGGGGGCTGGGGTAAGTGGGGGGGTGAGGGGAAAGGGAGGGGGGGCTGGGGGTAAGTGGGGTGGGCGAAGGGGAAAGGGGAGGGGGCTGGGGTAAGTGGGGGGGCGAGGGGGGGAAGGGGGGGGGGGGCTGGGGTAAGTGGGGGGGCGAAGGGGAAAGGGGAAAGGGGGGGTGGGGTAAAATGGGGGGCGGGGGAGGGGAAAGGGGGAGGGGGGCTGGGGTAAGTGGGGGGGCGGGGGGGAAAGGGGGGGAGGCTGGGGTAGTGGGGGGGCGGGGGAAAGGGGAGGGGGGTGGGGTAAGTGGGGGGGCGGGGAAAGGGGAGGGGGGCTGGGGTAAGTGGGGGGGCGAGGGGAAAGGGGGGGGGGGGCTGGGGTAAGTGGGGGGGGAGGGGAAAGGGGAGGGGGGCTGGGGGAAGTGGGGGGGCGAGGGGGAAAGGGGAGGGGGGGCTGGGGTGTGGGGGGGGCGAGGGGAAAGGGAGGGGGGCTGGGGTAAGTGGGGGGGCGGGGGAAAGGGCGAGGAGGCTGGGGTAAGTGGGGGGGCGAGGGGAAAGGGGAGGGGGGCTGGGGTAAGTGGGGGGGGGGAAAGGGGGGGGGGCTGGGGTAAGTGGGGGGGCGAGGGGAGGGGGGGGGGTGGGGTAAGTGGGGGGGCGAGGGGAAAAAGGGAGAGGGGGGCTGGGGTAAGTGGGGGGGCGAGGGGAAAGGGGAGGGGGGCTGGGGTAAGTGGGGGGGGAGAGGGGAAAGGGGAGGGGGGCTTTGGGGTAAGGGGGGGGCGAGGGGGAAAGGGGGGGGGGGGCTGGGGTAAGTGGGGGGGCGAGGGGAAAGGGGAGGAGGGGGCTGGGGTAAGTGGGGGGGGCGAGGGGAAAGGGGAGGAGGGGCTGGGGTAAGTGGGGGGGTGAGGGGAAAGGGGAAAGGGGAGGGGGCGTTGGGTTGAAAAGTATAAAATATCGCATAATCACTCTTCCTTGTTTACTTTTTCTTGGTCTTTATTCTTTCGTCGATGATTCTCTTACCTTGACCTCTTCTATTTTTTTTCCTTTTTTACTCTCTTCCCTTTTTCTTCTTCTTCTTCTTCTTCTTCGTCTTGCTCCTCCTTCTCCTCCTTAATATTATCATTCTTCCCTTCCTCTTCCTCTTGTTTCTCCTCCTCCTTCTCCTCTTTCTTTCTTTTTTTCTACCTTTTCTTCCTCCTTTCTTTTCCTCCTTCCATCTCTTTCTTTTCCTCTCTTCCCCCCCTTTCCCTTTCCTTCCTCCCCTCCTCCTTTTTCCTTCCCCCCCCTTTCCCCCTCCTCCTCCCCCCCTTCCTCCTTTCCCTTTCCCCCCCCTCCTCCTCTTTCCCCTTTCCCCCCCTCCTCCTCCTCCTCCTTTCCCCCCTCCTCCTCCTCCTCCTCCCACCACCTCCATTCCTTCCTTCCCTCACCCATCCATTTCCAACATTTAACAACCCAAACTTCAATCCACAGACAACACCTTCGTGATCCTAGTGTTGGCAATTGCTGGCAGGTTTCTCATCACGATGTCCATCAACGTCGGCCAACAGTACCCGATCGAGGTCCTGCCAACAGTTGCGCGTGGATCAGGCTCGGGAGCTATCCACACGCTTGGATATGGAGCGGCTTTCGTGTCCCCTTATGTGGTGTACTTGGTGAGTGAGAGGGGTGTGGGTATTGTTGGGGTGTTGCGAGGTAGTTTGAGTGGGTATTGTGAGGTAGTTTGCGTGGGTATTGTGAGGTAGTTTGAGTGGGTATTTGAGGTAGTTTGAGTGGGTGTTGTGAGGTAGTTTGAACGGGTATTACGGGTATTGAGGGTAAAGGGGAGTGAGGAGGTGGGTACTATGGGAGGGAGTAGGTATTGTGAGGAAAGAGGGAGGGGGTACTGTGAGTATTGTGAGGTAGTTCGAGTGGGTATTGTGAGAAACACATCCTTCAAAATCCTTCAAGATTCTCAAGCTTCCACTCACCATTCTGAGGAATCTTATTCCCTCTCATCTCCATCATTCACCTTTATCTTACCGTCTCCATCTTCACCAAAAACCACCAAAGTTACTCACTTCCCCTTGACATCCAGAAGAGTCGCGCTGAAACTACCTGACTCACTCATTCTCTCCTCGATGAGTAACAACAGAGTGAGTCACACACCATAAGGGAATCTCCATTGTACCAGCTTGAATTAATGAGTTGTGTGTTGAAGTGTTCTGAGGGCCCTTTGTCCAGCCTTTGTGTCTATCGGCAGAAATATCGATTCAGAAGCTTCACATACATTCTCCTTTGTTATCTCCCATCTTTCTTCTTTTTTCTTCGCCTTCTTTTTCTTCTTTTTCTTCTTTTTCTTCTTCTTCGTCTTTTTCTTATTATTATTTTGTTATCTTCTTTCTTTATTTTGGTGTCCTCCTCCTCGGACCCCTCATCATCATCATCATCTTCTTCTTCTTCTTCTTTTCGTCTGCTTTTCCCTTTCCTTCTCCCTCTCGTTCTTCTTTTTCTTCTCAGATTTCTCTTTCTTTTTTCTTCCTCTTCTTCTTTTCTCCTTCTCCTTCTCCTTCTCTTTCTTCGTCTTCGTTTTTTTATAGTTTCCTATAGGCTCTTTTCGTATTAAAATTTTTTTCCCTTTTTTTTTTTCTTTTTATTTTTTTCCCCTTTTCCTTCCCCTCCTTTTTTCTGTTCTCCTTCTTCTCATCTTCTTTTTCTTTCTTCTTCGACTTATTATTATTATTTTCTTCGTCTTCTTGTTATATTAGTTTCCTCCTTCTCTTCTTTTTTTTTTTCTTCTTGTCATTACCTCTATCTTTTCCTCCACGTCCTCTTCTTGCTCATCTTGTTGCGTTTCCTTCTCCTCCTCTTATTCCCTCCTCTTCCTCCTACTCTTACTCCTCCGGCTCCTTCTTTTTTCAACGACTCCTCCTCCTCGTCCTCTTTCTCCTTCTGCCGCTTCTTTTTCTTTCTCTTCTCCTCCTACTCCTCCTGCTCCCATTTTCTTCGCCTCCTCCTTCTCCTCCTCCTCCTTCTCTTCCTCCTCCTCCTCTTCCTCTTTTTCCTCCTCCTCCTCATTCTCCTTCTGCCGCTTCTCTTTCTTCTCTTCCTCCTCCTCCTACTCCTCCTGCCCACTGTTTCTTCGCCTTTTCCTTCTCCTCCTCCTCCTCCTGTTCTTCTTCTTCTTCTTCTTCTTCTTCTTCTTCTTCTTCTCTCTCTCTCCTCCTCCTCCTCCTCCTCCTCCTCCTCCTCCTCCTCCTCCTCCTCCTCCTCCTCCTCTCGCGCCCGAATCGCTTCTTTGTATTCTAAATAATTGCCATTCACTGACCTGTCAAAGTGTCAGTCTGCTTATCAGTCACCATCAGCCTCTCAAGTACATTTTTGCCTTGAATAGATGAATAGATGAATAGATAGATAAAGGTGAATAGATAGATAGATAAGGAGAGATTTCGGTCGTTGCAGTATTGATTAAAAAAATATATATTGATTCTTCCTTCGCTCATTTTTATTTTCTCCCATTTTCTAAATACTTATCTTAATTTCGTTTAATTATTTCCGTTTTTTTCCCTCGTCTCATATCTTAATTTGGTTTTGATTGTTTATGTCACATCTCCCTCTTCCGTTTTATTTTTATTTTGTCTCAACTTTGTACCAAAATCGAAGTTGACCCTTGTGTTTTGTTATAATATTCGCTTATTTTACATATAAATCCGATACAACAATCCTTTCAAGTGTCATTGTTCTTGATTATTCATTGTCATTATTGTTAGTTTTCTCATAATCATGTTATCTTCATAATAATTGCTTTTACTGGCATTCATCATTATCACTATTCTTATCATCATCATCATCATAATTGCTTCCATCTCTTTATCATCACTATCATTATATTTCGAATTATATTCATCATATTTTTGCTTCATTGTTTTTTCTTTCTTTCCATCTCCTTATCATCACTCTCGCTGTTATTCGAATGATCTCCTTTGGCTACCTTCCTTCTCCTTATCACCCCATTATTCGAATTATCTCCTCTCCCTCCTTCCGCACGCAGTCCAAGTTCGGCCACTTCCTCCCGTACACCATCCTGGGCGTGGCGACCGTCGTGGGCGGCCTCGCGTGCGTCCTCCTGCCGGAGACGCTCGACCAGAAGCTGCCGGACACCCTCGAGGACGGAGAGGAATTCTTCGCGGGTCAGGGATGCTGCTACGACCCGTGCGCCAGGTGGGTGGGGCAGGGGGAGGGAGGGGGGTAAAGGGGGAGGAGGGAGAAGGGAGGAAGAGGGAAGGGAGGAAGAGGGAAGGAAGGAAGAGGGAGGGAAGGAAGAGGGAGGGAAGGAAGAGGGAAGGAAGAGGGAAGGAAGGGAGGGACGTGAAGTGAGAGCTTCTTCGCGGGTCAGGGATGCTGCTAGACCCGTGCGCCAGGTGGGTGGGGCAGGGGGAGGAAGGGGATAAGGGGGGGGGGAGGAAGAGGAAGGGAGGAAGAGGGAAGGAAGGAAGAGGGAAGGAAGAAAGGGGGAAAAAAGGACGTGAAGTGAGAGCTTCTTCGCGGGTCAGGGATGCTGCTTCAACCCCTGCGCCAGGTGGGTGGGGGAAGGAAGGATGAAGGAGAAGGGAGGGAGAAGGAAAGTAGGAAGATAAGAGGAAGGGAAAGAGGAGAAGGAAGGAAGGAAGAAGGGAGAGGGAAGGAAGGAAAGGGGGAGGGAGGAGGAAGGAAGAGGCGAGGGGAGAGGAGGGCAAGAGGAAGGGATAGAGGAGAAGGAAGGAGGAGGGAGGAAAAAGAAGGAAGGAAGGAGGGAGGGAGAATAAAAGAGAGAGGGATATGCAGAAGGGTCTTGAGAGTAAGAAAGGAAGAGGATCTTCCCTACGCCAGGTGGGTGGAGGAAGGAAGGATGGAGGAAGGAGGGAGAAGCAATGAAGGAGGGAGGGAAAGTGAAAGAAGGAAAGAAGGAAGGAGGAAGGGAGAGTGAAAGAAGGAAGGAAGGAAGGAGGAAGGGAGAGGGAAGGACGGAAGGAGGGAGAAGGAAAGAAAGAAGGAAGGAAGGAAGGAGGGAGAAGGAAAGAAGGAAGGGAATGGAGGAAAAGAGTATGGAGGGAGAGGGGGTGTAGGGGTAACAGAAAGACTAATAATGAAGAGAAGATAAGAGGGAGAAAACGGGAATGGAGGACATAGAGGAAGGGTGAGAAGACAAAGAAGAAAGAGGGTGTATATAGGGCGACAGAAAAAAAAAGAATAAAGAAAAATAAAGGGAGTAGGATGGAAGGAAGGAGGTAGTGAAAGAGAAAAAAAGTAAGGAGGGGAAGGGGAGGGGGGCTTTTAAAATGATGGGAAAAGGGGGAAAAGAGAGAGAGAGAAAAGGGAAACACGGAGGGAGAGAGAAGGAAACAGGAAGCAGGAGAAGAAAGAGAGAGGGAAGGAGGAAGAAGAAGAAAGAATAGACAAGGAACGAGGGAGAAGGATGGAAAAATAAAGAGGAGGATAGAGAGAAAATGTACGAAGGAGGATGACAGGGTATAGAAGGAAGGAGAAAGGAGAGGAGGGAAGTAGGAAGGATGGAAGAAGAGTAAGAAGTAGGCAGAAGGATATGGAAAGGAGAAAGAGAAAGGAAAGAAGGAGGAAGAAGAAAGGGAGGAGGAAATTGATTTTCTAATAGAATAATGATAAGTACTAACCCTGTATGAAATTAAAAAATACTTTGTTGTTATTTTTAAAAAGTAGTGTAGTATTTTTGATATAGAAAAAATTAATGGTTTAATTTCAAAGGGAGATTTATTTCAAAGCAGCTGAAATGATGTATGTTTTCCTGTTATTACTTTTATTTTATTTTTCTTAATTTCTCTCTTTCTCTTTCTCCTTTCCCCTTTCTCTCTTCTCTCTCTTCTCTTTTCTTTTCTCTCTCTTCTCTCTTCTCTCTCTCTCTCTCCCCTCTCTCTCTCTCTCTCTCCTCTTTCTCTCTTTCTCTCTCTCTCTCTTTTCTCTCTCCCCTCTCCCCTCCCCCCCCTCTCTCTCTTCTCTTCTCTTCCTCTTCCCCTCTTTTTTCTTTCTTCTCTTTCTCTCTCTCTCTCCTCTCTTCTCTCTCTCTTTTTCTCTCTCTCTCCTCTTCTCTTTTCTCTTTCTCTCTCTCTCTCTCTCTCCCTTCTCTTCCCCCCCTCTCTCTCTCTCTCTCTCTTCTCTCTCTCTCTTTCTCTTTCTCTCTCTTTTCTTTTCTCTTTTCTTCTCTCCTCTCCCCTCTCTTCTCTCTTCTTCTCTCTCTTCTCTCTCTTCTCTCCTTCTCTTTTCCCTCTCTTTCTCCCTCTCTCTTCCTTCTCTCTCTCTCTCTCTCTCTTCCCCCTTTTCTCTCTTTTCTCTCTCTCTCTCTCTTTTCTCTCTCTTCTCTCTCCTTCTCTCCTTCTCCTTGTCTATTATGATATTAACAAATTCATATTTGTGATTTGTTTATAATTCATTCAATCAATTAATTATACAGGGCCCAGAGGAAGAAAGGAGGGGAGTGAATACTAACAAAAAATGCTAGTATAATTATAAAATATTTTTGTAAATCAAACATCAATCAAATAATAATAATAAAATTTAAAGATAATGATAATAATTATGTAATAATAAAGATAATAATAATTTATTAATTATATAATGATATAATTTTATATAATGATAACAAAGTAATAATAAAAATGATGTAATAGTATGATAATAGTAATGATTTAAAAATGTTTAAAAATGTAATAATGACAATAATAATAATGATAATAATAATAGTGATGATAATAATAAAGATCATAATAATGATAATGATTTCTCAACATGAACACAGTAAACAACTTATACATTTTATTCGTAATTACTTTCTTCATTAGAGAAAAAAAGTCGCTTTATTTTTAATGAAAAGAAGATTTGATTTAATATCCACTAATATTTCAACATCTGAATTTATCATTAAAAACTATATATATATATTTTTTTTTTTTTTTTCAGAAGACGAGCCTCTACAGATGCTGGAAAAGGAAAAGGTGGAAAAGAAATTGGAATTGGAAGGGAAAAGGGAGGAGAGGGAGGAAGAGGAGGAGAAGGAGCAGGAGAAGGAGAAGGAGAAGGAAGAGGAGGAAGAGGTGGAGATGGTACAGGAGAGGGGGGAGAAGATAAAGATGCTGTGAAAGATGATATTTCCAAAGTATGAATTTACTTTTAAGAGGGAGAAGGGGAGAAAGTGTGAAAAAGAGAAAAGGGAGAAAAGAAAGAGAAATAGGAAAAAAAGGGAGAGAAAGAAGAAGAAGAAGAAAAGGAAGAGAGAGAAAGAGAAGAAGAGAGAAGAGAAGAAGAGAAAAAGGAAAGGAGAGAAGAGAGATGAAAGAAGATGACAGAGAGAGAGGAGAGAGAAGATAAAAGAGATAGATAAGAAAGAGAGAAAAAAAAAAATATATTAAAAGAAAAAATTAAAAAAAAAAATAACAAAAAAAAAATATTATAAAGAGAGGAAAAAGAGAAAAAAAAAGAGAAAAAAAAAGAGAAAGAGGGAGAGAGAAAGAGAGAGAGAAAAAAGAGAAAGAGAGAGAGAGAGGGGAGGGGGATGGGGGAAGAGACGAGAGAGAGAGATGAGATGAAATGAGGAGAGAGAGGAGGAGAGGAGAGAAGGAGAGAGAGAGAGGGGAGAGAGAGAGAGATAGAGGGGAAAGCGAGAAAGAGAGAGAAAGAGGTAGATGGATAGATAGAGGAGAGAGAGAGAGAGAGAGAGAGAGAGAGAGAGAGAGAGATTAGATTCGGAGAAAGAGAGAGAAATAAAGGCAATTTAACTGGTCTCTACTCTGTGATATATTAACAAATGAATTTATATAGCTAGGAATAAGAAACAAAGTGCAGTTATGTATTCTTTTTTACAAAAATTTAAAAATCATATTATCCTGAGCTGTTGTTTCATGATCATGGACTTAAAAAGCGTATAATTTTGTTTCAAAAATATACAGTCATGATTGTGTCTGATTTAGCTACTCTAAAGAAAGTGCCAAAAATACTGTAAATTGTGATAGATATTTTTTCCCGTTGAAATGTCAGTCTTGATAAGATAGAATGGTTTGAACTGCAGGTTTTTTGTCTTTTCTTTTTTTTAAGAGGAACAGAAAGACAGGTAATGAAAATTTAAAGGATTTTTAAAAATCTTTCTGGCATATACAAAACGAAAAATAAGAAAAAGTTTCACGTACAGATTTCTTTTTTTTTTCTTTTTTCTTTTCTAATATATTTATATATTTCATCGGAAGTTCTGTTAGATATTAATACAAAAAATATATACATATATATATTTCAAAAAAAAATCTTCAAAACACAAAATAAACCGCTAATCAAAGCAACCTACTCGATAACCACACCTAAACGACAGACAAACACATAAAAACAATCCTAATAATTGTATTATTTTATTAGAACTCTTAGAAGACGTCCAAATATGTCTTTAAAAAAAAGCCACCACTCTGGGCTATGGCAGACTCATAAAGACATCTCAACCTGGTCGTCTGAAGTTGATACTTGAGTTTTGTATCTGAAAAAAAAGGTGGTAGTTGGTGTGGTTGTTTGGTTGTTAGGTAGTTAGAAGACAGTATGGTGTATGGTGATTATGTTTGGTAACACGGTAGTTATCGAGATATTTACCAGTCTGTGTTGATATAAGTTCGTATTTTTCATAGTCCTAATGTATTCCAGTATAGATATATGTGTAAATAAATGGATAGATATATAGATAAATATCTGTTTCTTGATCTTAAACTGACGATCCTATCCCCACTGTATTACACTCTAACTAAGTCCTAATTTACCTTAGACTAACCTAAGTTATTCCATTCTGCACTATCACAACTTAGCCTAACATACCCTAGCTTAGCTCATGCCCTCCCCCACCCCCCCTGATCCTAATCTATCCTAACATAACCAACTTAGCATATTCTAAGCCAACTTAACACATCCTAACCTAACCAGATCCCACCGACCTTATCCTAAATTGATAAACATTGATTATACAAGATTGCCCACCGATTATTCACGATTATCCCTCTCCCTCTCCTTCTTCATCTATCTTTCTTCCTGTTTACCTCTACCTGATCCGGTTTTAAGTCACGTGCATTCTCGTAAGGACTAAATAGTGTCATTATTCGAAGGAATTTGCATAAGGCAGCGAGGGACCGTTATTGTCTTTCCTAACCTCGGCTCCTTCTTTCCTTCTTCCTTGCCCCTTCTTTAATTATCTTCTTTCCTTCCGTCATCCCATACATACACCCTCTCCCTCCTTATTCATCTCCTTCCTTCTGTGTCTTCTTCCTTCTCCCTCCTCTCTTTTCGGTTATTACTTTTTTTATTTTATCTCCACGCGCCCTATTTCTTCTTTTTTCCTTCTACATCTCCCTTATGTTTTCTTTCCCTCTTTAGCTTTTCCCATTATTCCTCTCTCCTCCCTTCTTCATTTTCACTCCTTCCTTATTTCCTTCCTTTTCCCTTCTCCCTTATGTCCTTCCTTTTCCCTCCTTTCCTTCTCTCCCCTTCCTTCCTCCTCCTTTCCTCCTTCCTTCCTTCTCCTTCCCTCCTTCCTTCCTTCTCCTCCCTTTCCTTCCCTCTTAATCCTTCCTTCCTTCCTTCTCCCTCCATCTTTCCTTCCTTCTCCCTTCCTCCCTCCTCCCTTCCTTCCTTCTCCCTCCCTCCCTCGTTCTTTCCTTTCCTCCCTCTCCTTCCTTCCTCTTTCCTCCTTTATCCCGCCCTCCTCCCTTCGTTTTTTCCTTTCCTCCCCCTCCCTCCCTCCCTCCTCTTCCTTCACCCCCTCCCCCACTTCAACTCCCTCCCTTCCTTCCCTCTTCCTTCCTTCCCTCTTCCTTCCTTCCCTCTTCCTCCCTTCCCTCTTCCTTCCCTCCCTCTTCCTTTTCTCCCTCTTCCTTCCTTCCCTCTTCCTTCCTTCCCTCTTCCTCCCTTCCCTCTTCCTTCCTTCCCTCTTCCTTCCTTCCCTCTTCCTTCCTTCCCTCTTCCTTCCCTCTTCCTTCCTTCCCTCTTCCTCCTTTCCCTCTTCCTCCCTTCCCTCTTCCTTCCTTCCCTCTTCCTTCCTTCCCTCTTCCTCCCTTCCCTCTTCCTTCCTTCCCTCTTCCTTCCTTCCCTCTTCCTTCCTTCCCTCTTCCTTCCCTCTTCCTTCCTTCCCTCTTCCTCCTTTCCCTCTTCCTCCCTTCCCTCTTCCTTCCTTCCCTCTTCCTTCCTTCCCTCTTCCTCCCTTTCCTCTTCCTTCCTTCCCTCTTCCTTCCTTCCCTCTTCCTTCCTTCCCTCTTCCTTCCTTCCCACTTCCTTCCCTTCCTCTTCCTTCCCTCCCTCTTCCTTCCTTCCCTCTTCCTTCCTTCCCTCTTCCCTCCTTCCCTCTTCCATCCTTCCCTCTTCCTTCCTTCCCTCTTCCTTCCTTCCCTCTTCCATCCTTCCCTCTTCCTCCCTTCCCCCTCCCTCCCCCTTTACCCCCTCCCTCCCCCTGCCCCACCCACCTGGCGCAAGGGTCGTAGCAGCATCCCTGACCCGCGAAGAAATCCTCTCCGTCCTCGAGGGTGTCCGGCAGCTTCTGGTCGAGCGTCTCCGGCAGGAGGACGCACGCGAGGCCGCCCACGACGGTCGCCACGCCCAGGATGGTGTAAGGGAGGAAGTGGCCGAACTTGGACTGCGGGCGGAAGGGGGGGGGGGGGGAAGGGTTACTTAACTTTGATATTTTTCTCTGTGTCTGTTTGTCTTTTTTTCTGGCTGTCTGTCTGTCTGTCGTTTCTCTCTCTCTCTCTCTCTCTCTCTCTCTCTCTCTCTCTCTCTCTCTCTCTCTCTCTCTCTCTCTCTCTCTCTCTCTCTCTCTCTCTCTCTCTCTCTCTCTCTCTCTCTCTCTCTCTCTCTCTCTCTCTCTCTCTCTCCCTCTCTCTCTTTCTCTCTCTCTCTCTTTCTTTTTTATCTCTCTTTCTTTCTCTCTATGTGAGTCTGTGTGTCTGTATCGCTTTCTTTCTTTCTCTCTCTCCTTCTCCCTCTCCCCTCCTCTCCCCCCACTCTCATTTTCTCTCTCTCTCTCTCTCTCTATCTATCTATCTATCTATCTATCTATCTATCTATCTTTCTCTCTATGTGAGTGTGTGTCTGTGTCGCTGTTTCTCTTTCTCTCTCTCTTTCTCCCTCCCCCTCCCCCTTCCCCCACTTTCATTCTCTCTCTCTCTCTCTCTCTCTCTCTCTCTCTCTCTCTCTCTCTCTCTCTCTCTCTCTCTCTCTCTCTCTCTCTCTCTCTCTCTCTCTCCACCTCCCTCCCCTCCCTTCTCCTCCCTCCCTTCCCCTCCCTCTCTCTCCCTCTCAAACTCACCGATCTCATCCACCAATCTCAACCTGAACTCACCAACTAAACCCACCAAGTAGACAACATACGGCGACAGGAGAGCGGCGACGAAGCCCACAGTGTAGATGAAAGCCATGCCCTGTGCCCTTGCAACGGTGGGCAACACTTCGACTTTGTATTGCAAGCCCACGTTGCCTGGCATCGTGATGAGCAATCTCCCTAACATTGCTAGCACCGTGATGGCGGTTTGGGCGTCTGCAATGGGTGGGAGAGAAAGGAAAGAGAGAGAGAGAGAGAGAGAGAGAGAGAGAGAGAGAGAGAGAGAGAGAGAGAGAGAGAGAGAGAGAGAGAGAGGGAGAGAGAGAGAGAGAGAGAGAGAGAGAGAGAGACAGAGATAGATAGATAGATAGATAGATAAGTAGAGAGAGAGAGAGAGAGAGAGAGAGAGAGAGAGAGAGAGAGAGAGAGAGAGAGAGAGAGAGAGAGAAAGATGTTGAATGTGTTTATATTTGTTTATATTTCATGCTCGTTGATTAAATATTTGTTTATCAATGGATTGGTTGATTGGTTTTCATTATTTTCTTACATGGATGGATAACCTAGAAGAACTTAAAAGCAGGAAAGAGGGGTAATTATGTATATATATTGATGAAAATTTGAATATTACGGTCAAAAAGGAAATATCATCTAGAAAATTCATTATACCTCCCTTTTTTTTTTTTTTTTTGCCGACATAAAAAATACAAGATATTAAATCTAAACAAATATTCACTTTGAATATGTATATAAAAAAAAAAAATCCAAAAGACGAGAGATTCATATATTAAATGTGTTAGTAGTATTTTCATATTAATATTGATAAATGTATTTCTCACTATGGACAAACGCCTTTCTGAACCTGTTTTATATACAGTTTGATATGACTTTTGACATGTCATGTCATACGTTATCTGTATTTCCTGGCCTTACTTGACCTTTTGGCATTTCGTCTGTCCTCCATCCACTTTAATCTTTTGCATTATGTATTTATCGTATTCTCTCTCTCTCTCTCTCTCTCTCTCTCATATCCTCTCTTGTTCTCTTTCTTTCTCTTTTCTTCGTATTTCTCCTTTTTTTCGTATTTTTCCTCTTTTTTCGTGTTTTTCATCTCATCCTTTCATTTCTCAATTTTTTTGTTCTATTCTTCCTTTCTTTCTTACGTTTTTTTCTTCTTTGTTTTCTATTTTCCTCTTTTTTCTCTCATTCTTTTACTTTCTCTTCCTCTTTCCTGCCTCTCCCTGCCTTTTTTCTCTATTTCTCCCTCCCCCTTTTCTTAGTCCATCGCCCTCATCCTCTTCCCTTTTCCCTCCCTTCTTCCTTCTTCTCTTCACCCTTTTCCTACCCTCCCCCATTATTCCCTCTCCCTTTTCCCCTTTCCTTCTTCCCTCTTTTCTTCCTGCTCTTCTTCTCCCCCTCTTCCTCTAACACCTTTCCTTTCTCCTTCCCTTCTCCCTTCACCCTCTTCCCTACCCTCCCTTTTCCTCTCTCCAGCCCCCACCCCCTCCCCCTTTCTCTAACCCCCCTCGCCCTCTCCCTTCCCACCTCCTCCCCCTCTCACCAACCCCCCTCTCCCTCCCCCTCTCCCTCCCTACCTCCTCCCCCTCTCTCCCTCTCCCCCTCCCCACCCCCCTCCCCAGCCCGGCACTCACTCGAGACGTATTCCATGACTTTAAGGGAGCGAGTAAGGGGTGAGTTGGGGGTCGTGTGTGTTTGTTTGTGTTTCGTTGTGTTTGTGTTTGGTTGTGTGGCTATGTTTGGTTGTAGTGTGTTTGTTTGTTTGTGTTGTAGTGTGTTTGGTTGTGTGGCTATGTTTGGTTGTAGTGTGTTTGGTTGTGTGGCTATGTTTGGTTGTAGTGTGTTTGTTTGTTTGTGTTGTAGTGTGTTTGGTTGTGTGGCTATGTTTGGTTGTAGTGTGTTTGTTTGTTTGTGTTTCGTTGTGTTTGTGTTGTAGTGTGGTTGTGTGGCTATGTTTGTTGTTTTGTGTTTGTTTGTTTGTGTTTTGTTGTGTTTGTGTTGTAGTGTGGTTGTGTGGCTATGTTTGGTTGTAGTGTGTTTGTTTGTTTGTGTTTCGTTGTGTTTGTGTTGTAGTGTGGTTGTGTGGCTATGTTTGGTTGTAGTGTGTTTGTTTGTTTGTGTTTCGTTGTGTTTGTGTTGTAGTGTGGTTGTGTGGCTATGTTTGGTTGTAGTGTGTTTTTTTGTTTGTGTTTCGTTGTGTTTGTGTTGTAGTGTGGTTGTGTGGCTATGTTTGTTGTTTTGTGTTTGTTTGTTTGTGTTTTGTTGTGTTTGTGTTGTAGTGTGGTTGTGTGGCTATGTTTGGTTGTAGTGTGTTTGTTTGTTTGTGTTTCGTTGTGTTTGTGTTGTAGTGTGGTTGTGTGGCTATGTTTGGTTGTAGTGTGTTTGTTTGTTTGTGTTTCGTTGTGTTTGTGTTGTAGTGTGGTTGTGTGGCTATGTTTGGTTGTAGTGTGTTTTTTTGTTTGTGTTTCGTTGTGTTTGTGTTGTAGTGTGATTGTGTGGCTATGTTTGGTTGTAGTGTGTTTGTTTGTTTGTGTTTCGTTGTGTTTGTGTTGTAGTGTGGTTGTGTGGCTATGTTTGGTTGTAGTGTGTTTGTTTGTTTGTGTTTCGTTGTGTTTGTGTTGTAGTGTGGTTGTGTGGCTATGTTTGGTTGTAGTGTGTTTGTTTGTTTGTGTTTCGTTGTGTTTGTGTTGTAGTGTGGTTGTGTGGCTATGTTTGGTTGTAGTGTGTTTGTTTGTTTGTGTTTCGTTGTGTGTGTGTTGTAGTGTGGTTGTGTGGCTATGTTTGGTTGTAGTGTGTTTGTTTGTTTGTGTTTCGTTGTGTTTGTGTTGTAGTGTGGTTGTGTGGCTATGTTTGGTTGTAGTGTGTTTGTTTGTTTGTGTTTCGTTGTGTTTGTGTTGTAGTGTGGTTGTGTTTCTCTGTTTGTTGTTTTGTGTTTGTTTGTTTGTGTTTCGTTGTGTTCGTGTTGTAGTGTGGTTGTGTGTCTCTGTTTGTTGTTTTGTGTTTGTTTGTTTGATTGTGTTGAATTTGTTTGTTTGTATTTGGTTGTAGGTCTGTAGTGTGTGTGGGTCTGGTCGTGTGTCGCTGTTTGTTTGTTTGTTTGTTTGCCTCTTTCTTTTTCTCATGATTTTCTCTTTGCTGGACTCTATTCTTCGCTCTCTCTCTCTCTCTCTCTCTCTCTCTCTCTCTCTCTCTCTCTCTCTCTCTCTCTCTCTCTCTCTCTCTCTCTCTCTCCCTCTCTCTCTCTCTCTATATATATATATCTATCTATCTATCTATCTATCTCACTCACTCACTCTTCCTCAACAACAGGTTTGCTGTTGATTTTAATTCTATTTTATCTTATCTCTATTATTATTATCAAATTTGTATTATCTATTATTATTATTATTATATTTTTATCATCTATTATTATTACTATTATTATTATTACTATCATTATCATTATTATTATCATTATTATTTTAACTGTAAAGGTTTGCTATTCATTTTTATTTTTTCTTATTTTATTTCTATTATTGTTTATTCACTTATCATTATCATCATTTTATTCAAGTGTAAAGGTTTGCTGGTAATTCTTTTCTTTCTTTTTTTCTATTATTATTTCTTTATATTTCCTTTTACTCTTATTTCATTTGGTGACGAACGAGGAATTAAGAACGAGGAATGAGGCATGAGGAATGAGGGAGGAATAATAGGAGACGAACGTGAAGAACAAGGAATGAAGGGGTGAAGAATAATCAATGACGGACGGAGAATAAGGAATAAAGGATAAATAAAAAATAATTAACGATAATTACTCAGGATGTAGGCGACCATATAGTGCGTGTCGTAGGTCATCCCGACGATGAACCTGAAGACGACGAAGGAGACGAAGGAGGAGCAGAAGGCGGAGGCCACGCCCCCCAGCCCGCCCACGACGTTGGTGGCCACGATGACCGGCAGGCGCCCCCACGCGTCGGCCGCCCAGCCCAGCACAGGCGACCCCACCAGGGACCCCACGAAGAACAGCGACTATCTATCTATCTATCTCTCTCTATCTCTCTTTCTCTCTCTTTCTCTCTCTTTCTCGCTTTCTCTCTATCTTTCTCTCTCTCTCTCTCTCTCTCTCTCTCTCTCGCTCACGCTCTCTCTCTCTCTCTCTCTCTCTCTCTCTCTCTCTCTCTCCTCTCTCTCTCTCTCTCTCTCTCTCTCTCTCTCTCTCTCTCTCTCTTTCTATTTTTATTAAGACTTCAAATTTACTATTTTCACAATGAAAAATTACCTTAGAAATATATATACATACATACATACATATATCTATATATATATATATATATTAAATAATAAAAATACCTGAGACGTGATGGCTGGATAGAAAAGAGAGAAATCATACACCCAGCCGTGGGTACAGCTGATCGTCGGCCAGCTGGGGACGGGCCAGCTGGTCTGGTTTTCTACCACCTGTTTTTACGGGGGAGGAGGAGGGGGGGTGGGGAGTAGAATAGATTTAGAGAAGAAAGAGAGAAAATATTAATGCAGTTGGTCACTTACTTGTTTACTTTTTACTTATTTGTTTACTTGTTTTTATCTCCTGTTTTTTTTTTTTTTTTTTTTTTTTTTTGGGGGGGGGGGAGATTAGCTTAGAGAGAAAAAAAATCATATATTGATTCAGTTTGTTACTTACTTGCTTACTTTTACTTACTTATTTACATATTTTGGGGAGAAGAAACGATAAAATAATGAATTGTTTGTTTGTTTGCTTAAATACTTGCTTATGAAATAATCATCTAACCACTGCTTGGGGAAACCTATTTATTATTGGGGAAGATTAGATTAGAAAAAAGATAGAAAATATTAATTAACTCAAATATCTACTTACTTAATTCTTATTTACTTATCTAAACATTGTTTTCGGGGATTTTTTTTTTTTTTTTTTTTTTTTTTTTTTTTTTTTTTTTTTTTTTTACGGATATATGGAAAAAAATATATTTGATATATTTACTTATTTACTTATTAACTTTTTGTTGATTTATCTCATCACTGAATGGGAGAATTTGTTTTTTTTGTTTTTGTTTTTTTTAAGTTATATTAGGAAAAAAAAAACTAGAGAGAATATTAATTTATCTCCTTGTTTACTTACTTACTTTTTACTTACTTATCTAATCCTTATTTGTCGTTTTCTTGTTTTCTTGTTGTTTTTTTTTTTTTTTAGGAAGACCAGATCAGAGAAAAAACAAGAAAATGTTTATTGAATCCCTTGTCTATAGGAGGAGGAAGTTTGAAGATAAAGGGAAAGAAGAAGAAGAAGAAGAAAGAGAAGAAGAAGAAGAAGAAGAAAGAGAAGAAGACGAAAGAGAAGAAAAATAAGAAAGATGAAAAGAAGAAGAAAGAGAAGAAGAAAAAAGAGAAGAAGAAGAAGAAGAGGAAGAAGATGTTGAAGATAAAGAGGTAGAAGAAGAAAAAAAAAAGAAGAAGAAGTAGAAAGAGAAGAAGAAGAAAAAGAAAAAGAAGAAGAGGAAGATGTTGAAGATAAAGAGGAAGAAAAAGAACAAGAAGAGAGAGAAGAAGAAGAAGAAGAAAGAGAAGAAGATGAAGAAAGTGAAGAAGAAGAAGAAAAAGAAGAAGAAGAAAAAGAAGAAGAAGAGAAAGAAGAAGAAGGCGAAGAAAGAGAAGAACAAGAAGAAGAGAGAGAAGAAGAAGAAGAAGAAAGAGAAGAAGAAGATGAAGAAGAAGATGACAGAGAAGAAGAAGAAAGAGAAGATGAAGAAGTAGAGAAGAAGATGAAGAAAGAGAAGAAGAAAGAAAAGAAGAAGTGTGTGTCCATACAAATGCATGCATGTATTTACTACTTCTACACCTATCCAGCAAAACCTCCCACATTCACCCTAACTATCCACATCCGCCCACCATAACTATCCACACCCATCCACCCTAACTATCCACATCCGCCCACCATAACTATCCACACCCATCCACCCTAACTATCCACATCCGCCCACCATAACTATCCACACCCATCCACCCTAACTATCCACATCCGCCCACCATAACTATCCACACCCATCCACCCTAACTATCCACACCCATCCACCCTAACTATCCACATCCACCCACCCTAACTATCCACACCCACCCACCCTAACTATCCACACCCATCCACCCTAACTATCCACATCCACCCACCCTAACTACCCACCCACCCTAACTATCCACCCACCCTAACTATCCACATCCGCCCACCCTAACTATCCACATCCGCCTACCATAACTATCCACACCCACCCACCATAACTATCCACACCCATCCACCCTAACTATCCACAACCACCCACTCTAACTATCCACGCCCCCCTACCCCCCCTACCCCACCTCACCTGGCTGAAATCCACCTGGTACCTGACGCACTCCAGGTACTTCCCCGAGTGCGGATCCCTCGGAATGGTGAGTCTCTTGACCTGCTCCGAGGTCAGGTTGAGCCGGGCGAGGTCAGGCGGAGGCGCGCACCAGTGAGGCGGGGTCAGGGTCATGAAGAACTGGCCGAAGTACACGAAGGAGGCGATGGCGCACATGAGGTAGTTGACGCAGAAGAAGAGCTGGGAGGAGAGCGAGGAAAAGGAGGGAGGAGATTAAGGATGACGGAAGAGGAGAGAGAGGAGAGTGAGGAAAGAGCGAGGAAAGTAGGGAGGAGAGCGAAGAGAGTGAGGAAAGACCGAGGAGAGTAGGGAGGAGAGTGAGGAAAGAGCGAGGAAAGAAGGGAGGAGAGCGAGGAGAGTGAGGAAAGAGCGAGGAGAGTGAGGAAAGAGCGAGGAGAGTAGGGAGGAGAGCTAGGAGAGTAAGGAAAGAGCGAAGAGAGTGAGGAAAAGGAGGAGAGTAGTGTAATATTCTGTGGACTTGTCTTCTCTTTCTCTTGGTATGTATGGTGCTCTTGAAGTGAAGTGAAAGTTGTTGCTGCTTCTAAGTTTTATTTGCACGGGAGTGTGGTAGGTGGGATACAGAGGACAGGCAAGGCAGGGGCGCCCAGGGAAGAGCGGGCGACCTGCCCGGCCCGCTGTGGCGAGCGGTCTGTCTGAACTGCTCAGACATTTCTATGAACAAACTTCGTTTTGGAACATTTCATAATGGAAAACATGAAAGAATTTGAATGAACATAAAAGTCCGATACATATGGTCACATATGGTTTCGTGGTGCAGGAACAAGGGAACCTTATAAACGGTTGTATGTAAGAAGAGTTATGGTGTTTACAAGACTAAAAAGCTTCGTGATAAGGAGACAAAAATTGCTAAGGATTCACAAAACATAAAAACATTTGGATATAGACAATAATAGCGATAACATACTTAGTTCTTCAGAATAGGCATTTTCTAACGAACATTTTGAGTATAAACAAGACATAGTTATACACAGAGACATTAGAATAATAGCATGAGAATCGTTCACGAGCAGTAAGGGTTGAATTAGCGTGTTCTAAGGTCACTTTGTCATCATGATAGCTGTAGGCCTGTTGGAGTCGGCTGAGTACAGTGGAGTTACTGTGAGATAAGGAACACATGGTTTTTCTGGTATGTGAGACGAAAGAGATCACGAGAACAGGTCACTAAAAGTAGGGAGGAGAGTGAGGAAGATGAGGATAAGGATAAGTCCGATATGCGAAGCTGAGCCTCGCCCGGGCTATGCCAATGAGGGGAGCCCGGCCTGTGTCGACTAATGTCGACTCGCCAACGTGTGTCAGCTGGCGCTGACTCGTCTTAGTCCTTACCCGCCGTGGTGCCCAGTCACAGCAGTAACCTCCAGGCGACAATTGCAACTTCTCGTGCCTGGGCGGGGCGCGAACCGCCGACCCCTCGGATGAGAGGCCGACACGTTACCACTGTACTAGCCCGGAGGCTGAAGATGAGGAGAGCAAGGAGAGTGAGGAAAGAGCGAGGAGAGTGAGGAAAGAGCGAGGAAAGTAGGGAGGAGAGCGAGGTGAGTGAGGAAAGAGCGAGGAAAGTAGGGATGAGAGCGAGGATAGTGAGGAAAGAGCGAGGAGAGTAGGGAGGAGAGTGAGGAAAGAGCGAGGAGAGTGAGGAAAGAGCAAGGAGAGTGAGGAAAGAGCGAGAAGAGTGAGGAAAGAGCGAGAAGAGTGAGGAAAGAGCGAGAAGAGTGAGGAAAGAGCGAGAAGAGTGAGGAAAGAGCGAGGAGAGTGAGGAAAGAGCGAGGAGAGTGAGGAAAGAGCGAGGAGAGTGAGGAAAGAGCGAGAAGAGTGAGGAAAGAGCGAGGAGAGTGAGGAAAGAGCGAGGAGAGTGACACGAAAGAGATCACGAGAACAGGTCACTAAAAGTAGGGAGGAGAGTGAGGAAGATGAGGAGAGCGAGGAGAGTGAGGAAAGAGCGAGGAGAGTAGGGGGGAGAGCGAGGAAAGGGCGAGGAGAGTAGGGAGGAGAGCGAGGAGAGTAAGGAAAGAGCGAGGAGAGTAAGGAGGAGAGCGAGGAGAGTGAGGAAAGACCGAGGAGAGTAGGGAGGAGAGTGAGGAAAGGGCGAGAAGAGTAGGGAGGAGAGCGAGGAGAGTGAGGAAAGGGCGAGGAGAGTAGGGAGGAGAGTGAGGAAAGGGCGAGGAGAGTTGGGAGGAGAGGGAGGAAAGAGCGAGGAGAGTAGGGAGGAGAGTGAGGAAAGAGCGAGGAGAGTAGGGAGGAGAGTGAGGAAAGAGCGAGGAGAGTAGGGAGGAGAGTGAGGAAAAAGCGAGGAGAGTAGGGAGGAGAGTGAGGAAAGAGCGAGGAGAGTAGGGAGGAGAGTGAGGAAAGAGCGAGGAGAGTAGGGAGGAGAGTGAGGAAAGGGCGAGGAGAGTAGGGAGGAGAGTGAGGAAAGAGCGAGGAGAGTAGGGAGGAGAGTGAGGAAAGAGCGAGGAGAGTAGGGAGGAGAGTGAGGAAAGAGCGAGGAGAGTAGGGAGGAGAGTGAGGAAAGAGCGAGGAGAGTAGGGAGGAGAGTGAGGAAAGAGCGAGGAGAGTAGGGAGGAGAGTGAGGAAAGAGCGAGGAGAGTAGGGAGGATAGTGAGGAAAGAGCGAGGAGAGTAGGGAGGAGAGTGAGGAAAGGGCGAGGAGAGTAGGGAGGAGAGTGAGGAAAGGGCGAGGAGTTTAGTGACCTGTTCTCGTGATCTCTTTCGTCTCACATACCAGAAAAGCCATGTGTTCCTTATCTCACAGTAACTCCACTGTCCTCAGCCGACTCCAACAGGCCTACAGCTATCATGTTGACAAAGTGACCTTAGAACACACTAATTCAACCCTTATTGCTCGTGAACGATTCCCATGCTATTATTCTGTTCTTCCTGTGTATAACTATGTGTTGTTTAGACTCAAAATGTTCGTTAGAAAATACTTATCTGAATCACAAAGTATATTACTGCTATCATTGTTGATATTCAAATGTCTTTATGTTTTGTGAATACTCAGCAATATGTGTCTCCTTATCACGAAGCTTTTTAGTCCTGTAAACACCATAACTCTTCTTACATACATCCGTATATAAGGTACCCTTGTTCCTGCACCACGAAACCACCATGTGACCATATGTATCGGACTTTTATGTTCATTCAAATTATTTCATGTTTTCCATTATGAAATGTTCCAAAACGAAGTTTGTTCATAGAAATGTCTGAGCAGTTCAGACAGACCGCTCGCCACAGCGGGCCGGGCAGGTCGCCCGTTCTTCCCTGGGCGCCCCTGCCTTGCCTGTCCTCTGTATCCCACCTACCACACTCCCCTGCAAATAAAACTTAGAAGCTACGACAACTTTCACTTCACTTCACGTCAAGAGTACCACCACACAAGAAAGAGTGACAGAGAGAGAGACAGAAAGGATAAGCCCACCACAGTACATCACACTGGTGGCATAACGCAAGGATAAGACCACCACATCATTACAAGGAGAGTTGGGAGGAGAGTGAGGACAGAGCGAGGAGAGTAGGGAGGATAGTGAGGAAAGGGCGAGGAGAGTAGGGAGGAGAGTGAGGAAAGGGCGAGGAGAGTTGGGAGGAGAGTGAGGACAGAGCGAGGAGAGTAGGGAGGAGAGCGAGGAGAGTGAGGAAAGTCCGAGGAGAGTAGGGAGGAGAGTGAGGAAAGAGCAAGGAGAGTAGGGAGGAGAGCGAGGAGAGTGAGGAAAGAGCGAGGAGAGTTGGGAGGAGAGTGAGGAGAGTGAGGAAAGGGCGAGGATAGTAGGGAGGAGAGTGAGGAAAGAGCGAGGAGAGTAGTTAGGAGAGTGAGGAAAGGGCGAGGAGAGTAGGGAGGAGAGTGAGGAAAGAGCGAGGAGAGTAGGGAGGAGAGCGAGGAGAGTGAGGAAAGGGCGAGGAGAGTAGGGAGGAGATTGAGGAAAGAGCGAGGAGAGTAGGGAGGAGAGTGAGGAAAGAGCGAGGAGAGTAGGGAGGAGAACGAAGAGAGTGAGGAAAGAGCGAGGAGAGTTGGGAGGAGAGTGAGGACAGAGCGAGGAGAGTAGGGAGGAGAGTGAGGACAGAGCGAGGAAAGGGCGAGGAGAGTAGGGAGGAGAGCGAGGAAAGGGCGAGGAGAGTAGGGAGGAGAGCGAGGAGAGTGAGGTAAGAGCGAGGAGAGTAGGGAGGAGAGCGAGGAGAGCGAGGAAAGGGCGAGGAGAGTAGGGAAGAGAGCGAGGAAAGGGCGAGGAGAGTAGGGAGGAGAGCGAGGAGAGCGAGGAAAGGGCGAGGAGAGTAGGGAGGAGAGCGAGGAGAGCGAGGAAAGGGCGAGGAGAGTAGGGAGGAGAGCGAGGAGAGCGAGGAAAGGGCGAGGAGAGTAGGGAAGAGAGCGAGGAAAGGGCGAGGAGAGTAGGGAGGAGAGCGAGGAGAGTGAGGAAAGGGCGAGGAGAGTAGGGAAGAGAGCGAGGAAAGGGCGAGGAGAGTAGGGAGGAGAGCGAGGAGAGTTGGGAGGAGAGTGAGGAGAGTGAGGAAAGGGCGAGGAGAGTAGGGAAGAGAGCGAGGAAAGGGCGAGGAGAGTAGGGAGGAGAGCGAGGAGAGTGAGGAAAGGGCGAGGAGAGTAGGGAGGAGAGCGAGGAGAGCGAGGAAAGGGCGAGGAGAGTAGGGAGGAGAGCGAGGAGAGTGAGGAAAGGGCGAGGAGAGTAGGGAGGAGAGCGAGGAGAGCGAGGAAAGGGCGAGGAGAGTAGGGAAGAGAAGCGAGGAAAGAGCGAGGAGAGTAGGGAGGAGAGCGAGGAGAGTGAGGAAAGGGCGAGGAGAGTAGGGAGGAGAGCGAGGAGAGCGAGGAAAGGGCGAGGAGAGTAGGGAGGAGAGCGAGGAGAGCGAGGAAAGGGCGAGGAGAGTAGGGAGGAGAGCGAGGAGAGCGAGGAAAGGGCGAGGAGAGTAGGGAGGAGAGTGAGGAAAGGGCGAGGAGAGTAGGGAGGAGAGCGAGGAGAGCGAGGAAAGGGCGAGGAGAGTAGGGAAGAGAGCGAGGAGAGTGAGGAAAGAGCGAGGAGAGTAGGGAGGAGAGTGAGGAAAGAGCGAGGAGAGTAGGGAGGAGAGCGAGGAGAGTGAGGAAAGAGCGAGGAGAGTAGGGAGGAGAGTGAGGAAAGAGCGAGGAGAGTAGGGAAGAGAGCGAGGAAAGGGCGAGGAGAGTAGGGAGGAGAGCGAGGAGAGTGAGGAAAGAGCGAGGAGAGTAGGGAAGAGAGCGAGGAAAGGGCGAGGAGAGTAGGGAGGAGAGCGAGGAGAGTGAGGAAAGAGCGAGGAGAGTAGGGAAGAGAGCGAGGAAAGGGCGAGGAGAGTAGGGAGGAGAGCGAGGAGAGTGAGGAAAGAGCGAGGAGAGTAGGGAGGAGAGTGAGGAAAGAGCGAGGAGAGTAGGGAGGAGAGTGAGGAAAGAGCGAGAAGAGTAGGGAGGAGAGCGAGGAGAGTGAGGAAAGAGCGAGGAGAGGAGGGAGGAGAGTGAGGAAAGAGCGAGGAGAGTAGGGAAGAGAGCGAGGAAAGGGCGAGAAGAGTAGGGAGGAGAGCGAGGAGAGTGAGGAAAGAGCGAGGAGAGTAGGGAAGAGAGCGAGGAAAGGGCGAGGAGAGTAGGGAGGAGAGCGAGGAGAGTGAGGAAAGAGCGAGGAGAGTAGGGAGGAGAGTGAGGAAAGAGCGAGGAGAGTAGGGAGGAGAGTGAGGAAAGAGCGAGAAGAGTAGGGAGGAGAGCGAGGAGAGTGAGGAAAGAGCGAGGAGAGGAGGGAGGAGAGTGAGGAAAGAGCGAGGAGAGTAGGGAGGAGAGTGAGGAAAGAGCGAGGAGAGTAGGGAGGAGAGTGAGGAAAGAGCGAGAAGAGTAGGGAGGAGAGTGAGGAAAGAGGGAGTAGAATGAGGAAGAGGAGGAGAGTAGAGAAAGAATGAGGAGAGTAGGGAAAGAATGAGGAGAGTGAGGAAAAGAAGGAGATTAGGAAGAAGAGTGAGGAAAACGAGGAGAGTAGGGAGGAGAGTGAGGAAAAGGAGGGCGAGAGTGAGGAGGTGAGTGAGAGAATGAGGAGAGTGAGAGATTGAGGAGAGAGAGGAGATTACGGATGAGGAAAGAGGATAGGGAGAAGAGCAATGAGAGTGAAGAAAGAGCGAGGAGAGTGGGGAAAAGGAGGAGAGGGAGTGTGCGAGTGAGAGAGCGAGGAGGTGAGTGAGAGAAGGAGGAGAGTGTGGATGAGAGGGAAAAGAGGGGAGGAGAGGGAGGGCGAGAAGGGCTTGAGGAGAGGGGGGAGAGGGAGGGCGAGAGGGGCGTGAGGAGAGGGAAGAGGAGCTGGGAGGAGAGTGAGGACAGGGAGAGGTAGGGTGAGAGTTAGGGTGTGGTAAGGAGACCTAGGAGGAGAGTGACGAGAGGAAGGATGAGAGTGAGAGAGTTAGCAAGAGAAGGAGGAAGGATGAGAGTGAGGAGGAGGGAAGAGGAGCTGGTGTTTAAGGTTTAAATGTTTAAAGGTTTAAAGGTTTAAAGGTTTAGAGGTTTAGTTTGATTCCATTTATTACAATGGATATTCTTGGTGTGACATACTGTCTGTTTCATTTTGTTTCTAAACTATCCCCTGTGTGCAAGGAATGGCCGGGGTTACCATCCACTGGCGGCGAGGGATTCGAACGCAGGTCAGTAAGATTGCTAGACCAGATCGCTACCGCTTCACCACACATCGGGGGGTGGGGGGGGGGGGAGGGGTGAGGAGGAGAGTGAGGGTGAGAAAGAGGACAGGGAAGAGGAGATGGGAGAAGAGGAAGGGGAATAAGGAATAAAGGGTTAATAATATTAACCCCATAATCTAATTGTTTATCACCATCTTCATTTCCTCATTAACATTATCACTTTTACTAAAATTATCACTATAATTACATAAAAATATAACGAATTTGGATAATTATTACAATAATCCAACGGTCATGATTTAATAATTCAGAATGCTTCCACTTATATAAAGATACTTATACACACATAAACACATAAACACAAATGCACACACACGCACACACACACCCACGTATAGTAATAATGATGATAATAACATTAATAACAGAAAAAAAAATGATAACGATAATGACGATCATAATGATAAGGATAATAATAATGATAATAATAATGATGATGATGATGATAATGATAATAATAATAATGACAATAATAATTACAATAATAATAATAATTATGATAATTATAATAATCATGATAATAATAATAATAACAACAACAACAATAATAATAATAATAATAATAATGATAATAATAATAATAATAATAATAATGATAATAATGATAATAATGATAATGATAATACTATCAATAATAATAATAATGTTGATGATGATGATGATTATCAGTATTATTAATATAATGAAATTAATAATAGCAATACTAATGATATAATAATGATAATAACAACGATAAAACACACCCACATACACACATGAAATGCAAAATAAATACACACACAAATACACACACATACATATTGCATTTACAATAATCATCATAAAAAAATGGTCACTTACCATCTGGTATTTCCCAAACCCGCCAATATGAACAAATACGCTATCAAAATCTTTAATAACCATCGTTACTAGTTTTTGACACTGTGGCACTATGAGACTGTGGCACTATTATGCTCTGACGCTGCTACACGAGTGTTCTACCATGCTGTGGCACAATCGCAGTATGGCACTAATGGTGATATGATGCTTTAGCACTATTGTAGTATGGCACTGGTAGTACTGTGCTATTCTGGCACTGTGGTGGACTATGGCACTATCTCAATATGGTAGTATGATAGACTGTGGCACTGTTTCATCATGGTGCTATGTTGGACTATGACACTATCTCAATATGGTACAGTGATGGACTATGGCACTATCTCATATAACACTATGACACTTTGACACTGAGGGGAACAACATATATCGAAGTGGCACTCGAAATCCCCTGGAGAGAAGGTATTAACAACACAAAGTGAAGCTGATTAATACGTTGGCACTTTCGACTGGCACTTGGTGGATCTGAAGAAGATTCATCTTGATAAAACGGCTGAGGGAAAGGGAGAGATTGAAACACTAATAAATGTAGAATTCAGACGTATGATGCACGCGCGTGTATGTGTGTGTGTGTGT
>NC_061825.1:36245596-36248096 GCF_019202785.1 Penaeus chinensis
AAGGGCTGGAGGTGTCCTGTTAGCATCTGTCACTGTCATTTTACGACTGAATAAGCTTCCCAGAAGGTTAGCTTTTTCCCGATTACTCGAAGCAGTTCTTCCATCGGGCTTAGTGGAGGTGCTGTAGATTCCTGGGTTTCCCTTTGGTGCTCCTTGACGAGCGACCGCCAAAGTTGGCAGTTTCCTCTGTTGCCATCTGTTGCGGGCCCATTTGCTCGCGGCTCTCATTTCTTTGCAAGTATTTTTGTACAGATTTGTATTGTCTTGTGGGATTGGCTTTGTACCTTTGCCACAATCTGTATATCTTTTTGGACGCTTGATGGCATCTGTAGGCATACCAGGCTTGGTCGCCCGGTTTTGTGATGTATTTCCGTGAAGGGACGTATTTCTCCTGCATTTCGGCGAGGAGGCTGGTGATGGATGATGCTTTGCCGTTTGCATTCCCCGCCAGGAGAACATCCCAGTCTTGTGACTGAAGTTCTGCCTTCATACCTGGCCGTTTGCATGGTTCCAAAGCTATGTTTTTCTTTGTCTCCTTTGGCGAGGCGAAGATCTGATTCAACTGCAAGCCTATCTGACGTTCCAACTTTGCCGAGGGATGAGCAGGATCAGTTAGATCCGATATGATAGGGTCGAGAGATCTACCGAGGATGTGCGTCGGGAATCTGTCAGCCCGTTAACTGCGAGGAGATCCTCACATGCTGGCCGAATGAGATGGTGGTTAAAGTCCCCAACTATTCAGAGATGCGGACAGTTGTTGCGAGCCTGAAGGACGTCTAAATTTTCCGTTAGGAAATCCATCGGCGTCCTGCCTTGCCACTGCGGCCTGTAGTGGGTGCAAAGTAGTAGGGACTCATTTGACTTAAGCATGACCTTCAAAAAGATAACTTTCAGCTAGTCTGGTAAGTCAACAGCTAGCAGTTGAATTTATAGATTCTCTTTATAGCGCACAGCTAAACCTTCGAAGTTCTTTCATAATCTGTCTCTTTTTTGCCACTGTGAGTAGCCTCGTACCAAAAGCAGGTTCTATCTCTGTATTAAGGAAAGTTTCAGTAGCCACTATCAGTAGCTACTATCATATCGGCACTGATGTTGAGGGCCATATGAGTCAACTCACCAATATTGGTCCGGAGGCCTATGACATTAGTACACAGAACTGAGAGGCGTCTCTGGTTATTTTGAGGGGTAGGGATCAGTGAAGCCATTTAGTACACTGGCCATTGGTGGCTTTTGAAGTTGGGATGTGACCAAGAAGGAACAGCGAGGTGATGAGCGGGCTGAAGGAGCGGAGATGGAAGTAGAGGGTGAGCTGCTGATCTGTGTGTTTGACAGCTTTGATATTCTAACATGAAGTTTTTTTTCAGCTCTCTTTCGAGCAGTTCGGCCTTATCTGCCGAAGCCTACCACTTGCAGCTGTTCAGGGCATGACCTCTTGCCTTGTAAAAGTCGCAGGAGGTCTTACTAAGGCAGTTCTGCTCGTTGAGCCCTCGCCGTTTGCAGTGAGAGCACACAAGAGGCTCTGGTCTCTTCTGCTGCGCTCTCCTTCCTCCCTGACTCTGCTGACGAGTCTCTCGTTCCGTCTCTGATTTACTGGGAGGCGGAGGCAACTGAGCTCTTTGAGCAGGATTCTTTTTACCGATGGGAGTATGATCCCACCATGGAAAACTCAGCGAAGATCCTGCCAGGCTTTGCAGTTGCAGCTTTCGATGTAACTGGAGCAGAGCAGTCTGTATTGAGGTCCTAAGTAGACAGGATGGTAGCAGGTACATCAGCCAGAGAGGCTGCCGTCCACGCATACCAAGAGCTGCTTGACGAACTTTGATATAGTAGCCTATATAATTCACCTGTTTTGTTGATTTGTTTCCAGGAGAGAGAGAGGCTTGATCTGTGTGAAGATGACTATCACACTCAGAGTGATCCCTTGCAGCTCCTTTAGATGCTGCGCTTGCGAGCAGAGGAAAGGCTGCGAGGTCTGAACTGGCAGTTTGCTCGTCAAACTAGCGCTTGACAGGTAGTTTGCCAGGTAGTTTGCTACGCCTGGATGTAAACACGACAAGGAATGTCGAAATAACGGTTATCATTGATATAAAATTATATTAATCCTCTTATATCTTTCCTGTAGCTTGTTTTAAGTATTCAGTATACCTCCCTTAGATATTCATACAAATGTATGTGAAGCGGCACACTCCGGCAAGGGCTAGGAAGATCACATATTCTCTCTCTCTTTCTCTCTTTCACTCTCATATTCTCTCTCGCTCTCTCTCGCTCTCTCCCCTCTCTCTCTCTCTCTCTCTCTCTCTCTCTCTCTCTCTCTCTCTCTCTCTCTCTCTCTCTCTCTCTCTCTCTCTCTCTCATATTCTCTCTCTCTCTCTCTCTCTCTCTCATCTCTCTCTCTCTCTCTCTCCCTCTCTCTCTCTCTCTCTCTCTCTCTCTCTCTCTCTCTCTCTCTCTCTCTCTCTCTCTCTCTCTCTCTCTCTCTCTCTCTCTCTCTCTCTCTCTC
>NC_061825.1:36268096-36273096 GCF_019202785.1 Penaeus chinensis
TTGGGCTATTTTATTAAAAAGGTCATGGCATCACGTCCTTCAAGACATTCCCATCAGTTCCTTAGATGCAATGTTGCACTGAGTTTTATCATAATATATATCATATAATGTTTCAGTGCTTTATTAGAATAGCACCGGCGATTTCACTTCCTCTTACATTAGAACATAAGATAAATAAAGTATTTTCACAATTATTGAAACCTAACATACATTTGATTTTACAGTATAAACTTCCCTCTTTCTTAATAAGGAAAAAAAAAAATATATATATATATGGATGACATGAAACTCTAAACCTACCGTTAACAAAATAAAAATATAAACTTTATAACAATGTCGATCGAGCAGCAGCTATTTTGCGTTTGACTAATGACGCCGAGGAAAAATTCTGATAAAAACTACCATTCCTGTAAATTGAAAAAAATAACATTGATTAGTCTCTCTTTACTATTATGATGATTATAATCTGAATAACCATAAAAAAAACTTTGTTTTTATTATCTACATGAAATAAAAGGAAAGTTATTCTCATAATCCTTACTACAACAACAAAAACAGTAATAATAATCATATTAACAATAACAAATTTATAAATATAATAATAATAATAATAATAATAATAATAATAATAATCTGTTGATTACTAAAAAAGTAAAACTGTTAATAATCAAACAATGTACATTTCATACATAATTAGTAAGTGTTTTATTGCATCCCAAGAGTGAACTTGGAGAACATGCAATTCACAACAAATATGTCCCTCACATTCTAATGCATAAATTTTCTTCCACTTTGCCACCATTCTACTTCCTATAAAGCTGAAATTATCATGAAAAATCAGACTACGAACACACTACAACATACCTATACCTTTTGTGAAAAAAAAGGTAAATACCCTTTACTTACCAATAAATGTAAAGCACACAATGATGATCATGATCCATATCCAGAAGTTGCACGCTCGTTTGTTGTACTCGGCTAGCCGGTTGGCCTCGACCTTCAGATGCGTCTGATTGGAGTCGGCCACCTTCGATGACTTGTCCAGAGCCTGAAAAATGTATTTTACAAGGATAATTTTCATGCACATGATCAGATGTTAATTACATGACAGGAAAATAAACTGACTGATTAGAAAATGTATTCATTGTTCACCCCCCCCCCCCTTTTCTCCTGCCACACTTGACCAGTTTTCTCTTTAATATGACAAATTTTAGCAGCTCTGGGTGAGAGATATCAAAATAGCTCTTTAAAGATGTTTATTTATTTGATCTTTTATTTTTTAATGGCCAAAAGATGCCAAAAGAGAGAAAGTTTGTGTAATGATTAGGCTGAAGTATATGACCACAACAATCATTAATATATATGAGCCAAAAGTAATTATGGAAAACAGTAGTCCAAGATCTTAAAATGTACGGGTTTCTACCTTAACCCAATGCCGACAGGCATGACGTGTACATATGTGTTATGCCCACTGTGAGTACTTGTTTGATTGTTTTAACACATAGATGACTACACTTGTACTAAGTGACCAATGAGCCAGTTACGAGTACTGTCTGTCTCGCCCGTTTACCCTTTTCTTTGATTTACAAAAATATTTTACGTTATCTTATTTTGTTGTTAGTAATGTTTAAAACATTATAATAATTATTTAGTTTATAATAAAAAATAACACCATCAATATTCATAGCACAAGTAAAAAAATATGTTTTTCCCGCCTATTCAAGAAAGGTGAAATCAGGTAAAGCTAATCACTAGCAGAGCCATCTATGTGCAGAGCCATTTCACAAAATATATAAAAAATGAGCACAGCATTTTCCCCATTTTATGTTAATTTTCCCCGGTGGCATTGGATTAAATAAGAACAATAATCTGTCATAGCATGAAAGGCATTAGCAAATATCACTATACTTTTATTTGCTATGACAGATGTAAAAAAAAATTCTACCTAAAGACATCCCACAAAAAAAGAAAGAAAGAGAGAACAAAGGAAAGGAAGAAAGAAGAAAAGAGATAAACAAGATAATTAAGAAAAAGAAAAAAATAAAGAAGATAATCCCATTCGCCTTCAAACAATCATTTCATCTCAACCTACATCTATGTCCTTCTTAATAATCTTGTTGGCGATCTTTGACTGCTCCTTCCACTCTCTCGTCATGATGATCATGTCCTCCACCATCTTTTCGCGCTTCTGCTCGTCATTCAGCATCTTTCTCTGGAAGTCGTCCGCGCTCACATCCCCTCCATAGGCTCCCTTGCGCTGGTGCAGCTCGCTTTCTCCATCAGGGTCTTGGGTCAAAAGGGGGGGGGTTAGGGAGGGTGAGGTACATGAAGAGGAAGGGGAAGAAAATGCAGTAAATTTTTAGGTCCCTACAGTGGAGTGTGTTTGAGGCCTGCTTATTGAGTTTTGTCAAGGCTGAAGTTCATGGCCAATCCTGAAATTAATCCACTGACACCAACGGTCCACTATGTATTTTTCTTTTCTTTTTTTTTATGCTTTGATGACAGCAAAAGCACTTGGTCATCAATATGCCAATTACCAGCCCTATCTGACCTCACCAATAAACCTATGCCTTGAATTTTTTAAAAGCAGTTTTATCATTATGAAAAATTTCATACTAATGATATTCAGGCCAGTTTGTTAAATTTGTACCTAACCAATAGCTATGCCTGTCTAGACTGATAGACATCTATTTCTTTGTTTATACATGTCCCTATGTATGATCATTCACTGAGTTGAGCCTCATGAATTTTAAAAACTATACAAATTATCAGAGTCTCCACAATAATGTTATTAATACAAACACAATAAAAAAAAAAATATATATATATAAATTCAAGGTATAGGTTAAAAAGGTGAGATCAGGTAGCCTTGTAGGTGCCTCCTAAGGTCTTGTGAAGCCATTTATGTGTAAAAAAAATATCTTTAATGTATCCTTTGTCAATGCATTAAATGAAGTTGGGACTTTAAATCACAAACTGTAATATAATTATTGGACAAAATATGTGAATAAGTTAGTTCATAAATATGAGCAAGAAACAAAATTCATCACACACATTATCAATTTATGTGAAAACTGCTATGTGTAACCTGTTTATTGATCTACTGTGGTGAACAATATTTACTGGACCATTTCTAAATGGGGACATATAAGGATAATAGTATTATCAGCAAAGCATTTACTATCCTTATGTTAAATTTACCTACTCGCTTCTTGATTACATTTAGAGTATTCAGACATTAGCATTACATCATCAGTACTTTCAACATCTACAGGAAAATACCTCTCTAAGCACTATGAAAAAAAGTAATACTGTTAATACCTATGAAAGCCAACAAATCTAAGGGAAATACTGCAAGCCACAAAATGACAACACAAAAAACAACAAAAACGGGGAGAATCTGAAATAAAAAAATAAAAAAAAAGAGTAAGAAGTTTGGTACAGAAAGAAGTTCCATAAAAGAAGTCACATCAGATTTGTTGCACAAAAAGAGATGCTATGGTATACTCCAAAATTAGAAATGCAACTTTTTTTTTTTCTTCAATATGATGAGATACAGAAAAAGGACGAAGGGGAGGAGAAGGGAGGGAGGTAAGGTAACGGGAGGGAAGGGAGGGAAGGGAGGGAAGGGAGGGAAGGGAGGGAAGGGAGGGAAGGGAGGGAAGGGAGGGAAGAGAGGGTGAGGACAAGAGGAAAGGAAGGAGGAGATGGCAGGGAGGGAGGAAAAGGGAAGAGGTAAGGAGAGAGGGAGGGAGGGAGAGAAGGGAGGGAGAGAAGGAGGGAATGAATGAATGACAGAGATAGACAGACAGACACAGCAAGATATAAACAATGAGGGAAAGAAGGAGGGATAGAAGGAGGGAATGAATGAATGACAGGGAGGGAAAGAGGAAGGGAGTGAAGGAGGCATGAAAGGAGGGAATGAATGAAAGACAGAGACAGACAGACAGACACAGCAAGTGATAAACAATGACCATGAGAAAGACAGAGAGAAAAATAGACAAAGAGTAAGAAAAGCAGATGACACATTACAAGACAAAAAAGACAGAGAGACAGAGAGAGGCAAGAGAACTGGAGATAATCAACCACATAAAACCAACAATCAGAAAAAACACCACCCAAAAAAAAAAAAAAAAAAAAGGAAATTCAGAACTCACGAAAGCCTAAATCCAAACAAGAACATTAACCTTTTTTCTTTTTTCCTTTTTTCTGAAATCCAACCCCCCAATCTTACCAAGACCTAGAAGATCTTGTCGTAGCCGGTTGGTGGTCTTAGCCTGCGTGCGCTGGTGAATCTGCTGGGTAACAGTGTGGTCGCTCGTCGTGGCTGGCCCGTGTGGTATCATCTGCGTTGCTGTGCCTGAGTCTAGCACCTTCGTCTGTGGGGGTCATTGAAGTGAGGATAAGTTTTTAAATATTTCCAAAACTGAGACAAATATAGAGAGTACATTTGGTAACCTTGGTATGCAAAGGTACTGTTGAAGATTTATTATTGATAATTTCCAGATACTAAGACAAAGCAAATGGAAAGGCAATGATCTTACTCTGAGAAGAGGGTCACTAGTTCAGCATAAGCACTGTTCTAATTCTTTAGGTGAAGGAATAAATATATTGTAACTGCAGCTACTTTTGTCTGTGAGATGGTGGTTCAGTCATTAAAAAACTAAAACTTCCTTGATGAATACAATGTAAATGCTGTTGGTTTGGTCTCTGGAATGATCTTCAAGAGTTCATCTAATGTACAATTTTCTTGATACCAAGAAACATAATGTGTGTGCAGTCTGACATTTGTAAGAACAACTGAATCTTACAATTTTCTTGATAATAAGAAAAATGCAGTAAAAGGAAATCATTATAATTTGCTTGATACTAAGTGAAATACAATACAAAAATCATTAAGGCAAATATCATACAAATGCTGCTCCGTGGTCTGTGCAGTGGTCTTCAAAATATGATCATCGTTAAAACTTTTCTCCATTCTAGATCAATGAAATGCACTT
>NC_061825.1:36278096-36280596 GCF_019202785.1 Penaeus chinensis
GCTGGTCATCCCCTAATCCAATCTTCTGGAGGGGCCGCCCACCCAAAAACAAGAGCAGGTTATTGAGCCTTTTAGCCGCATAGTTGAACTTCTGGTAGGAAGAGTCCCCCAAGCCAATCACCCCAAAGTTGAGGTGTGAGAGGAGCTGCCTGTTCTTCCTCCTGGCCCACAGGGACTTGAAAAACACCCGCATGTTGTCTGGGTCATCTCCCTGGCCAGTTGTTGAAGCTACAAATATCACAAGTTTGCTCCCAAAGAAGTCCTCTATGGGGTAGTCATCCATGGAAGCAACTGTCGCCAAGAAGAAATATCGCTGAGCTTCCCGGCCGATCCTCTCTGCCACTTCCTGTGCCGTCCCTGTCTGACTCCCGTATAGGACTACCAATCTCCGATCCTCCAACCACTGGAAGAAAATGGCAATGAGCTTATCAAGGTCAGAATGCACTTGAAACATACTGTAATTTAAAACTAGTAAAAAAGATTTTCATGAATCTTATATTCCAGGAAATCTAAATTTACTGAATTTTCTTCTTTTCTGACCATATTATATCTATGCGAAGGAATTTTCTCTATAAAGACCAGAATCAGACATAAGTCATTGCCATTTTCTGTCACTGAACATCCTTCTGTTCCATTTCAAATATAAAAGTACAAATATTTCACTACAGGGAAATAAACATAGTTACATTACAGCACACATAATTAAATTACAGTTTCTCTATTATCAATGAGCTTTATTAGTTACATCTGTAATATTTCTGTAATATTTGTTATACAACTCCTCCATCATGCAAGGCATAAGAGAAATAAACAAGATATATGAATTTTCCTCCTTGTTAGATTTATTCTCTTTCATTTATACGCTTCTTCAACAAAAGACAACCTTTCTAAGTAGACACTTACTCCTTTTTACAAAATCTCAAAAGACTTTACAAACCAGAAAGATGTAACATTAATTCCCTTTTCATTATCATAAAAAAAAGAAATTGGCCATTTCATTCATAAACAGTTTACTACTTTTACACTGTCTGTAATTACAACCCCCTTCTACACAAGCAATGGATTAATAAGCATAAAATATATGCTAAACTTTCAATTTTTACATAATCCACATTAACTTTGGAATAAGAACCTTTTACTATCAAAATAATATTAGCGGAAGACAGAAATCATCATGCAGTATAACTTAATATTAAGATAATAAAGATTCTTTTCTCTCGGAGCTACAATCAAAGTTCCTTTAAACCCAGCCAATTATTTCTAATAACCATTTCAATCATCTATCTCATCTCTTCTGCAATATCTATTTCAAATTTCCTAGAAAGAAATGCATCTGCTACTTCCACTTTTTCTGATAACCTTGAAACTGTCTACTCTCACTCTTCTGGCAAGTTACGATGGTGATGACAACAGAGATGGCGATTGTAATGATGGGTATACATGGTGGAGTCTTTGGTAATGTATATTTATCAAAGTATTTAGCAGGATATTTACCCAAAGACATCACCATGCCATTTAGGTTATGTTTGGCAAACTGGACTAGAAACCTATCAGTCGGAGCCAAAACTCATTTAGCTTAGTGAGCAGTCTTACATTACAGGAACTAGATTATGATAAAGAATATAACCATGGTGCACATATGACATACTATCCAGGCATGGTTGCTGTGTTCAAGTACTCTTATTCCCTCTGTAGTAGCATTAATTCAGGTACAGTTTCAGTTTAACAAAGACATATGGTAAAAGGTATACTTTGCCTGTGATGGACAGAACGACAGAAAATAAGACCCTTTTCATCTAAGGGATTTCTTTTGCAAGTTGATAATGTGAAACTTGTGAAACATGTAATACTTTGGTATACATTTACTGGCAGATTTAATAGCACAATCATAAAGAAAGGAAAAACTACATTCACTGATACATGAAATAATCTTCACAGGCAAAGAATATCATTAGAAATGAAGAAAATGGGTCACAACAAATGCTGTGTGGAGAGAAAGTCTATGGCAACCAGAGGGACATGAGAGGGCAGATCCCCCAATAGGGAAATACAGTGACAGAGTGGGTGTCTGGGGACAAGACCCCTGGGTTCGGAGGGCTTTTGTGCTTTTGTTTAATACAGCAAAGTTTATAGATCCCCTGGAATGGCTGGAGTAATAGGGAGGGGTGCGGTTACTTCATTAACAACTAGCAATACTTTCAATTATATCATTTGCGATGGAAAATAACAAGAAATCAACACCATATTACACCATGAACACTTGAAATACGGAATACAAATTGCAAGGCAGGATGGCTGTGTGACACTACATCCCCCCAAAATTACATTAGTTCTTAATGTATGAGCTTTTTCCTCAGTTATACCTAGAACACACTATCTCACCTTTTCATACTTCCAGTCTTTCGTTTTATTCCCGTTGGCCATCTGCTGCGTCTCTTCCAGAAGTCGAATTAAATTAATCTCCAGCCTCGACCTGGACACCGGAGGCTCCGTGGTCGTC
>NC_061825.1:36290596-36295596 GCF_019202785.1 Penaeus chinensis
GAGTGACAAGAGAAGAGAAAGGGAGAGAGACAAGAGATGAGAAAGGGAGAGAGACAAGAGAAGATAAAGGGAGAGAGACAAGAGAAGAGAAAGGGAGAGAGACAAGTGAAGAGAAAGGGAGAGTGAGAAGAGAAGAGAAAGGGAGAAAGAACTGTAAGAGAGATATAAGAGATTAGATAGAGAAGAAGGAAGAGAGAGAAGAGTAACAAGAGAGAAGTGGAGAGAAGAAGGAAGAAATAGGGGGGGTGGGGGCTTTACGAGGAAAAGAGGGTGTAAACAAGTTTGCTATAAAGTTCGTCTGATTGTATCTTGAGTAGCTAAAAACGCCCTTACAGACGCTGGAGAAAAAGCTGAGTAAAGAGGAATGGGGAGAGAGGGGAGGAAGTGGTGGGGGGGGAGGAGGAGGAGGAAGAGGAGGAGGACAAGGTGGACAAGGAGGAGGAGGAGGAGGAGGAGGAGGAGGAGGAAGAGGAGGAGGACAAGGAGGACAAGGAGGAGGAGGACAAGGAGGACAAGGAGGACAAGGATGAAGAGGAGGGGGAGGAGGAAGAGGAGGAGGAGGAGGAGGAAGAGGAGGAGGAGAAAGAGGAGGAGTGTTGAGGGAGGCAAGGAAGAAGTGGGCAGAAGGTGGAGGAAGGAAGAAGGTGGAGGAAGAAGAGAAGGAGAGGAATTGGGGGAGTAAAGGGGAAAGAAAGAAAGGAAGGAGGAGGAGGAGGAGGAGGAAGATAAGGGGGTTAGGAAGAAGAAAGACTAGGAGGAGAAAGGCGGTGCTGGAGGAAAACAACAGATCATATGATAAAGAAAAAAACAGAACAAAAGTTGAGAATCCTCTGTGTGTGTGTGTGTGTGTGTGTGTGTGTGTGTGTGTGTGTGTGTGTGTGTGTGTGTGTGTGTGTGTGTGTGTGTGTGTGTGTGTGAGTTATGCCACACGATAATTATACGATGAAAATGTATCGAAATTCAGTTATTGCGATTCATAAGAAAATATCTTTATAAACCACTCACCCACATCTAACGTATTTATCAGCAGAAATAGACACATGGTAATAAACGTAAAAAAGAAAAATAGACATAAAAAAGTAAACATAAAAATCATCTAAGCTATAAATGAATGAATAATGGTTCTCACCCAAAGGCACACACGTACAAAAAGAAAAGAAAATGGCAGTGAGAAAACGCGCCATTTTTGAAACAAAGGAAGGCACTCGTGCGCAAAGTGACAAGGAGACAAAATCAAAAAGGAAATAATAATAACTCCTTTCGCCAACCGTAAAAAAGTACTGAGACAACAACACACAGACCCTTGAGACAAATGGCAACTTATCATTATCACCAAAAACAAGATAAAAAGGAGACAGAATAGAGAAGAGAGAGAGAGAGAGAAAAAAAAAAAAACACGATGTTTTCATCAAAGACCTTGTTTGCCGAGAGAGGAAAATTTTCACTTCTCTTTGAACGCGAAAATTTATGAGGATGTTCCGGCGAGTATAAACAGAAGGGAAATAAACAAATGGATTGTAGATTATATAGAAATAAGTAACAAAGGATGATTATAATAATGTTAATAATAATGCTAACAAGAGTAACAATGACGATCATAAGAACAGCGATCATAATGATAACAAATGTAATAATGATAATGATGATAATAATAACATTAAAGATTTTGATAATGATAACTGTAATAAATAACGATGATAAAATAATAGTAATAGTTATCAGCATTGTGATAATAGCAATCTCAGTGATGATTATAATAATGGTAATAATTATTATAATATCAATATTGATGGCAAAAGCGAAGGTAATGATAATGACAGTAATGACAGACATAACAATAATGATGATAATGTTAATAATAGTAATGATAGTAATGATAATAATAACGATAATAATAATGATAATGATATTGATAATAATAATAACAATGGTAATGATAATAGTAATAATAATTGCAACAATAATAGTTACAATAATAATAATAATCATAATAATGATAATGATGATAATAGTAATAATAATTGCAACAATAATAGTTACAATAATAATAATAATCATAATAATGATAATGATGATAATAATAATGATAATAATAATAACAATAACAACAACAACAATGATAATGAGAATAATGATAATAATAACAATAATAACAATAACAGACTAGAACACATCAAACCATATATGATAATAAGAAAAAAAAGTAACATTATTACATGTCCATTTGACACGAAAATAGTAAATAGAGAATAGAGAGAAAAGATAGATGATTAAAATATGAAATCCTCCATGTGTGGCGAAGAGACGTTGCTCATTCGCTGTGAAATTAACGGCACTTGGGATATTGTACAGATAATAATGGTGAAAATAATAACGATGATAACGATAGTAATAAAAGGATATAGAAACATGTCAGAATGCGTAGTTGATATTGAATCCTTTCGATACAAAAAAAAAAGAAAAAAAAAAAAAAAAAAAAAAGGCAAGAATGAACTTTCTGTTTGTTTGAAAGAAGACGCTATATTTTCTTCAGTCATTGGAAAGCAACCTGAAATTTGACTTATTCGAGTTGGCAACACTTGAAACTGTGTGAAATTCATGAAATAATAATGGTAATAATGATAATAATGATAATGATAATAGTAGTAATAATGATAATGATGATAATAATGATAAGGATAATGATGATGATGATGATGATGGTGATAATAATAATAATAATGATAATAATAATAATAATAATAATAATAATAATAATAATAATAATAATAACAATAATAATGATGATAATAACAATGATAATTATAATAATAATCATATTGACAATAATAATAACGATAATAATAATAATAATAATAATAATAGTGATGATAAAGACAAAAATAATAATAATGATAATAATGATAATAATCATCATCTTCATATTAATAATTATGGTAATTAAAAGATAGTAATAATAATAACAATACTTTTTATAAAAATGAGGATAACGATGATGATGATGATGACAATGATAATGATAGTAGTAGTAATAATAATAATAATAATAATAACAATAACAATTATGATAATAATAATAATAATAATAATAATAATAATAATAATAATAATAATAATAATAATAATAATAATAATAATAATAATATAATAATATTAATGACAATAATGATAATAGGGACAAAAAAAAAAAAAAAAAAAAAAAAAGAATTATATGAATTCAAAATATTACTAAAAGGAATAGGAACAAAAGTAATCATAATTATGACAATGGAAGTAATAATGATAAAAGCGATTAAAGCAATGGTATAATTTGTATTATAATCATCAACAGGAATAACAATAACAGTGATAATAATGGAGACACTCATGATAACAAGATGATGAACATAGCAATAATAAAAACAGGAATAAGAAAGTTCATAAGAATAAAATTGAGGGTAAGAATGATGACAATAATAATGACAATAAGAACATCGAACACCAATAATAACAATAAACAATAACAATAACGATTATGATCACAATAATGATATTTATAATAATGAAAGCATCAGACATATATGACTAGTTATACCCGTAAACACGTACATACACACATATACTTTTACACGCATGCACATCACGTATACATTGCGTGTACGTGATTATAGTTCAACGTCTATATTACTGTCACCAACATTATCATTATCGTCATAGTCTTTTTTCGTCGTGAGTCGAAGTCGTATTTTAAAGGAATCAAACAATGAAGGATTTCCCATCACTTGAAATGACGGCGAGATTATCCGTATCTCTTTCTCTGGCTGTGATTTTGGCTTTAATAAATGCAGGTATGAGAGTTTTGCAAGATCTTTTAATTGTCAAGTTGCAAGATAAGAAAAAAATGAATATCATTGAAATAATGTATATTAATTCATATATGTACTGTACGTTTACGATTGAAAAGTGTTAAGCATGAAAGTAATGGGAAGGAAGAGAGATAGAGAGAGAGAGAGAGAGAGAGAGAGAGAGAGAATGAGAGAGAGAGAGAGAGAGAGAGAGAGAGAGAGAATGAGAGAGAATGAGAGAGAGAGAGAGAGAGATGAGAGAGAATGAGAGAGAGAGAGAGAGAGAGAGAGAGAGAGAGAGAGAGAGAGAGAGAGAGAGAGAGAGAGAGAGAGAGAGAGAGAGAGAGAAGAGAGAGAGAGAGAGAGAGAGAGAGAGAGAGAGAGAGAGAGAGAGAGAGAGACAGACAGACATACAGACGGATAGACAGAAAAATGGAGATAGAGATAGATGGATAGATAGATAGATAGATAGACAGATATACAGATAGACAGATAGACAGACAGATAGATAGATAGATAGATAGATAGATAGAGAGAGAGAGAGAGAGAGAGAGAGTGAGAGAGAAAAAGAGAGAATGAGTAACAAAGAACACAACCGCTTGTTTCCTTGTTTAGCCTCTATTTACAGTTTTGTTTTGTTTTAGTCTGTTTATTTTTCTTTTGTTTATGTCTATCTTGTTTAGCTTTCGTTAAGTATTACCTTTTTATTACTATTTCTGTCGTATTTTATTCTAATGTTCGAAATCGATTCTTGTTTTTGTTTGTTTGTTTGTTTATTTTTTTTTTTATTGCGGATTTTTTTCTGTTGTTTACATACTCGTTTCTCACAATGCAAATATAGGTCTATATTTGCGCTGTTTCTTTGTTTGCGCCGAAACGTGTCTTTGTTTGGGATAAAGTGCGTGGTTTGCTTTTATTTGTATTTGCTTCGTTTGCGATTGTAGTTGTTTGCATTATTGCTTGTTGTTTGTTACGATGTCGTTTCCTAGTTTAGTCCTTTGTTTTGTTATTGGTTTGCTTGTTTTTTATGCCTTGTTTGTTGTTCTTTCCTTTGTTTGTCGAGGGAAGTTATGACGGGAGAGGATGGACTGCGAAAACATGAGTAAAGGATAGATAGATAGATAGATAGATAGATAGATAGATAGATAGATAGATAGATAGACAGATACGTACGTA
>NC_061825.1:36302362-36314862 GCF_019202785.1 Penaeus chinensis
GATGTCATAGCATTAATAACAATATTCTTATTACGCGCATTGGCTGTGTGAGTAATAAAAAAAGCATTCATAAATATGAGATTCATCTACCCTCCCCCTCCCCCCCCCTCCATACTCCTTGGCCTGCCCTTACCCCCTCCCCCGTCCCGACGCCTCTCCATACCCGTTCCCCTGTCTTATTTTTGCGCTCTCTCTCTCTCTCTCTCTCTCTCTCTCTCTCTCTCTCTCTCTCTCTCTCTCTCTCTCTCTCTCTCTCTCTCTCACTCTCTCTCTCTCTCTTCGCATTTCTGTTTTATTTCATTTATGCTTCTTTGTTTTCCTGGATCTGCGTATCTATTATTCTCTCTCTTGCTCTTTTTCTTTCTCTTTTTCTCTGCCTCATTCACTGTCTCTTTCCCTCACTCCTTCCCACTCTTTTCCTCTCTCTCACTCTCCCTCCCTCTCTCCCTCCCTCTCTCTCCATCTCCCTCCCTCACTATCCCTCTCTCTCTCTCCCTATCTCTCTCCCTCATCCTCCCTCTCCTTCCCTCTCTCCCTCTCCCTCCCCCTCTCCCTCCCTTTCTCTTGATCTCCCTCCCTCTCTCTCCCTCTCCCTTCCTCTCTCTCCCTCTCTCCCTCTCCCTCCCTCTCTCCCTCTCCCTCCCTCTCCCTCCCCTCTCCCTCCCTCTCTCTTGATCTCCCTCCCTCTCTCTCCCTCTCCCTTCCTCTCTCTCCCTCTCTCCCTCTCCCTCCCTCTCTCCCTCTCCCTCCCTCTCCCTCCCTCTCTCCCTCCCTCTCTCCCTCTCCACTTTCTTAATCACGTTTTCATCCTTCTATTCATCCTTCCCAATTCCATGCAAGAGTCATGCATGATATGATGTCATCACGATCATGAATTCAGTGTGGTGAAGATCTTAAACATATGTTGGTGATTTGAATATGCTTATGCAGGAAAATGAATGCTCTTTCCTTTTTATAGTTCGGATGTTTAGGTATATTTTCGTAAGTGTGGGTGGGTGTGGGGGTGGGGGTGGATGGGTGTGGAGGGGAGTGTGGGGGTGGGGGGGAGTGAGAGGGGAGAGGGGAGAGGGGAGAAGGGAGGAGAGAGGGAGGGAGGGAGAGAGAGAGAGAGAGAGAGAGAGAGAGAGAGAGAGAGAGAGAGAGAGAGAGAGAGAGAGAGAGAGAGAGAGAGAGAGAGGGGGGGGGGGGGGAGAGAGGGAGAGAGAGATAAAGAGAACGAAAGAAATAAGGAGAGAGAGAGAGAGAGAGAAAGAGTAGCAAGATAAAGAGTGTGTGTGTCTACATACGCGTATTTATGAAGTACTATGTATGTGTATATATGTTAGGAGTGGATAGGAATAAGCGCTTATGTATGTTAATATATGCGAGTGTGTGAAATCAGAGGGGAGGGATGTAGGTAGGGGGGAAGGGTTGGGAGAGGGAGGGAGGAAGAGGGAGGGAAGGGGAAAGTGGAGGGGGGGAGGGGGAGGGTGTGTTAAGGAGGAAGGGGCTGTCGTAAAAGTGGGAGAAGGGGGTATTGCCAGTGGGTGGGTGGGTGGGTGGGTGGGGGGAGGTATATGTGATAGTGGATCTATGTGTATCCACTTGTGTATGTGTTTCTAGATATTTTTTTTTATGCGTGTGGTAAACGTGGATGCGCGTTGTTATGAGTATGCGTGTGTGTGTACGTGTATGTGCGTATGTACCTACGATTTATATTTATGTACGAAGTCGTATGTACTTATACGTACGTATATGTATGTACGTGTTTCGATGCCTGTAAGTGTTTTACGTAACCAGAAACCAATATATTCAAATCACACATACGCAAACGCAAACACAGTAATCAACCGAACAGAAACTATCCTGCCAATGAACACAACAACGCCACCACAGGAAATAGCCATCACCATAACAATCACCACAGTCACCATACATCTCGAACTCTGAGACACGCTGACAATACCAACCCAACGCAGTCATCACAGCAATATTGGTTTGTCATATCACCGTCACCACAAAACCTCAACGTTAGCTTAAAAATTATCGTTCACCACCACCACAATCACCACAATCACCCCCAAACGGCTCATCATCACCACCGCCCACCACAAAAACAGCCACCAGAATCACCAGTCACCACAACAATCACCACATTCACCACATTAAACATCACAACGGTTCACAATCACCACCCACCCACCACAATCACCACAGTCATCACAATCGTCAACACAGTGGTTCACCATCACCACAGTCATTACAATCGTCACCACAGTGGCTCACCATCACCACCACAATCGTCACCACAGTGGCTCACCAGCACCACCACAATCACAACAACCACAACAATCACCACAGTCGCCGCATAACAGCGACACACAATCACCGTGAGAAGCCGCCGCTACTCCTCATGCCTTAGAATGTAAACACGAGCTGAGGGGAAACGAACGCAAACTTTTAATTATTTCCAGAATTAATTTGTTTTCGAGAAGGAAAGAATAGATGTGCGTTTTTATCTAATTAATGATAATGATGAAAAGGATAATGATGATAATAATAATGATGATAATGATGATAATGATGATAATAATAACAAGAATAAATGTGCGCTTTATTGTTTTCGCTCTGGAATAAAACGAAACAAAAACACAATTCACGAAACAACAAACAAACTGTAGATGAACAAAAACAATGAAATAACAAAACAGAATGTTTGCGTCATGACCTTGGCTCAAAAATGGTGACAATGACAGAGCAACAATGACAGTAAAAAACAAAAACAACACACAAGTGGACAAAAAAACAAGAACCCAGGCCAATTAGTTTCCTCTATATCTGTTTACTATACGTTTCTATTTAAAATATGTATTACGATAATAATAACAGCAACAACCACAATAAAAACAACGATAATAACAACAATAACGAAATAAGAAATAATCTTTCAAAAAAAAAAAAAACCTCTTGCCTTCCATAATTTTTTTTCTTTTCTCTTTCTTTCATTCATTTTTTTCTCTCCTCTTCCTAAACGTCTACAGTAGCTTGTTCGCGTTGAAGAAAGACACTACTCTTTAGACTGATCTCACAGGATGTAAACAAACACCGCCAGATTCACACGTTGGTTGGCTGGTTCTTGTCCCTCTCTCTCCCTCTCGCTCTTTCCGTTGGCCTGTCCCTGCCTGTCCTTCTGTCTTCCTCTTTTCTATTCATTTTTTCGTTTTTCTTTATATTCTGTCTGTATTTATACCTGTTAATCTTTCTCTCTTTCTGTCTGATCGTCTGTCTAATCGTCTGCCTGTCCCTTTCTTTCTGTCTGCCTGTCCCTCTCCTCTCTCTCTCTCTCTCTCTCTCTCTCTCTCTCTCTCTCTCTCTCTCTCTCTCTCTCTCTCTCTCTCTCTCTCTCTCTCTCTCTCTCTCTCTCTCTCTCTCTCTTTCTCTCTCTCTCTCTCTCCGTAAGGTTGCCTCTCTCGCTGTTTCTATCTGCCTGTCCTTCTCTCACCTTCTCTCTTCCTCTCGCTCTTTCTATTTGACTGTCCCTCTCTCTCATTCTCTCTTTCTGTCTGCATGTCTTCCTGTCCCACTAACCTTCTATCTCCCTTTCTGTTTACCTCCCTCTCTCTCTTTCTGTCTTCATTTCTACCTGTCTCTCTTTCTCTTCCTTTCTTTTTCACTTTCTCTCCTTCTGTCTCTCTTTCTCTTCCTCTCTTTCTCACTTTCTCTCCTTCTGTCACTCTCTCTCTCTCAGCTCATCAGGATATTTTTCTAAAAACCCAAAACAAATAAATAAGATAAATAGACAATTCAAAAAAAATAAACATATATGAAGAAGAAACAAAAACAAAAGAACAATAACCAAAAAAGGGCACAAGAAAGACGGGGCGGAGAGAGGGAGCTGTTCTTGACAAGCTGACAGGGCGCAAGGAGTTGGTGTTTATGCCAGTTATGCCCCCGGTGTAGTGTGAGGTGACTGCTTGCCGACCGTCCGTCCAGACATGATGTGCTTGCGTGTATGTGCTTGGGAGGGAGGGGTGGGGGTGGAGGAGGAGGGGGAGGGTTGGAGGGGGAGGGGGAGGGTTGGAGGGGGGAGGTGGGTTGGAGGAGGAGGGGGGTGGGGGGTTGGAGGAGGAGGGGGGTGGGGGGTTGGAGGAGGAGGGGGGTGGGGGGTCGGAGGAGGAGGTGGTTTGGGGGCTGGAGGGTGAGCTAGGTGGGGGTTGAAGGGGGAGGTAAGTAGGGGGTTGGAGGGTGAGCTGGGTTAGAGATGGAGGGGATGGGGAGGTGCACGTGTGTGTGTGTGCTTCTGTGCGTCTGTGTCTGTCTGTCTGTATGTACTTGTGTGTGTGTTCTTCTGTGCGTCTGTGTCTGTCTGTCTGTATGTACCTGTGTGTGTGTGTGTGTGTGTGTGTGTGTGTGTGTGTGTGTGTGTGTGTGTGTGTGTGTGTGTGTGTGTGTGTGTGTGTGTGTGTGCGTGTAACATGACTGACTGACGTTTTTGTGTGTATTGATACCCATGTACGTATGCTTTTGACTGCTTATGTGTGAGATGTGACGATAGTTTGTTTTCGCTGTGTATGTGTGTATGTGTGTATGTGTGTGTGTGTGTGTGTGTGTGTGTGTGTGTGTGTGTGTGTGTGTGTGTGTGTGTGTGTGTGTGTGTGTGTGTGTGCACAGGTATTCGTCTGCGTATGCAGTATGTGAACGCGTGTGTTATTGTGTATTGTATTGTGCACGTGTATTCGTGTGCACGTGTGGCATGTGTGCAAGTGTATGTGCATGTGTAAATGTGTGGTATATGTGCACGTGTGTGTGTGTGTGTGTGTGTGTGTGCGTATACTTAGACGAATATCACTTGCATCACTTCCTCCCCTTTAGAATTAAAAAACAAACCACATCCTCTGCTCCTGCCTTTCTGGCGCATTGGCAACACTGCGCAGTGATAAACATCCGAATCTGGTAACAATTATAACACTGGTAATATAAGTAACACAACACCACAAGTGTAAGACGTTCCGATCCTTTAACACTCTTGGTTTATGGGATTGATTGCCGATAATCCTACGACGTTGATATATCAATTTGGTGTTTGACATCAGCAAAGATCTCAATTCAACCTTTAGCGGAAAAAAAAAAAATCGAAAATTAACACACGCGTTTGCTGACGTGCTTGTTTATTTCGCCAGTCGCAGTATCGTTTTAACATCATCATTGCCAAACGGAGTACCACACGCAAAAAAAAAAAAAATGTATCGTTATCAACGTTGCCACATCGTTACCACACTCATCGTCAGCAAAACACCTCTATCACGTCGCTGCCAGTGTTACCATATCCCTCCCGCCTACGCTGCCTTCGCTGATATGAATGTCACTCTCGAGGCGCGTCTGTCAAAGTAGGTCATCACCGCGCGCTGTTTCTGGCAACACTGTGGCCACCCTCGTTCAAAGATATCAAAATATATAAACACACGCACACGAACACACGCACACGAACACACGCACTGACTGTCGCGCGCACGCACACACGCGCACGTATGGAACTCGTCCACCTACGCACAGAGATAAACACAAACAAATAGAGAGATAGAGAGACTGATCGAAAGGACGAATGAGAATCGAAAGAGAAAGCGATGAAGGGGCGGAGGAGGGGAAGGAGAAGGGGGAGAAAATATCACAAATACCAGACATGTGCTGAGGCGAACCCCACCCGAGGTTGATTTAAACGACACTTGCTGTGCGGGTATTGCGTGAAAGGAAGGGGGAGGGGGTATGAGGGGAGAGGAGGGATAAGGGGGAGAGGGTATAAGAGGGAGGGGGTATAAGGGGAGAGAAGGGATAAGGGAGAGGGGGTATAAGGGGAGAGGGTTTAAGGGGGAGGGGGTATGAGGGGAGAGGAGGGATAAGGGGAGAGGGTATACGAGGGAGGGGGTATAAGGGAGAGGGGGTATAAGAGGGAGGGGGTATAAGGGGAGAGGCTTTAAGGGGGAGGGGGGATAAGGGGAGAGGGTATAAGAGGGAGGGGGTATAAGGGGATAGGAGGGATAATGGGAGAGGAGAGATAAGGGGGAGAGGGTATAAGGTAGAGGGGGTATAATGGGGTAAAATGAGGGAAGAGAGTAAAGGGTAATGGACAAGGGTAGTGACAAGGATAAGGAGGTAGAAAAGTGGGTGAGGGATAAGGGGGGAAGGGAAGGGAGGTAAGGGATAGATGGGGTAGGGGAAGGGGGTAAGGATAAGGGGAAGAGGATAGGGATAAGGGAGAGATTCGTCACCGTTTTTTATTGCACCTTAAAGTTTCAAAACAACGGAGCGAGAGTAAATAAGAAAAGAGAGAAGAGATAGATAGATAGATAGATAGATAGATAGAAAAATACATAGACAGATAGATCAACGAAGAGATAGATAGACAGGTAGAGGGAGAGAGAACGTTTGTTAAAGAGTGAATAAAAAGCAGTGGCACTCTCACGAACGAAGAATAACAGGAGAAAAATCCAACAAAAAAAAAACAAAACACGAAAAAAGGAAAACTAGAGAAAGAAGTAAATACCAGAAGAAAAGAAAGAAAGTAAACAGATGATATAATAACAACAACAATAACAACAACAAATCCCACCCACATCTTCACCACATTTCCGCCCCCCCCCCCCTCTAAAGTAACGGATCACAATAACCTCCCCCCCCCAAAAAAAAAAAAAAAAAAAATCAGAAAACCAATCTCGAAAACGACCGCCACGGACCGAAACCCGCAACACAATAAATAAACAGACAAATGAAAAAAACAAAATAAGTAGCACACACACACCAACACACATAACACTGCCTTCAGCTCCGTTCCCAACACACGCGTCACGGTGGCACTCGAGAGCCAAGGGGAGTGCAGGGGAGATGGTTCTATCGAGGCACGCGGCGCGGCACTACACCACACCAGTGCATGGAGTACTGAGAGAGCGGAGAGCAGCGAGCTCACTTGGATCAATAGACAGGTCGGCAGCGCAGGCTCGTTCGCTCGCCCCCTCCCCCCCCCCCCCCCGCCTCCCCCTCCCCTGTGCTGTGCTGGTGGCTCCGTGCCGCGCCGCCCGAGCCATTCCGTCCCTCTCCCCTCTTCTTATTATTCCCTTTTCTTCTTCTTCGTCTCTCTCTCTCCTCCTCTGTTTTCTTTTGTTCTTGCTTTCCCTTTTGCTTTCCTTGTTTTCGTCGTTGCTCGTTTTCTCTCTCTTCCATCTTCTCTCTTTCGCCTCTTCTTTCTCTTTCTCTCTTGTGAGACTCTGAGACTCCCTCTCTATCTCTCTCTTTCCCTCTTTTCACTCTCCTCCCACTCTCTCTCCCTTTTCCCTATACTCTATAACCTCTCTTTCCTCTCTCACCTCTCCCTGTTCCTCCTCCTCTCCCTTCCCCTCGTCCACACTCTCCCCCTCTCCCTCTCTCCACCTCTCCCCCTCTCCTTCCCTCCCTCCCCCTCCCCTACCCTATTCTCCCGCCCCCGCTCGCTCAACGCGCTAGTCACCCGCTGGCGCTTTTTCGCTATATTTTAGCTTCTTTTTCCGCCGCTATAGAGTGATCACAACTGTGCTGCTTTATCCTTAGCTTTATATCACAGCCTGCTTTAGGATAAGAATTAAAGACATGGATAAAAGAGGGAGGGTCTGGGAGGCCTGAGTGTGGGGTGGGGGTGGGTGGGGGGGAAGCGTATATGTAGGAGAGGGATGAGAAGGAAGGGGAGGGGAAGAGAGGGGAGGGGAGGGGAAGGGAAAAGTGGGAGAGAAGGGAGGGGTAAAGGGGTGATGGAGAGGGGAGGGAAGGAGAGGGGACAGAGAGTGGGGGGAGGGAAGGAGAGGGGAGAGAAAGGTGGGGGGAGGAGAGAGGAGACAGGGAGAGAGAAGGGAAGGGGATATGAGACGGGAAGAGGGGAGAGGAGGGAAGGGGAGAGGAGAGGGAATGGAGAGGGAAGGGGAGTATGGGAGGGGAGGGGAGAGGACTATGCCCATACCCATGCCCAGATATATTACCTTGGAATCTATGGCAGCTTCTGGGAAGACGGGGAGGGGGGGGGGCAAGAAGGAGGTTGTACACATGCGTTAGTTTTGAGACGTTTGAATGGAGAGGGGGAGAGGGGGAGCGGGGGTTGAAACGTATTGCAACCCCCCCCCCCCTCTCAGTTGAACCCATAGACGTTTTTGTGTATCTTGTGTAGTTCTCTTCACTAATTTGCATTTCATATGTTTATTTCTTTCACTTTCCTTTTATGAATATTTTTTGTTAATTTGTTTTCTCGGGTATTCACTAAATCCTTTGCATTACCATCATTCCTATTAAGTAAACAAATGGCCATTAAAAACAAATAAATATGTAACAAACCTTAATACAATAAGTTTAGTTAGAGCGATCAAAATACGGAAAATACGACATATCATTACTTTACCTCTTCTGCTTAAAACAACAATAACAAACAAATTACAATCAGCACTGAAACAATCCCAACTACAAAAACAGAAACACGAACAGCCGCTCATAATAACCGTGAGAACTTAGCCTCCAAAACTAGAATCCAACCCGACTTTGAACCGCATGCATACGCGGCCAAAGGCAATCGAATCCCATATTGGCGCGCAGGAAACGGTTCGGTATCTACCACTTGAGTCTCATTCCTGGCGTTTATACCACCGGAAAAGCAGACGACACCCGCGGATGCCGGAGATTTTGGCGCGAATTTTGAATGCGGTGAAATTTATACGTTTTCTTTTTTCTTCTTTTTTTCCCTTACGGATTTGAGGGAATGGATTCCTGAAGCATTTTTTAGGGAGAGTAAAGAGAAAGGTTTTTGCTGAGAACGAAATGAGGTATCTAATATCCAGGGTTATAAATGGACTTACATTTTTACAGGTTTCATAAAACGAAACCTATACATAAGATAAGAACACATAAATAATAAAAAAATAAAGAGAAAACTGTAGAAAGAAATACATCGATAAAAAAGAAAAAGAAAATCTAAATTAATTAAGCCAGATCTCAAAGCTAATGAGTGTCATTAACAAGATCATTGCATTCACTCATCTTAAAACAAATTATGACATAAAAATACAATTAAAAACGGGGAAGCAAGGGTAAAATGAAAATAATGAATCACCTGTTTATCGTAGAAACTCCGTTACCGTTAATTCCCATTAAGATAATTATATGTACATAATTATATATGTTTAATGATAATGAAGTGAATATATATATGTGTGTGTGTGTGTGTGTGTGTGTATATATATATTTATTCATCTATGAATATATATATATATATATATTCATGTATATGTGTGTATATATATATATATATCAATATATATGTATATATAAACATTTGTGTGCATGTATATATCCACATATATATATACATATATATATATATATATATATATATATATATATATATACTCGTATATATATATATATATATATATATATATATATATATATATGTGTGTGTGTGTGTGTGTGTGTGTGTGTGTGTGTGTGTGTATAAATATATATATACATATATCCATACATACACATACACACATACACACCAACACACATATGTGTGTATGTATGTATGTATACATATGTATATAAATGTGTACACACACACACACACACAAAAACACACACACACACACACACACACACACACACACACACACACACACACACACATACACACACACACATACACACATATATTTATATACAAATATACATATATATGCCCGGAGATAATCTATATCCCCGAGGATACCATAAAAGGAACTAAAGGTTAATGCAAATAAGATCAAAGCAAAGAAACCACGGACAATCTGGCGCACTGAATAGGATCCTCTTAGAGATTTCTCAGGGCTTGTACATTCATATAATTTATATAATTTTTCTTCTTGTGATCACGGGATGTATTGTGGACCCCCGGAGGAGTGGCCAACCGTACAATGGTGATCCGGAGAACCAAATGGAGGATGGTGTTGTGGATTTTTGGTGAAGGAGTGCGAAGATTTTGTTGTAGAAGTGAGATACGGAATATTGTGTCATGCGCGGTCGGGGCAAGGAGTCGATCTCGTCCGCTCGTGTCTCCCTTTCACCGTTTACCGACGTGCATTTGAGTGTTCATTTGTTAGGTAATTCAATGTTGCCTCTGTAGGGAGATCAGGCAGTTACGATTGTGGTGTGTATCCCTGTGGTAGTTTTGAGATAACTTCGTTTATATCTTAACCGTGATGGCTTGTACCTTGTATCGTCTGTGCGCCAGTTTTCTTTAAGCTGTTTCGCTCAGTTTGGAACATAATTTAATTGCATAGGTATTTTGTAGTTATTTGCAATCGGTGTTCTACATTGTTTTTAGAATTATTGATTTTCGTAATCTTAATAGCGTGATAAGACCTTCATCTCTTGTTTATCGAATTCATATTCGTTTAATTGATTCTTACTTATATTCGTAAACATGTTGCTGAACTTAGTCGAGTTAGTTAAGTGTGCTAAGGAAGCCGATCTTTCTTCCGCGGACATAAATGCTTGGGTTTTGAAAGAGGAAGTAAGATACAAAGAACAAAGAGAACTAGCTGAGAACCAAAACGAGTGAGATCTGAAACGCGTAGACGTTCAGGAGAGGGAAAGCCAGCGCGCCGATGAAGCGGACGGCGCCGAGAAGCAGCGTGCTCATGAGCTGGCCCTTGCGCGCGTAAGACCCGAGATCCCTTCACTAAAGGACAGTCGTGATCATTACCCAAAATCAAGGATGCCTAACCTCACCGATGGTAATGACGATATTGATGATTTCTCGCGTAGATTTGAAAATTTAGCAGGTTTGCAAAGATGGGAATCTAGTGATTACCTCGGTTCGCTCTTGGGAGCTAAGGCCTTGCAAATTTACATATGTTTGCCAGACGATGTTTTGAAGGATTAGAGTCAGTTAAAAGACGCATTGTTGAAGCGTATAACGTTGGCGCTGACTCGTACCGTAAAAAAAGTTGAAAGACAGCAAAGTTGGAGAAAACAAAACTTACGTCCAGTTGATAATGACCCAGCATTTAGAGCACTGGATAATCATGAGCGATGTTGAAAAGGATTATAACTCGCTGTTTGATTATTTTGATACACGACCAGCTGTTGAGTATTGCCCTCTTGACGTTCGCATCTTTCTCAAAGGCCGAACGTTCGTTAGTTTAGTGGAAATGGCCCAAGCAGTGGATAGGTTTCGTTTTCGCCCATAGAGCTGTTAGAAGTCTTAAAACGCCTGTTAAAGACACAGAAAGACATGAATGTTTCCCTTAACCTAATGTCAGCGGGATTATTTACTGTCCCCTTTAGATATTAGTAAGTTTTGTTACATAGAGATGGCTCCACGTGTGCTCAGCAGCAAGGAGTCTGTCAGTTGGCTCTAGTGATCGATCCTGATTTCCCCATTCCTTGAATTGGCGGGAAAAGGCGTTTATCTTTCCAATACTACTAATATTGACATTGTTATCATTCTAATAGATATTATGATTATTAAGTTGTTATTCAAATATTAACACAATGCCGCCGGGGAAAATGAATGGAAATGGGGGAAATGCTGTGCTCATTTTCTATATATTTTGTGAAATGTCTCTGCACATAGATGACTCTGCTAGTGCTTAGCCACAAAGGAGTCAATTAGTAGACCTTGTGACCTTACCTGATTTGAATTGGCGGGAAAAATGTATTTTTTATTAGTGCAATAAATATCGATGATGTATTTTTATTATAAACATTATAATTACTATAATGTTATAAACATTAATAACAGCAAAATAAGATAACGTAAAATATTTTTGTAAATCAAAGAAAAGGGATAAACGGGCGAGATACTCGTAACTGGCTCATTGGTGACTTAGTACAAGTGGAGCCATCTATGTGTAAAAACAATCAGACAAGTAATTCACAGTGGGCATAGCACGTACGTATACGGCATGCCCGTCGACATTGGGTTAATAACGCCAAAGAAAATAAAATAATACCATTGAAGCTTTCAAAAAAATGAAGGAAAAGGGTAAACAGATGAAATAAAACTAATGGCTGACTCCTTGGTGACTAAGCACTTGTAGAGCCATCTATATGGAAAGACAGTAGATAAACTTCTTATTACAGTGGGCATGACATTGTAGTCTTGCAACCGGCTGACATTAGGTTAAGGATGTGATTTGTCACCACTGTTCTAAACCGGGTCACATATGTCCTTCTTGTCCCGAACTTAAATTCGCGAAACCAAAGACTTCTCTGAAAGTAAATGCTGCCTTTGAGGCTGATGTATATATGTATATGTGTGCATGTATATATACATATATATATATATACATACATACATACACATATATATACATACATATATATATGTGTGCGTGTATATATATATTGATACTGATATTAATAAGAGCAACAGTAATCATAATGACACTAATCATAAGAATATCATAGCAATGATAAAAATAAAGATGATAATAATAATGGAAATAATAACAATATTATTAGCATCATTATTGTTATTATCGTTATAA
>NC_061825.1:36324612-36327112 GCF_019202785.1 Penaeus chinensis
CATCATCATCGTTATTACTATATTTAGTAACGGGATATAGGCCTATAGCATTGTCACAGAATTAAACTGCATTTATATTTTTTAATGAAATGACGGTGATAATAACGATAAAGTTATATAACAGTAAAGTGATTTAAAAGTCCGGAAAAGATTTCCCTAGGCCTACCCTTTACCTCACGCGCCATAGGCCTATTTTTAGGATTAGTGTAAGGGTTCGCTGGATGCGCTGGCCACTGTGGCCGAGGGGTAATATCGTTTCCCGTCGCTGGTTTCGTCATTAGGTTTGCCATTGTCTTTCTCCTAATGTTTATTTGTCATCGTCGTCATTATCATCATTATCACCATCGTCATTATTACCGTCGTCGTCGTCATCGTCATCGTCATCGTCATCGTCATCGTCATCATCATATCATCATCATCATCATCATCATCATCATCATCATCATCATCATCATCATCATCACCACCACCACCACCACCACCACCACCACCACCACCACCAATTACATCGTCATCATCACCATCACATCATAACTATAGTGACGATTCACCTAGCGTTACTCATATAGCCACTCTCTCCTAAACACTATACCAGGTAAACAAACAAACAATTAAAGCAAATTAGTGCCTCCCTCTACCCCTACCCCCGCCCCCCACCCCACTCACCCCCCCATACACATACCCTCCTCACAGATTCCTGGCCTCCCCTCCCTCCCTCCCTCCCTCCCTCCCTCCCTCCTTTACCCTCCCTCCCTTACCCTCCCTCCCTCCCTCCTCCCTACACCCTCCCTCCCTTACCCTCCCTCACCTCCCCTCCCTCCCTTACCCTCTCCTCCTCCCTCCCTCCCTCCCTCACCCTCCCTCCCTCCCTTACCCTCCCCTCCCTCCCTCCCTTACCCTCCCCCCCCCCCTCCCCCTCCCCTCCCTTCCTCCCTTACCCTCCTCTCCCTCCTCCCTTACCCTCCTCTCCCTCCCTCCCTCCCCCTTACCCTCCGCCCCCTTAGAACTAGATAAATCCAGTTTGTGGCGGATTTCGTCTGAGCGGTCACTCGGGGGGGAAGAGATACCATTGCCCCCCCCCCCACCCTCTACAGTCCTCATCCCTACCCCCACCACCCTCCCCATGTGCTAGTTGGAATACCCCCCTCTCTCTCCCTCTCCCTTCTCCTTCTCCCTGATACTAAGATCCCCCCTTCCCCCCCTCCCTTCCCCTGCCATAAAGATGCCCACTTCCCACTCCCCCCCCCCCCCCCCCCCAGCCCGTGCCCAGTGACCTCCGGCTGTAGTTTGTGATTTCGAAGATGCTTCAGGAGGTCTGTGTGGTTGTTGCTACAGTGATGTATGTGGCTGTATTGCTGTATTTTTATTGTTAGTTATTTGCTACTAGCTGTTTTATCATTGTTATCAGTTTTTTTCTTCTTCGTCTTCTTCTTCTTCATCATCTTCTTCTTCATCTTCATACATCAGCTAAGGTAGATTTTTTGGGGGAGAAAAACGAGGGAGGTAGAATTGGGGAAGAATTGATAAGATCACAGATATAAATTGGTGAATATTATCAAATAAATAAAGAAATATACTCCAATAAAAATGAAACAGAAAAGAAAAGACACACACAAAAATATATATAGACGCGAAGTAAAGAACACAAAAGATACATGAGAGAGACGCAGAGAGAAATATCAAGTCTTATAGAAGGATTTAGCCAGATCGGGGATAGTGAGCTGGATTAAAGAGATAAAAGTGGTATCAGTTCGGTTAATTCCTTTGTGACAGGTGACTTTGGTTGGTAGGGTGAAGTTGAGGGTTTAATTGGTTGAGTAAATAGGGTTATGTGTGGGTGGGTTTTGTCAGGTTGTGGTTGTCCGTGGTTGTTTGTGGTTGTCTGTGTGGAAGTGGATGTGGTTTGATTTTTCTGTTTTTTTATGTATCTATTTATTTTATTATTATTATTATTATTATCATTATTATTGTTATTATTGTTATTATTATTATTATTATTATTATTATTATTATTATTATTATCTTTTTCCACTATTTCTGCTTCCACTTATCCCTGTGTCTTACTGTTTTTTTGTTTTTTTTTTTATGATCACCATTTTTTTTTCTTTTTATCTTCCCTTCCTTTCCTTCTACTTGGATTTCCTCTGTACCCTCAAATTACGTAAATGGGAGACAGACAGACACAGATAGATAGACAAACAGACACACAGATAGACAGAAGTAGACAGACAGAGATAGACGGAGACAAACAGACAGAGGGAGAAAGATAGAAAATAAATAAATGAATGAATAAATAAATAGAGAAGGAGGGAGAGATAAAGCATCCGTCTCACTCACACCTTCACTCTCTAACGCACAGAAGTACCTTGCCAAGCGCTCGTGGCATGCGGCGAGGCAGCGTTCAGAGAGCGTTGACAAACAGCAACAACGACAACAACAACGACAAGCCACGAAGGCAACACAAGCAAAAGCAGCAACTGGGCCAAGGCTGACTGCTAGC
>NC_061825.1:36337112-36339612 GCF_019202785.1 Penaeus chinensis
ACGTGGGATTCGTTGATTGATTGACGTTGGAATGTGAGAGCAAGTTGGCATGTAAACGCACACACGCACACGTGTACGTATTGCAAACCCGAGAAAGCAAGCATGCAAAAGGCTATGCAAGTTGAAAGCCAGACGTGTGCAGAAAGGGATAGGATTTATTTTTAATATTGTTCTTATCATTATTGTTATTGTTATTATTATTATTATTATTATTATTATTATTATTATTATTGTTGTTGTTGTCATTATTTTTGCTATTATTATTGTTATCATAATTAATGCTATTATTATTATTATTATAGTTATTATTATTATTATTATTATTATTATTATTATTGTTATTGTCATTACTACTACTACTACTATTACTACTACTACTACTTGTTAGTATCATCGTCATTTAAAATAGGAAAGAGTAAGTGCAAACCAAGGAATATATCATATTTATATCTTATCAGATATGCGAACGGATTATATTGGAATAACAAGACGAGAGGGAAGGAGAGAGATAGAGAGAAAGAGAGAGAGAGAGAGAGAGAGAGAGAAAGAGAAAGAGAGAGAGGAAAGAATAAAGAGAGAAGGAGAGAGAGAGAGGGAGAGATTAACCAAAAAAAGGGAATGAGAGAGAGGAATGAGCTACAGATCCTAACCAATATATTTATAGACTGGGAATTGAATAAATATAAATAGACTATGCTATTAAGCCCGACGTGCCCGCGCATAAGACGCATTACGAGACATCAAAATGGGGGGGGGGTCTTCAAGTTGGGTCTCGTAATGGAGGGATAGAAGGAGGGATAAGAAAGAAAGGATGAGGGGAATAAAACGGATGTGAGAAAGAGGGAGAGAGGAAAGAAGGAAGGGAAGAAGAGAGGGAGGAAGGAAGGAAGGAAGGACACGGGGAAGAGGGAGGGAAAGTATGAAAGAAGGAATGCACAGAGGCATGAATCAGGAGGGAATGAAGGAATAGGAAGAAGAAGAAGAAGAAGAAGAAGAAAAAGAAGAAGACGAGGAGGAGAGGTAAGGAGGAGTAGGGGGAGGAGGGTAAGGGTAAGGGAGGGGGTCACAATGCCGTTCAGAAAACCCGTTTCGCAAGTATTGAGGTTGAGTGAGAGGCAGCGAAAGAGGACTGTGTGTGTGTGTGTGTGTGTGTGTGTGTGTGTGTGTGTGTGTGTGTGTAAGTGTGTGTAAGTGTGTGAGTGTGATTACGCGTAAGCTTTTGTGTGCGTGTTCTTGTGTGTAAACGTGTGCCTCAGTGTATGTGCGTGTGCATGTGAGTGTATAGGAGAGAGGGGACCGTGCGTGCGCGTGTGTGTCCGTATCCGCGTGTGTGTGTCCGTTTTCGTTCGTTCTTCGTTTGTGAATCAGATTGGTAACAGAGCTTAATGAGATGCAACAGGCGACCGATATGAGAGATGGATTGGAAGATTAATGATTACATGATCGGGTAAATAATTGACGATTGGTCAGTGAATCTGCGGTTTGCAACAAGGGAGATGTCTTAGGACGGAAGGGAAATAGAGGAATGTGATGGGTGAAGAGAAAGAAGAAGAAGCGGAGAATAAAACGAAAGAGGAGGAGGAAAGAAGAAGAGGAGGAGGAAGAGGAGAAGGAAGAGGAGGAGGAAAGAAGAATAGAAGGAGGTAGAGTAGTAGCATAAGAAGAAACTGACAAAGAAAGAAAGAAAAAAAGAACGAGGGGGAAGAAAATAGTAAGGAAAGAGAAGAAGAAGAAGAAAAATAAAAAAGGAGAGGAGGAGGAAGACTGATTATAGACAAGAGACCAAGGAAAACAGTCATACCTCTAAACTATCTTTTATTTTTTTCACCCTTAATGATATTTCTCAAGTCGGCGCCAGTCCTCTCTCCAGCTATCGTGGGCGGGATGGGCGGAGGGGGGAGTTGGGGGGGGCGAGGGGTCATGTCCTCGTAGTTTTTTTGTTTTGTTTTCGATGTCGTAAGACTGGGCGTGTTGGGGGAGTTGGGGGTATGTTTTGAATGGGGTGGGGGAGGTGGGGGGGCAGCGCTGGTGGTGTAAAAAGTTGGAGGGAGGGAGGGAGGGACGTGAAGGGTTGGGGGATAAGGGAGGTGGTGAGGGAGGGAGAAAGGTATATGAGGGGGTGAGGGAGGGGGAGGAGGGGGAAGGGGAAGAACTTGTACCTGGCGACAGTGAGCCGGGCGCTGCGGCCTATCACCCGTGCGGATCTGTCTCAACGAAATTCTTTCTCTCTTTATTTTCCCCTTCCCCCCCCCACCCCCTTTCCCCATTCCCTTCTGTCTTTCACTTTCTTCCTTTTTTTTTTCTTTCCTTGTTTCCACCCTCTCTCTTCTCTTTTTTCTCTCTCTAAGTAACGTCACGGTAACACAGTGTAAGGCCGTGTATAAGTGTCCTCTCGTGACCTTGTGACAAATCAGATCTCCCTCTCTCTCTCTCTCTCTCTCTCTCTCTCTCTCTCTCTCTCTCTCTCTCTCTCTCTCTCTCTCTCTCTCTCTCTCTCTCT
>NC_061825.1:36344612-36347112 GCF_019202785.1 Penaeus chinensis
TTTATCTCTTCGCCCTCTTCTTTCGCATGCTCATTTATCATCATATTTCTATTTCCCGTTTTCCCTTATTACCCCCCTCCCCCCACCTCCCCATTCATCTTGCTTCCGTTTCCTGTTTTCTGTCATTTCCTCCCATTTTCTTCCTCTCTTCCTCTCTTTGGGTTCGTTGAGGTATTGATTTGCACCTCAGGGTCAGGGTTGCAAACCTAGCCTTGGTAGGTAGGTGGCAGAGAGTGAGTGAGTGTGAGTGTGAGTGTGAGAGTGAGTGAGTGTGAGTGTGAGAGTGAGTGTGAGAGTGAGTGTGAGAGTGAGTGTGAGAGTGAGAGTGAGTGTGATTGTGAGAGTGAGAGAGAGAGAGAGTGAGAGTGAGAGTGAGAGTGAGAGTGCGAGAGAGAGTGAGAGTGAGAGTGCGAGTGTGAGAGTGAAAGAGAGAGAGAGCGAGTGTGAGTGTGAGAGTGAGTGTGAGAGTGAGTGTGAGAGTGAAAGAGAGAGAGAGAGAGAGAGAGAGAGAGAGAGAGAGACACAGAGAGAGAGACACAGAGAGAGAGACACAGAGAGAGAGAGAGAAACAGAACGAGAAAGAGAGAGAGAGAGAGAAGATAAAAAAGAGAACGAGAGAGAGAATAGAGAGAAAATTAGAGCGAGTGCACGCGCGTGCTTGCAAATGCGAGTGCGTGCGCGTGTCCGTATCGTTCTGCATGCGCGGGATTGTGTTTACTAAGCCTTCCCCCTGCAGTTCTGCCACTCGAGCACTTTCTTAAGGCAAACAGATGAAGTGTCAGCCAAGCGGGCCGCAAGCACATGCACGAGGAAGCGAGAGCGAAGTAGGCAACAGCGCCGTGTCAACTTCGTAAAAGCGTTGACACGATTTCTTATTCCTGTTTCTCCTCTTCCTTTTCTTTTTCTTCTTCTTGCTTCGCACTTCGCCTTCTCCATCGCTTCATCATCATTGTCCTGGTGTTCATCCTATCTCCTCTTCCTCCTCTCTCTCTTCCTTCTCCTCCTCTTTTCCCTCTTCCTCCTTCTCTTCTTCTTCCTCCTCCTCCTCCTCCCCCTCCCTTCCCCCCTCCTGCCCCTCCCCCTCTTCCTCCGCCTCCTCCTCCTCCTCCTCCTCCTCCTCCTCCTTCTCCTCCTTCTCCTTCGCTTCCTCCTTGAGATAAGTGACCCCGTTTCTTCCCTTCTGTCCTTTGCAAAGCGTACATAAATACATACATACACATTCAACACACACATACATACACATCCATTCATACATTTGCATACATAATACATAATTCAACCACGACTGAAAAGGCCTCCTTATCAAGTATAACGATGTATGTTTCTTGGTTGTTGTTACCAATACCACGTACCAATACTGGTATCATCCCCCCCCCCCCCCCCCATGCAGTATAGAAGCTCAGCGGGTGTGTTAAGTGGCTTACGTGTTTAAAAATAATTTCTACGCCGTTCGCAGCTCCCGTCCCCACTGGCTTTCTCTCTCTCTCTCTCTCTCTCTCTCATCTCTTCTCCTCTCTCTATCTCTCCTCCCACATCTCTCATCTCTCTCTCCATCTCTCTCCTCGCTCCTCTCCCTCTCTCCCTCTCCTTCTCTCCCTCTCTCTCTCCTCCCTCTCTCTCATCTCTCCTTCTCTCTCGCTCACCCCCCCCCCTCTCTCTCTCTCTCTTTCTCCCCTCTTCTCGTCTCTCTCTCCTCGTCCTCCTCGTCTCTCTCCTCTAAATCTCTCTCTCTCTTCTCCTCCTCTCTCTCTTTTCTCTCTCACATTCTTTCCTCTCACCTCCCTTTCCTCTCACTCCTCCTCTTTCTCTCTCACTCTCTCTCTCTCTTTCTTTTCTCTCTCCACTCTCTCTCTTTCTCTCTCACCCCTCTCTCTTTCCTCTCACTCTCTCTTTTCTTTCCTCACTACTCTCTCTCTCTCTCCCTCCCTCTGATCCCCTTTCTCTCCTCTCTCTCTCCCCTCTCCCTCCCTCTCTCTCTCTCCCCCTCTCTCTCTCCTCTCTCCCCCCCCCCTCCTCCCCTCTCTCTCTTTCTCTCTCTTCTCTCTTTCTCTTTCCCCCCTTTTTTCTCCCCTTCTCTCTCTCTCTCTTTCTTCTCTGTTTAGTTTACCATCCGTTATGTGTATCTCGTTGTCTGTTTGTTTCCCTTCCTTTCGTCTTCGTTTTCTCTTTTTTTTCTTATTTGGTTCTTCTATACCTTCTTTTCCTCCTCCTCATCGTCCTATTTTTCATTCTCACTACTCCTCGTCCTCCTACACCACCCCTCCTCCTTTTTCTCCTACTCCTCTCTACTCCTCCATCCCCGCTTCCTCCTCCTCCTTGTCCTCAGCCTCCTCCTCCTTCCTCAGCCCAGGGCCTTGAAGCCGAGTGGCGGCGTCGTTCCGCGGGCAAATGCCTTGTTTTTGAGAGATTGTTGGCAAACACGCGGATTTGCCCACACTCACATTGGACCCTCTCAGTACGGCTCGGATGCACGTAGACACAGACAGAAATGCAAACACAA
>NC_061825.1:36352112-36357112 GCF_019202785.1 Penaeus chinensis
ATCATCGGCAGCGCTGGTAGGAGTTATGCAATGGTGCCTCAGGTGCCTATTCGTGTTTTCCGGTTTGTTTTCGCGACTTCTTTGTACTTTCTGTGATGTAAGTTTTATTGTTTTGGGGCTTATTTTAGTGTTAAGATACTACTATTAGTATTTTTATGATGATAAGAAATATATAATGATGATGGTGGTGGTTCGTGCATTCATTAACCTCCAGATTATTTATATTTTTTTCTTATTACTATTATCATTATTATATGACTGCTAATTGTGGTATTTCATCTTCTTTTTGTTATTATTATTAATTCTATTCTCTTTGATATTGGCATCGTTACTATAATTGCCAATCTTTTTTGTATTTTTTAAACATATTTATATATTTTCAAAGATTGATTCGTTTGATGATTAATTGTTATGATGATCAGGAATGTTATGCAATGATGGATTTGAGTTTTTTTTTTCTCTCTCTCTCTTTCTCTCATTCTTTCTTTCTTTTTCTTCTTTCTTCCTTTCTTTCTTTCCTTCTTTTGAGGCGTTTGAGAATTTCTTGTCATTGAAAAAAAATAAAAAATTAAGGTGTTATTTATTTAGTGTATTGATAATATTGGTTTAGTTTAAGAATTAATTGTTAAGAGTTTATTAAAAAAATAAAGTTGTTATTGTGGTTGTCGAAATTGGTGTTCATGATGGTTTTCATATCGAAGTTATAACATTTTGCATTCATTGTTATAACATTTGCAGTGAAGGGCATTGTTTGTTATAGTGTTGTTGGGTGTTTTTTTTATTTATTTGTTTGTTTAATTGTGTATTTGCTTGTTTATCTGTTGTTGATATTATGAATGAGATTGTGTTCGTTATTGTTATTTCTACTAACACCACTCATCATCATCATCATCATTACCATCATCATCATCACCACCATCACCATCATCATTACCATTATCACGATCATCACCACCATCATTATTATCATCATCATCATCACCACCACCACCACCGCTATCATCATCACCATCTTCCAGTGCCAGTGCCACCATTTACATAATTTACATGAATTACACCTGTTATCTTTATAATGGAGAACCACTGAGACCCACTATCTCTTATCTCTCTACTAAAACCTGCTTACTAAAGGGGTTGGGAGGAAGGGAGGAGAGGGAAAGGGGTTAGGTACTTGGAATTGGGGGATGGGGAGGGGGAGGGGAAAGGGGAGGAGAGAAGAGAGGGAGGTACTGGAATAGGGGGAAGGGAAGGGAGAGAGAGAAGGGAAAAAGGGGGGGAGGGGAGAGAGGGAAGAGGGTGAGGAACTGGAAAAGGTAGAAAGGAGGTGAAGGGAAGGAACGAGAGAGAGAGAGAGAGAGAGAGAGAGAGAGAGAGAGAGAGAGAGAGAGAGAGAGAGAGAGAGAGAGAGAGAGAGAGAGAGAGAGAGAGAGAGAGGAAAAGAGGAGGGAAGATCGGAGGGGGGTGAGGGAGGGAATGTGGGTACGAAGGGATGGGTATGACTCTCTCTATTTATGCCAAGGTGATTATTTGTCACAGTTGCTTGCCAGTTCCATTTATGTGCGTGCGTGTGTGTGTGTGTGTGTGTGTGTGTGTGTGCTTGTGCTTGTGCGTGTGTGTACGTGTGCGTGTGCGTGGTGCATGTGTGTGTGTGTGTATGTATGTATGTATGTATGTATGCATGTATGTATGTATGTATGTATTTATGTATGTATGTATATGTGCACGTGTGCTTGTTTACAAATGTGTGCGTATGCAAATGTTATTCGCATTTTTATGCAATATTAATATCTTGTTTGTGCAGTGCTTGGCAGACCTCTTCTGAGAGTTCGAAAGAGGGAGGTTGTAAGGTAGAAGGGGGGGGGGGGTAGAGGAGCAACGGGAGATGGAAGAGAGAAGAGAGAGAGAAGAATGGAAAAGAAAGAGGAAAAGGATGATGAAGGCGGGAAAATATGATTGGGAAAGAGAGAGATAGGGGGAGGAAGGGAAAGAATGAGAGGAAAAGGTAGGTAAGGAGTTATCAGGTAAAGAGAAAGGAAAGAGAGAGAGAGATAAAGAGATAAAGAGAGAGAGAGAGAGAGAGAGAGAGAGAGAGAGAGAGAGAGAGAGAGAGAGAGAGAGAGAGAGAGAGAGAGAGAGAGAGAGAGACAGTTAGATAGGCAGAGGTAGGTAGACAGACAACCATAATTGACAGAGACAGGTTGACGGGTAAACAGAGACAGGTATAGGCCTATAAACAGACAGGTAAATAAAGGCAGATATCTAGACAGACAGGCAAACAAAAGCAGGTATTCACATAGACGGACAAAGGCAGTCATGTATATATGCAGAGAGAGGTCGACATACAAACAGAGGCAGACAGACAGAAAACAAACAAATAGAAACACAAAGGCAAACAGACAGACGTAGACACAACCACCTTCGACGAAACAGACATCAGTCTATAGACACACAACCAAAACAGAAACTGAAAGACAAAAAGTGAGAGTACATCGGAGTGTGATAGGCACCCCCTCCCTACCCCTTACCCCTACCCCCCCACCCGATAAAATATTTTTTTTTGGGGGAGTCAGGTCGCGTCACGAGGCTCCCCCACCCCCCCACCCGCCCCCGTCATAAGGCCTCCCCCCTCCCCCCTCCCCCACCCCAGCCTCCTTCAGAATTATATCGAGGCATAACCCCATTCGAGATGGAGAATGGGGTTAGTGGGTCAGAGTTTGGCTGAGGTTAGGAGAGGTTTGTTTACATTTTTTTTTTTCGTTTTTTTTTTTCGTTTTTTTTTTTTGCGCGTGTGAGTGAGTGAGGGTAAATATTCTCTCTCGTTTATCTTTGTCTTATTTTCCTCTCGGTCTCTGTCTGCCGTTTTTTTATTTTTATTTCTCTCTCTCTCTCTCTCTTTCTTTCTCTCTCTCTCTCTCTCTCTCTCTCTCTCTCTCGCGTAGGTGATCCTCGAAAATGTTTAACTCGTTGTTTTCCTGTTGCAATAGGTAAGAGTTGCAGTTATTATTATTATTGGAATAAGATATTGACTGAGGTTGATTCATGAGAAACGAAAGTAAATATCTGAATAACATTGCAATTGTTTATTTTGCAGTGGCGTTTCAGCAGTACTTGTTGCAAATTGTTGTGCAAAAGCACACACGAACGTACGCATAAAAACATATATTTTATATTTAAATTTTATATATAAATAATATTGAAATATGTATATATATTTTTTAAATAAAATATATGTTTTGTTAATATATATTCAATATATATTTGTATATTATTCATAATATAGGGTTATATATTCATATTTTTTTTATATATAATATATAAATTTATATATATATATAATATTAGGGAATTATACATATATATATTAAATTTAAATGTATATAATTTCATAAATATACATATAACATTTGAATATATATTTTTTATATAATATTTTATAAGATATATATATCTTTTATATGTTTTACATGCATACTTAACATACACGCCCCACATGCAGACACTTTTTAACAAAAATGGGGACTATCCATACCCGGGTTGGTGTGTGCATGGGGTTGGGGGGGGGGTTGGCTGGGTTTTTTCGTCTGGGGGGGGGGGGGGGGTGGGGGGGGCGAAAAGAGAGAAGGGTTTTGAAAGAGAAGAGAAGCGGGGGGGGGGGAGACATAGGACGGAGGAAAGGGGGAGGGGGGTGAGAGGGAGATAGGGGTGTGGACGGGGGGGGAAGGGGGGGGATAGGATTGAGGGAATGGAAAGGGGAGAGAGAGGGGCGGGGGAAGAGAGGGGAGGGGAGAGAGAGAGAGACAAAAAAGAGAGAGAGAGGGGGGAGAGAGAGAAGGGGGGGGGGGTATTAAAGGGAGGGAGAAAGGGGGAAATCATTTATTTTTTAAACAAAAGGAAAAATAGAGAAAGAGAAAGGGGAAAAATACGAGGGGAAAAAATAAACATTTTTTAAAGTGAAGGCTAAATTTCCCACATGCGAAAAGTTCCGTTTTCGCGGGCCACAGGGGGGGGACGAGGTTTAACAACGCGACGCTCATCTCGCCATAATTTTCTTGGTCTCCGCCTCTTCCTCCTCTCCCTGCCCCCCCCCCCCCCCTCCTCCTCCTTCTTCTCTTCTCTTTTCATGCTCTTCTCTTTTCTTTTATCTCCTCCTCCTCATTTTTCCTCCTCATCATCATTTCGTTCTTTTTCTTCCTTTTCTTCTTCCTCCTCCTCCTCCTTCTACTACTACTACTACTACTACTTCTACTGCTGCGGCTGCTACTATTACTTCCCCCCTTCTCTTCTTCTTTCTTTTCCTTCATCTTCCTCTTCTTTCCCCTTCTGTCTTCTTCACCTCCTCCTCCTCCTCCTCCTCCATCCCTTTTGATGATCTTGCTCTCTTCGTTTTTCATTTTATTTAGTTTTTTTTCCCTTAATATCTGTAGGGGGTATTCTGGAACGGCGATAACCCGCAGTCAAGGTAACGCCAAACATGTCGACACAAACTGATAAAAGGATAAAAAAATAAGGATAACTAAATTAATGCAAGTTTAAATTTTTTGGGGGGCCCCCCCCCCCCTCCCTGGAAGTAGGGAGAGGAGGAGAGAGAGAGAGAGGGAGAGAGAGAGAGAAGAGAGAGAGAGAGAGGAGAGAGAGGAGAAGAGTTTTGAGGAGAGGAGAGGAGAGAGAGAGGAGAGAGAGAGGAGAGAGGGAGAGAGAGAGAGAAGGGGGGGGGGGGGGGGGGGGGGGGGGGGGGGGTTTATTAAATAGAGATGAAAGAAATGAAGGAAAAGGAGGGGACAAAAAAAAAAAAAAATATAGTAGAAAGTGGGAAAGGGGAAAAACAAAAAAAGGGTATGAAAAAGGGAAAAGGGGAGAGAGGAGAGGAGAGAGAGAAGGGGGAGGGGAGAGAAGAGGAGAGAGAGAGAGGGAGAGGGGAGGGAGGGGAAAAGGGGTTTAAAAGGGGGGAGGATAAGGGGATAGGTTTTTTAGGGGGGTAGGGGTGGGGGGGTAACCCCTTT
>NC_061825.1:36362112-36367112 GCF_019202785.1 Penaeus chinensis
GAGGCAGGGACTCACATAGAAGGTCAAATTTTATTGAGCGAAGAGGGGAGAGAGGAAGGCGAGGAAGGAAGGTGAAAAAGAGAGATGTAGAGGGGGGAAAGAGGAGAAAATGGTGGGGGGGGGGGAGGAGGTAAAGATCCACATACATCAAACTAGCTTAATAATTTTATTTTAAGGGAGACGAGAATATAGAGAAGGGGAGAAAATCGTGAAGATAGGGGACAGGAAGGAGAATGAGAGGAAGAGAGAAGGAGATAGGCGGGGGGGGGGGGGGGGGAGAAAGATAACACAACAATGAAACTGAGAGTGACTGTTTTTATCTAAACCGGATTAACTATACTTATTTATAAAACACACAACACATACACCATCTCAGGGCCTTAAAGACTGACCGAGTGAAAACCATCGACATAACTGAGAGGCAAAGGAACCAGCTGGCACCCTTAAACTTCGTACCCTAACTGTGCTTGCGGAATCATGTGAAATTGACTTAAATCGTCTTATTTTTTTTATTTTTTTTTAACTCGGGAGCTGTAAACAACTTGTCGACAATGGGGAGCATAGATCACGTGAACTGAGGTATGGGGGGGGGGGTAGGAGAAGGGGGAAGGGAGGGGAGGAGGCAAGAAGGAAAGGGAGAGGAGAGGGGAAGGCCTGAATAAAGGAACAGAATGGGGAAGGAGAGAAAGGAAAAGAAAATAGAAGTAAACGAAGGAAAGAGGAAAGGGAAAAGAGAATAGGAAGATGGAGGGAGGGAGAGGAAAAGAGCTAATGGAAAAGGCGAGAGGAGAAGAGGAAGGGGGGGAAAAAGAGAGGAAAAGGAGGCTTAAGGGTCAGAAGAGGAATAGGGGAACAATAGAAGAAGGGGAAGGAGGGGGGGGTCGGGATTCTCAGGGTTGCAAAAGGTTGCACAAGAATCGGGTTCTGGGTGCGGTTGCATTGGGTGTCGTCTGGCGAATTTATGTGCTTGCTCCCTTCTCACTCCCTTTTTCTTCTTCTTTCTTTCCGTCTTGTTTATCCTTCCTTCCTTTCTTTTTATCTTTTTGTGTTGGGATTTCTCTTTCTATGCTTTTTAATTTCATGGAAGGACAGTTTTTGTTTTACCCTTCGTGAAGAAGATAATGATAATGGTGATGATATCGATAATAATGAAAATAGAGAAGGGATAATGAGAGGGAGGAACGAGGTACGAAAGGAGGGAAGAGGAAGGGAAAGGAGTGACGCAGAACCCCCCCCCCCCCCCCGTCCCTCTGCCCCCTCCTTGGCGAAGGTGAGCGGAGGTGTAAATATAGTTCGAGCATTTTCTTGCCCCGAGATGTCTGGGTGTGACTGGGAGAGTGTTTTTGATATCAGTCGTTTTAGATTGTTTGGGCTCTGTTTCTTCCCCTCTTTGTGTGTCTCTTTCTTTCTTTTTTATGTTTATCTTTTCTTTCTGTCTCTTTCTGTCTGTCTCTCTCTCACCTCTCTCTATCTATCTATCTGTCTATCTATCTATATATCTATCTTTATATCTATGCATTTATCCATTTCTCTCTATCTCCATCTCTATCTATCTATGTACCTATCTCTTCCTCTACTTTCTGTCGTCTGTTTCCATGATTAGAAAAATAACATCACACTTTTAATTAAGTGCCAACTGATATATCCCCCCCTACATCCCCCCTCACCCCTTCTCGCCCCTTCTCCCCCCCCTCCCCTTCTCCTCCCGTTCATTGTGCTTGTTCTGTGACCTTCGTCGGGTACAGGAAGATATGTGTGTGGGGGGGGGGAAGGGGTTATGGGAAGGCAGAGGAGTGAGGAGTGGAGAGAGAAGGAGAGAGGGGGGGAGAGTAGAAAGAGAGTAGAGAGAACGAGGGAGGCGAAGAAGAGAAGAGGAGGGTGCTTGAAAGGAGGAGGAGGGAGGAGGAAGGAGAGGGGGAGGAAAGGGTTAGGGCTGCTAATGGTTCCATGATGCAAGTAGATTTTGCGCGTGGAGTTGGAAGGGAAGGAGGAAGAGGAAAAGAGAGATAGAGAGGTAGAAGTAGAAGTAGAAGGGAAATGAAGGTGATGAATTGGAAATGGTGATGGTGATACGTAGGAATTAAAGGAGTTAAGGAGAGAGAGAGAGAGAGAGAGAGAGAGAGAGAGAGAGAGAGAGAGAGAGAGAGAGAGAGAGAGAGAGAGAGAGAGAGAGAGAGAGAGAGAAACCAACCAACCAACCACCATATCGCATAAGAGAGAGCAACAGATATATATATGTAAACAGAAACAGTGAACGACAAGAACATTAAAAAAGTAATAGACAAAAAGGAGATCAAAATACCCCAAAACCAAAGAGAGAAAGAGCGAAAAGCAAGTCTCAAGCAACAGCGTACTGGCAGCAAGCAGAGCGATCAATAGAGTACCTCTCTCTTTCCCCCTTCCTATTACCCCTCTCCCCCTCCTTCTCCCCTCCTCATTCGCTGTTATATAAACGAACCCAGCAACCTTTCACTTAACGTAGGGGGAATAAGGGAGACAGAATAAAATGAAAGGGCGTCGAAAGGAGAGTGTGAACAGAGGGGGGTAGGGAGGGTTAAAAAAAAGGAAAACAAAATCTAAAATAGGGATCATTGCTGTCGTATTTTACTCGTAATGATATATAGCCCGGGGGAGGATTGATAACATGGCAACTATGTATGAAGAAAAAATGACACAGTTGCCATAGGGAATGATTTTAACCCGCCCTGTTTCTCGTTTCATTTCATGAGGATTTATAATTGGATATATATATATATATTAGGTATTGGTTTATTCAGATGTAGTTATCAATACGGTTTTATTGTTACTATTTTTATCATTGTGATATTTACGATAATAATACTTTATTTGTGTTCATTGTTTAAGGTAAAGGGGTCGGACTATAGTGAATAACAAACGCACTAGTGGTTATTAAACTCCCTAATATTTCGTCAACCCATGCTTTGTGTCAATAATTTATCCAGTCGATTATTTCGCAACATCGCTGTTTGTATGATGATTATCGCCATTATGCAAATCGTATTCGTTGCATAAAGACACCTTGGCTATTTCCGTGCGCGCCAGTGCCAGCCAGGGAAAAGTGTAAGTAAACACTGCAATACTTTTAAGCTTGGCCCAAAACTGTCTTTGCCAAAGGACTCCTGACAAAGTTGGAATTCTTGTGTTAATAGTCTCATTAATTTTGAAGTGTGTTTGCATTTGTGTCTGTGTATCTGTTTCTGTCTGTCTGTCTGTCTGTTTAACTATATAAAATCTATGTAAAACTATGTGAAATCTATGCGTGGAAGCCTGTATACAGAACATACATGATTATATAAGGCAGACTGAGGATGTGGGTTCACGCAGTCAGGCGATGGATTAAGCAAGAGCAAAGGAATTTTGTTTTCGAATGCTTCACCAATGTTCTTTTTTTTCTGGGATTAGATAGAGAAATGGTCAAAATTTAGATCGATACAAGAAAGCAGAAAGACAATGAGTCAGGATGTAAATAAGTTTTATGTTATTGACATTCATAAAAAAAATATATATATATATAATAATGTCTTTAACTTTATTTTTCTGGTATTTAATTACAGTGACATTAATATTGAGACGTAATTTACAGTGGTTACCAACTACAATATAACAATAATGATAATAAAAATAATATTAATAATAATAATGTTAATAATAACGTAACGTGTATGATATGGACGGGGTATTGCAAAATGTTTTTAAAATGTCTACCTGGCGAGATATGGCAACTCTCGCATACCGTTTTTAACCGTATCCTTCCTTAAATAATACTCTCGTACTTCCTTCTACTCCTCTTTATCTACGTCCTTGCTTCTTCTACTTTTTAGTCGATTTAGCCATCCTCCCCTCTTCTTGTTCTTCGATTTTGTTTTTTTCTTTTCGTCTAACTCGTATCTTCTCTACCCCCCCCCCCCCCTTAAGCCCCTCCTTACGTAGCTTCTCTCCTCTCATACCCTCCCTTCCCTCCTCCTATACCCTCCCTCCCTCGTCTCTCGTACCCTCACCCTCCCCTTCTCCCGTACCCTCCCCCCCTCGTCTCCCATTACCCTCCCCCTCCCCCCCTCGTCTCCCATTACCCTCCCCCTCCCCCCCTCGTCTCCCATTACCCTCCCCCTCCCCCCTCTCCCATACCCTCCCCCTCCCCCCTCTCCCATTACCCTCCCTCTCTCCCTCTCCCATTACCCATACGCCATAGCTCCTCCCATACCCTCATTCCCCTCCCCTCCCCTTATACCCTCATTCCTTCCTCCCCCCATACCCTCACCCTCCCTCCCCTCCCATACCCTTTCTCCATCCCCTCCCTTCCCCCCATACCCTCACCCTCCCTCCCCTCCCATACCCTTTCTCCCTCCCCTCCCATACCCTTCCTCCCTTCCCCCATACCCTTCCTCCCTTCCCCCTATACCCTCACCCTCCCTCCCTTCCCCCCATACGCTCACCCTCCCTCACCCTCCCTCTCCTCCCATACCCTCCCTTCCCTCCTCCTCTATATCACGTGTTAGCGAGGAAGGACACGAGACTAACGTACGCACACGTGACGAAGGCTGCACGTGATCCCTGAGCCTAGCAACGGGGAGAATTTTTGTCACGTGATGAAGGGAGATGCAACAGGGAGGGGAGGGAAGGGAGGGGAGGGAGGGAGGGGAGCGTCAGCGTCTTCGTACTGTTGTTGTAATTACTTTTGTTGTTATTATTATTTTTATTATTATCGTTGCTTTTATTTTTAACATTATTATTATTATTATCATTATTATTATTATTGGTATTATTATTATTATCATCATTATTATTGTTGTAGATGTTGTAATTGTTTTGGTTTTAGTTTATTATTTACTCTTATCATCATCATCATCCCTATTATTGTTGTTATTATAGTTATTGTTGTTTATTATTTACTTTTACTAATTATTATTATGATCACATCATTATCATTATCGTTATTATCTTTTAGTCCCCGTTCTTAATGTTAGTTTTGCATACAATTC
>NC_061825.1:36379612-36382112 GCF_019202785.1 Penaeus chinensis
CTTTCAAGTTTTCTATTTTTTCTTTCTGTTTTTAATTTTCTTCTCTTTCTGTTGTTTTTTTGTATGTGTTTTTTTTTCTGTGTTTATTTTCTTCCTTGTCTTCTTTATTTCCTTCTTTTTTTATTCGTTTGTTTTTCCTTGGCTGAGCCTGGCGCCGTTGGTCTTCGGGATTGTGGTTTGGGCTGAGTGGGCGGTGCGCGGGTTTTGGCCGTTTCTTCCTTGTTCTTTCTCGCCTTTTGTCTTCGTCTCTGTTGTCTGCTTCTTGTATCCGCTTTCAACAACAACTGCTGTTACTACTACTATTACTATTACTATTACTACTATTACTGCTACTACTATTACTACTACTACTACTACTACTACTACTACTACTACTATTACTACTACTACTACTACTACTACTACTACTACTACTACTATTACTACGATTACTATTACTACTATTACTATGACTACTATTACTATTACTATTACTACTACTACTACTATTATTATTACTATTTCTATTACTATTACTTCTACTACTAAAACTACAACTACAACTACAAGTACTACGACAAATGCTACTACTTTAACTTAAACAATTACTACTACTATCATCATTACTCTGTCTATTGTACTTCTACTTCTGCTTCTTCCTTGTTCTTTCTTCTTCTCCCTCATACCCCCTTTTACTCGCTCTATCCCATACCTTATCCTAGAACATTACGAGGAATGTACTTAGCCTAAAGCAGAGGTAGATACCAAAATAACTTAAGATGTCGTAAAACTACAATTTGCGGTGAGGATAATGGACTCATGACAAAACACATGACAAAGGAGGGAATGACAGACTATAATATATGCCCCCTTCACGACAAAATGATAATAATAATAAATAAATAAATAGATAGATAAATGAATAGATAAAAACGGGAAGAATTTTCCTCCATAACGGGAAAGGAGGAACAAGTATGTGCTTGTTGTTGATCTCGAAAGCAAAGTTGCGTGGGATTTTTTACGTCCGTTTATAGATGCTTGAGATAAAGGGGAACAAAATTGAAGTGTTGGTAACTGTCTGACGGCCTTGAGGATGCCAGATGTCACCATCCGTTCTTGATTATTTTACTTGGAATATTAAACTGTTTTTTTCTTTTCTTTTCTCTCTCTTTTTCTTATTTTAGTAATTTATTCACAATACAAGGGGCATCCGGGCAGAATTAGTATTGCCTGTGCTTTTACAGTAGGAGAGAGGTACTTATTCATGATAACAATTAATATACAATTTGGTACCCTCTTTCGTGTAAGTAATTACGTTACGAATGAAAGTTCATTCATATTTTTCACCTTCTAAATTTTCAGGTTTAAAATCTTTCGATTTGAAGGAGTCCGTTTTAAGTGTTTTTTAATGTTTATCTGGGTACTGTCTGTAATAATAATGATGAGAAAATAGTAGTGCTAATGATGGTGGTAATGATGATTATGATAACGACGATGATAATGATGTATCAGTTTTACTCTTTCTTTCTTAGCTCTGCTGTGTTAATTAAGTTAATGAAGATCGACAAAGAAATGTATATTTTTTAGTAACATGGAAGATGGAAATGACAGTAGCAATAACAAAGAAACAGCAGTGAAGATTTAGTTAATTGTCTTCATCTCTTCCTCCTCCTCCTCCTCTTCCTCCTCCTCCTCCTCCTCCTCCTCCTCCTCCTTTTTCCCTTTTCCCCTTTTTCCCTTTTCCCTTTTTCCCTTTTTCCTCCTCCTCCCATCTCTGAACGTAGGAGGCTTCTTCTAAACCTTATAACAGGATAATGAAAGCGAGCGAGAAAAGGCTTCACTCAACCTGGCCTTTTGAAGCGGGATCGCGAAAGGACAAAATCCCTTTAGCGCAATGCTCCCTCGGGAAGCTCTGCGCACGTGTCCTTAATCTCGAGAGCGGATTTTATTTTTATGATCTTGTAACCTGGCCTCCTTTTGCCGGTGGGATTCTTGTGGCTTAAAATTTATCTGATTTATTTAATTATTGTTTTTTTTTTTTCTTACTTCTCTTTTCTTCTCTTTACTTTTCTTCCCTTCATTTCACTTCTCTCTTCTCTTCTCTCTTCTCTTCTCTTCTCCTCTCTCCTCTCTCCTCTCCTCTCCTCTTTCTCCTCTTTCTCCTCTACTCTTCTCCTCTACTCTTCTCCTCTACTCTTCTCCTCTCCTCCTCCTCTCCTCCTCCTCTCTCTCTCTCTCTCTCCCTCTCTCTCTCCCTCTCTCTCTCTCTCTCTCTCTCTCTCTCTCTCTCTCTCTCTCTCTCTCTCTCTCTCTCTCTCTCTCTCTCTCTCTCTCTCTCTCTCTCCTCTCTCTCCCTCTCTCCCTCTCTCTCCCTCTCTCTCTCGTCCAACGATCCGAGGAGTAAAGGCGCGTCTTGCACAATCCTCTCAAGGGGATTATTTCTGTTATCGGGAGCTTTTTGCAGAAGGGGATAAGCGCATTGCGTCATGCCTTTATTAACGTGTCGTTGCTCTGGTCTCTG
>NC_061825.1:36387112-36404612 GCF_019202785.1 Penaeus chinensis
ATCATCATTATCTCTATAACCACCTTTTCTCCCCTTTTTCAACCCCCTCTCTCAATTATTCCTCCCTTTCATCCCTCTTTCGTCTGCCGTACCCATGTTCGGAATTCGCGGGTTATTTTTTAGGCTTTTTTCTTTCTTTCTTTCTTTCTCTCTCTTCTTTTCGTTTTTTTTATGTCTTAATTATTCTCACTCTCACTCTCTGTCTCTGTTTTTTTTTTATGTGATTTTGCTTTAAGACTTACGTGTGTGTTTTCTGTAAGGTATGTTGATATAAACAAGCAAGGTATTTGGTGTATAATTTTTTTCTCTTAGTTTCATTTTCGTCGTGTAACTAATTGGTCCCTTTTTCTCTTTCTCCATCAGTGTGTCACTTGAAGCTCGCCCTCCAGCTGTCCGACGAGGAGTGGGCCAGGGAGTTCCAGGTCGAGAAGCCCACCAAGGGCGACCGCAACTTAGTGTTCTACGCCCGGGGTCCCAACGCCTCGAGTGCTGCTGTGGAGATCGCCCATCGCCTTGGGTTTAAGATGTGAGTGAGGGGGTCTGTGTGTGGGGTGTGGGGGAGAGGGGGGGTGGGGGGAGAGGGAGGGGGTTTGGGGGAGAGGGAGGGGGTTTGGGGGGAGAGGGAGGAGGTTTGGGGTACTAAAGTTGGTGGGGGAGAGAGGGTTTTGGGGTACTGGGGTTGGGGGAGAGGGAGAAATCGGGAATCGTATAGCAGTTCAGGGTGATTAGATCCAAGTAGTCAAAGGATAAGGGTGGGATTTTTGCAAGGATGTCCGTAGGATAAGGTAGGGATTAATAAAGGAGAAGGGTGTTTTAAGGGCGATTAAATCATGGTTTCAGGAAAAATGTCCGGAGGGAGAGAATCCAGGGAAGGGGGTTGTTAAGACAAAGGGTCGCATGTTCCAGGGGGAAGGGAGGGGGAATGGGATGTGTTGAGAGGGGGGAGTGGGAAGAAAGGGTATAGGGGGAACATGAGTAGGAGAATGATGGATGTCAGCAGTTACTGTGAGTGTAAAAGGAGTGGAAGCAGAGAGATTGGAGGATGGAAGAGGTGTAGGCATGTTGTCTTGGGTCATGATTAAATAGTTTTGAATGTCTTCGAGAGTTTCTGAAGTACAGTTGGTTGGGGAGGCCTGAGAAACAAAAGTTCTAATGAGGGGGGAGAAGAGGGTGGATGGAGGAGAGAATGGATGAGGAGAAGATGGGCTGGAGCGTATAGCTTGTCTTGTGCGATGAGCTGGGTGAGGAGTACAGGAAAGTAGTGATTGGAGTGTCTGGAATAGTGGTGGGGATTGGGGCATCTGGATTTAGAATGTTAAAATGTCAGCCTTTCATCCTTTCAACATGGCTCTCACACCTTAGGAAGTGGATAGTAGAGGGGGTTGGAGTACTGAAGGAAACGAAAAGGGGAAGGGGAAAAGACCCGGGGGAGGAGGGGGAGAACTTGGGGTCTTCCTGAGGACAAAGTAACTGTTGTCCTTTTTTAATGAGGACAGTGATTTGATGCATTTTGTGACCGGATCTTGATTTCACTTTTGTAAGAGGAAGGAAGAGAGAATTGTTACAAGTTACGGATTCTTGGATTTAATACTTAATTGATTAATGCCAATAATTTGCTTTAGTTGAGATTGTAGGTTACATGAAGTCATGCAAAGTCATGAAATAATCAGAATGAAAGGGAAGGGAGTCCTCATTCCAGTAATTTTTCCCCTGAAATGGTAATATTTATCTATATTCTCAAAAACCTTTACATATATACATAAGAAATGCAAAATCAGTTCCTCTTTTAACCAGCTCTTTCCCCCTTTTTCTCTCCCTCAGGTCAAGGCACTACATCGGAGGGTGGGAAGAGTACAGCAAGAAAACCGGGCAGCCCTCTCACCAAGAGCCAGGACGCTGGTCCCTTCAGCAACTACTACCAGAACCAGTTTGATCAGTACTTCCTGTAGATACCAGGAATGAAAAACAGAAAAAAAGATACTAGGAAAACCAGTTCATGAAATAAGAAATGGAAAAATGTATCTTTGAGGAGAGAAGATAAGGTGGAATTTGAATTTACTCGGAATTTATGCTGCATCCTTCTCAGAGCTATAGGGTTGCCCTTGCACATACTCATAGATATGGTTAGAGGTTTATCACATAGGCAGTCTTATTTTTTCTATTTACACTCGCGCTTCATCGTCATCTTCCCGTGTCTCCTTTTCTTTAAAGATTTTGTCCAGATGTAGACAACACTTCAGCTTTTAGAAGGATGGAGTCAAATTGTTCAGAGGAAAATAAAATGCAAAGATATATATACATATATAAAAGAAAATGAATGGAAAAGCAAGGGTATGATTTTTTTTTCGAAAGAAGATGATGATCCAACGAATTTCATGACAAGGAAGTGAACGATAAAAAACTTCTGAAGTAAAAACACAGTTAAGGTTATGAGAGAGTGCAAAGCATTCAGTTTTGAAAGAGGAAAATGAAATGAAAGACAAGGAAAGTAATACATAGTAGAGGAATGGAAGAATTCATTTTCGAACCTCTTGTTAGCGCTGACAAGAGAGCAGAGAAGCACCGTAAAGAAAGGCATTGATATTAATCCCTCCCCTACCTTAGTCTCCCAAATGTTGTACCAGTAAACCGGTAGATAGTTGTCGCTCTTCAAGGGTGAAATTTCTGCTCCTCCTTTATACCTCTTCTGAGTAGATAGTTTACCCACCAGTATATGGGAACAAAGTTTCTACTGTGTTTTATGTAGATGTTGGGGGGATTATATAGTCATCAATTGTGTGTGGATTAAAGAGAAGGGAAAGGCAACAACAGAAAATTGTTAGAAAGAAAAGATAAGAGAGGATTTATGTGCAGTACTATATTTGAAAAGTTGGGGGGGAAAAAAAAAATTAAAAAAGGGTACCTGTAGGCAGGTTGTGATGCAGATAAATGTATATTATACTCGCTTGTAGATCTCAATGAAATGTAATATATAATACCCCAATACTCCTGCTCCCATTTCCAGTGTTCTAGTACAGCTGTAATGGATAGACCTTACGAAGACTGTTAACAATTTTCTGTTAGTCTTTTCCCCTTGTCTGAGGTAGCCAAGAAAGCTGGTGCCAATCTGTTCGGTTGAAGTATTAAATTATTTTTTTTTGTTGACAGAATCGGGGGAGTTAAAGCTCCTTTGATGTGAATTATTCCTAAGTTTCAGAAATGTGAGGTTTTCAAGAGAAAGGATTCTTTTCATTCTGGCTTTTACTTTTTTTTTTAATGGCCTGTGATTGCATATCTCATAATTCTTATGTGTAGTTTTATTTTCATCATTTACATTTTTTGCTTTTGTTGATTTTCCATCGAGGAAAAACTGGAATATGTCATTATTTTTGTCTCTAAAAAGAAAAAAAAGGATGATAATTTTGGTTAGTGGGGTTCTATCACTGCACAATTTAATACCCTTTCAATGGGGTTTGCATTACGGCTCATCTGTTACAGAAGCACAGGATTGCAAAGTATGTTGCACATGATGATTGGAGCTCAAGAAATGTGGACGTCCCTTTACTGCAAGAAAAAGAGTAATAGGAATATGATGTCTGGAGAACAAGAGAGTGAGGAGAGGGTGTCACTGTCGACTCACAAATAGGTGTATGAAGACTTAATGCAGAATGGGCTATGAACTACAGCCACTGCTATGGAAACTTTTATTTTTTATATGTTTTATTTTTATCTGCTTTTACTTTTTTTTCACCCCTCCCCCCCTGAGAGGATAGGATAGGATAGGGTAGGAGTGTATACAAAGAAGTGTTAAGGTTTGTATATCGGTTGGAAAGTAATTCTGTGATGTATGTGCCTAATGTAACTCCATCTCGAAGAAAAGACAAGGGAATCTCCATTTTATTACAGATCTTTAGAATTTTTATACTCAAAAAGCAATTCAGATGTATTACCTTGTCTATTCAGTCTTAAAAACAGAAACAAGTGAAAAAAAAAATGAATGACAGTTTAGTAGCCTTTTTTCCTTTCTTTCTGTCTTTCTTGTTTGTCCGTTCTTTGTCTTAGTCTTTCTTCTTTCTTTATAAAGGATTAATCCTTGAGGCGTGTTCCTTTCTCATAATCAAATTATAGCAAAGGAACATGCATCAAGGATATTTTTAAATCCTTGCAAAAAAAAAAAGAAAAGAAAAAAAAAATGTAAAACTAAAAACTTCTACTGTAGAAATTAAAAACTCTCAGATTCGTATTTTTGGAAGAAGGATTAACGAGGACTCTGGAACCTGCAATGCGCTTGTTATTTGTTTTGAGCGCATTGTGGTATTTATTGACCTCGGAAGAGCATGCCGGGAGGCGAGTCGAGTCCAGATATATCATTAAAAAAAAATAATGATTGAAGCTACGACTTGTCTCCTGGAAAATACATGGATGAGAAATGCTTAGTTATATAATTTTTTTTTTTTTTTTATATAACATTTTTTGCCATTCACTGTCACTTATATGCAGATCATCCTAGACATAACCCACCCCCAATGCTTCTCCCCCCCCCCCCCCCCCATTAAGATTAATGACGTGTGACAAACTCACCAAGGTTGTAAAACAGCCCACAAATGACTTAGTGTAGTTAATAAGCTGTGATGATATAAATCCTGTATCTCAAGTCCAGAGTGATCTGTATTAGTGATGATGATTATGATGATGGTAGGCTGCTCAATAAACTGTTAATGATAAAAAAAAAAAGGTGGTCTTTTTATATTCCTGATCATGAAAGAAAATATCTGAATTATTTATGGTTTGTCATGAAGGTACCTGTTTGAAATATTATTCTTAATTGGTGAGTTATATATTATCTAGACTATTTTATGGTTGTTCTACATATTATATTTACTTGTTTTTTCTTACAATTATCGAGGATTTTTAGAAACTAGTTTTGTTCATCTTTTATTACAGTTTTAAAATATAAAAACAATATATGAATTTTTTTACTGCAATAGAGGCTATGTAAAGTTAACTATTGCAATAATAATAGACAAATGTAAGGTTATGACAAGATAAATAAAAAAGATGAAAGTTTAAAAAATAAACAAAACAGGTTTATGCAATCATACAAACTAAGTCATATTTAAAACAACATTCATGTAAATCTTAACTATTATCAGACTTACAACTATTCTCATTTACTTCCTTATAACAAAACCGATAAACAATATTAACCTCCCAAAAGCTGGGGTAAAAAGAAAATAATAATAATATTCATAATATGTATTTAATACACAAAGAGTTCAATTTAGTAAGCATGAAACTTTTACCTTGCCAACCAAATACACACAGGTATCAATGAAATGATGAAACCATGATGAAAGAGCGATTGATTGATGAAAGAGGGAAAGTCAGAAAATACAATGAAAGGACATTTTGTTGCTTTCTTGCTTGCTGGTTTGCCTTAAGGTGTGTAGGTGAGGTTGAGTGGCGGCAATCTGGTGGCTGCTGAGCGATCTCCTCCGTGACTGACTCTAGGCCTTACTCGGCTCACAAGCACGCTCCCACAGTCGTCCTGCTGTTGGAGAGAAGGAGCAGAATCAGGAGGTGTAGGTGTATTAAACAAATGGAAAAGGAGGAGGAGGAAGAGATCAAGTTAACTGGGAAGAAGGAATCTAGAAAAGAGTAAAAAAAAAACAGGAAGAAAAAGAGCAGAAAGGAAGGGGGAGAGAAAAGAAAATAATGAAACAGAAAGAATAAGATTATGGAGAAAAAAAGAGAGAGAAAATAAAAAGTTTAAGTAATCAATTAAAAGAAAACTAATGAGTTATTGCATACTTATTTTTAACAAGCAAAAGCCATAGTCACTTACTGTATTCTGCTCTATGTGTTGTCTTCTGTTGGCAATTTCCCTCAGCATGGTCTTCCCACTTTCTCGTGTCTGTGGGAAAAAGAACAAAGAAAATGAGAGAGAACAAAGAAAATGCTGAATAAAATAGATGTACATTTTGTTAGAAACTTGAACCTTACCGAGATCAAAAACCGATGAATCACCTACTGCTTTAATAACATAAAAACCTATGTATAAAATTGCCTAAACTTCAACAACCACCAATAGAAAGGAAGAAATGCTCAAATTAAACTCAATAATAGCACAACTGTAGTGAGACACTAGTGTACCACGGAGATCAGCAAGTATACACTCTTACACTATCCTGAGCAGTACATTTTCAAAAGACCTCATAGTCATTGTCCATACTTCTAATACGTTTTCAAAGAAGTGCTATAATAAATTTAGAGACAGAGAGTCTAATTTCACTCTTAAGAATTACATGTGTGATATATACTTCTAAGATTTACTACACAATGCTTAAAATCATATGGTAGAAAAACACACACTGCACAAATTAGAGTATTGTGCATGCCCTTTTGAACTTACTCTCATATGTTCCAAAAATATCTAAAAATTTAATGCAATAAAAAGAGACCCTTATGATTTGACACACTAGAAAAAACATACATTTTCATAACATTCATGCTTTAAATATTCCTTTTCCCTTAGTAATCCACAATTCAATAACATCCTCACCAAAAACTTTTCTTTTTCTTCTTCTTCCCTTTCTTCTCTACAGTACTAAACTATTTTGAAACTTATCTAATTAGAGGTTTCTCACCCCCTCCCTCTATTAATTACTAAATCATTTAAAACATCCCACCTATAAATTACCCTTCCTCCTCTTCCCTCCCCTCCTTAAGGTTATTAACAATTTAACAACATCCCAGTTTAAACTTTCCCCTCCCCTTCCTCTACCCTCCCCTCCCTAGTTATAAACAATTTATTAATATCCTACCTCTAACTTTTCCCTCCCCCTGTGCATTCCCCTCCCTGCCCTACGGTTATAAATAATTGACATCCTACCTTTCATTTCACTCTCCTCTTCCCTCTTCCTCCCCCCCCCCCCCCCCCATGATAATAAACATTACAATAACATTCCCACCCATGCCTCTCTCCTTTCTCTAATACCCCATTTTCCCCAGCTGGAAAAAAAAAAAAAAAAAGATTCCCAAAGCTCAAACAAAAAATCCTCTTACCTCCATAAACAGAGTGCACTTCTGGGCATAGTCATAGGCAAGGTCAAGCATGTTCTTCTGCAGGTGATGACTCGTCAGGAATTGGTACACCTGGCCTCTGTCCTCACACCGGTCTGCATCTTCTGTCTCTTGCAGGTAACGCTCATAGAGGACAGCCGCTTGCTCTCCCTCCCCTAGGCGACTGTACAGCCTTTCGAGGAATCAAGGATTATTGTTTAACGGTGTTTTGTAGGTCACTATGGAAATGTAAGTTACATGAAGGAGGGAATGGCTTAATGAAGCTCTTTAGAAGGGAAGCATAGAAATTTGGAAGGAAGATGGAGAGGAAAAAAGGTTTTATGCTCCTTTGGTGTATATGGAAGTTAAAAAAGAGGAAAAGGGGAGATTAATTTTCTGAACCTTTTTTTGCAGAGAATTAATGAAACTGAAGCTCTAAATGATTTCTTTGAAGCTGTATCAGGAGGAAATTCTAGAAATTTTAGAGGGAAGGGAGGAAGGACTTAATTGCACAGTTATTTAGCATCTTGCTGGATAACAAACTTCAACAGAGAAGGGCATTGGGGAAAGAAGAATGTTTTTGATGTTGATCAAAGTCTGTGGGAAAGTTAAATAAAACTGACCAAAGTATCTGTAGTTTCCACTGAATTTCTTTCCTTTTGTCATTCAAATCTTTGCAGCTTCCCATAAAACACTGACCATCATTCTCAATAAGGAGCATGCAAAATCTCAGTAGGGCTTGGGGAGTCAAATAACACTCATGCACCATTACTCAAAATATGAATGTATCGTAAAAACTACTTATTCGTGACACCAGACAGTTGTCCAATTTTGCATTTTCTTTACAGTCTTTTAGGTATGAAGTTTCCAAGTAAGGCAATATTCCCCACTCAAAAAAATAGAAGGAAGAATGAAAAGAAAAAAAAAAACCTTTGCCTATGTTAAGTATTGCCAGATAACTGGGGCATGGAGTGTCATTTTTCATATTTTGTTCTGATCAATTCTTTCATGTACTTGTTACTTTGTAAACTTCATAATACATTTACAGGCTAACTTATCATCAGGAAGTCACATGCAAGCCATATTTCAAGTGGGCAAAGACTCTTACATTTGAATTCTTTGTCCATATCCTCTGGGTTTTCCTCTTATTTCTTTGTTATTTATCATCATATTTCAATACCATCTATTCATGTCTGGTATAGAGACATAATTTGGACATATTCTGTATCATATCAAAGTGTAATGTTGTGATAAAATGCTATAGAATTCATCAGAACAATATCAAAATAAGGAGAGTTTCTCCCTGCATGCAAATATGAAACTGCCCTTAACTCAATTTCTACCAAGAGGGGCCCTTCCCATTCTGACAGTCTCCTTAACACTTGAGGCACACTCCTTTCACTCCCTTCTCCCTTATCTCCCTAACCTTAAGGCTCCCTAAAAACTTACTTTGCCAGCCGCATCAATGCAATGCCCTCAATGTCTCCTACACTGTGGGCCTTCAAGAAGCACTTCTTGGCCTCATCTGTCTTCTCCAGCTTCTCGTAGCTCTCCCCAAGGGCGACGAGCATCCTTGAGTCATTGGGGCGTAGTTTCTGGGCCTGGGATCATAGAATGGTAAAAGAAGGTAGGATAAGTATACTTTTGTTTACAGTTGTAAGGGCAAAGGTACAAGTTCATGTTTTCTGCATGTGAGCAATTTTCTAAAGAATACAAAGCTTCAAACTTAATGTATAGTGTATAAATTTTTACTGTACCGTATTACTATAATCAATATCACAATGTTTAATTACCTGTTTGAAATAGTAAAGGCAATAGGCAGGAAGTTTAAGGATTTCATATGTCTGACCAAGGCCATACCATGCTCTGTAGTCTCTTCTGTTAACATCTGTTCACAAAATAGTGGTGAATTAGAAAAATGTATTGCATTGTAGTTATCAATAAAATAACTAAGAGTTGTGCTTTACAGTGCCAACTAGGAAATATAAATCTAGTTAATAGTAGTAAATAATAACAAAACTTAACTCTTCAAGATAAAAGAAGGGCAAAATAGATCACGAACTGTATTAGACCTATTACAGTAATAACATCAAATAAATATAATAACAGTATGAGCAGAAATAATAGATATAACAATAACAGTATATGCATATATTACAGAAGTCTCAAATTTAAGTAACACACAAGTCAATACCTATAGCCTGTCGATAACACTGGATTGCTGCGCTTGTGTTCTTCATCTCCATGTATTCGTGCCCCATGAGTGTCCATGCAGCTAGGTAGTGAGGGTTAAGTCGCAGTGCTCTCTGGAAATACTGTACGGCCTTCTCATGCTGTGAGCGTAAACTGTAGTAGTTGCCTTTGGGGATGAAAAAATATTGTTGGAGATTATCTTCTTCTTTGGTAGATAATGAAATGAGAGGCATATAAGAGGTGCAGACAGTAATGAAAACCAAAAGAGAAGATGACACAAATGAAATAATGACTAATAAAAAATAGATGAAACAATATTCAGTCCTTCACAGTTATGAGTTTAAGATTTGAGAACCTGACTACATGTGCAAATATATAAACACAAAAACATATTAGATATAACAGTAAAAAAGATTAATATTTTGTACAAGAAATGATAATGAAAAAAAAAAAAAAAAAGTAAATGACGAACCAAAGACTAGGAATGTAAGCCTCACGTATGTTACAAGTTGACTGCATAAACTAACAACCACATACCTATGACGCAACATGTTTCCACCCGGTACTTATCCACCTGCACTACTCTGTGTGCCAAGTGTGACAGCTCCACCCGCATTTCTTTGACATAAAGCAAGTTCGAGTATGTGTCCAGATTGTTCAGACGGAATGGGTCAAGTGACTCTAGCTCGTTGAAGATCGCCACGGCTTGGTCGACCTCTGGAAAAAAAAGGATAAATTGACTATTTATTAACCAATTATTAAAAAGAAAAAAAGAAAAAAATTTAGCAACTAAATCTACTTATGATTGCAAGCAACAGAGGAAGCTGTGTAGAGAAGCCAATAGAACAAGAAACCAGACCAGACTAACCCCATTGCTTATGGATACACAATCACAAGTATGCAAAACAATCTGGAAAGCAACTTCACACATTTTACTGAACATGCTCTTACCTCTCTGATTGTGGTGTGTGATGGCTACCTGAGCCATGATATATGTCGAGTGGGAGAGACCAGCTTCTTGCAGGCCGGTGTAGATCTCCAGAGCCTCATCATTCAGTTGCAGCTCCAGGTATGTGTGTGCGAGGAATAACTTGCGCATCCAGTGATCTGGGAGTTTCAGCGTGCTCAACTAAGGAAAAATACAAACCATTAGAAACTATAATTAAAATATGGCATGCACTGAATTCCTGATTTTACAGAGTTAAATATATAGATAGCTGTTGTGCTAAAATACTATTAAGCTTTAAAACATACATGAAAATGAGATGAGAAGACTCTGCCTACCATTAACAGATTATTAAAATTATAAACTAAGTTCTCCTTTCTAATATATCAGTGGGCCCTAGTGACCGATCCGAATTTCCCCATTCCTTGAACTGGCGGGAAAATATGTTTTTTTTAAATACAATTGCAATCAATACTGTTATTATAGTTATTGATGTTATGATCATTAAATTGTTATTAAAATCTTTAACATTTAAGACAAAAGAATAATGCAAAATACCCTTTCCAAAAATCAGGGAAAAGGATAAAAAGGTAGGGCAGGTAGGACTAATAACTGACTCCTTGATGATTAAGCATTTGTAGAGCCATCTCTGTGAAAATACAATATATAAACTTTTATTACAGTGGACATGGCATGTATTCTTTCCATCCGTGCCAATTGGTTAAGTAATTGTCTGTACACATTCATACTCACTACAATGCACACAGCTAACTCTATTTAATGAGAAGCATCCACTGAATACAATATCTCTGGCAACTAAATCCATCAAGAAAGAAAGAATGAAAGAGAGAAAGACAAAGACATCAACCAACCATTTCTCTGTCGGTGATAAGGGCAGCCAGCTCTAGCCACGCACCCCAGTGCAGGGGCTCGAGGTGGAGGGCCTGGCACAAGACCTCCACTGCTTGTCTTGTGAGGTCCAGGCGCTTGAGAACTACCCCATACAACCACAGCAACCAGGCATCCATCTCACCCTCACTGTAAGAAACCGTAAGAATGGTGAAGGTGACAACTCTATTGGATCTTAAGCTGTTCCAAATTAATTTCAATCTCAAAATTTACATCAAGATTTCTTATTTCCAAATTGATGAAAAGAGAGAACCATTAAAACAATCATGAGGACTTTTTTGCATAGAAACATGCTATTTTAATTCCATATCTAGAGTCAGAAGAGGAAGAGGAAGAGGAGGAGGAGGAGGAGGAGGAGGAGGAGGAGGAGGAGGAGGAGGAGGAGGAGGAGGAGGAGGAGGAGGAGGAGGAGGAGGAGGAGGAGGAGGAGGAGGAGGAAGAGGAAGAGGAGGAGGAGGAGGAGGAGGAGGAGGAGGAGGAGGAGGAGGAGGAGGAGGAGGAGGAGGAGGAGGAGGAGGAGGAGGAGGAGGAGGAGGAGGAGGAGGAGGAGGAGGAGGAGGAGTAGGAGAAGGAGAAGGAGAAGGAGAAGGAGGAGGAGGAGGAGAAGGAGGAGGAGAGAAGGAGGAAGAGAAGGAGGAAGAGAAGGAGGAAGAGAAGGAGGAAGAGAAGGAGGAAGAGAAGGAGGAAGAGAAGGAGGAAGAGAAGGAGGAAGAGGAGGAGAGACAGTAAGATGAGGGAGGAAGAGAAAGAAGAAAAGGAAGAGAAAGAGGAGGAGAAGGAGAAGGAAGAGGGGAGACAGAAGACAAAGAAGAAGAAAAGAAAGAGGAGAAGGAAGGAGGAAGAGAAATGGGAAGAGGAATAATATGAAAGTTGAGCCTCACCTAGATTCTGGTGCAGATGAGTGCTGGTTGTACATCTTTGAGAGTTCTGTGTGTAGGTCCTTCAGGTAGGCTCCTTTGTGCTGGTCGTTGGTGACTGGGCCGAAGAGAAAAGCAATATTAGGATTAGAACCGAAGTGTGTCTGCTGTAAGTTCCAGCTCCTGACTAACCTTAAAGTGAATGTATGCTATCTGGTAAAATCTAACAATGGTTCAAGGTTTCTTCTACAAGGTCTTAAGTTATAAAGACTAAATCCTTCTAAAAAACTGATTTGCAATTCTGACAGATTATGCATTGGAATATTTCTCTAGTCCGTAATTTCTTGGACTGTACTGGCATAATAACAAATAAATAATGTACTAATGTAAACACACTCAAGCATATATACAATAATAACAACTTGCATATATAGCCACTATTTGATATTCCCCTGTATGCATCTCTTCCTATGATTAATATCCATTAAGGAGGAGAATTTCTATTAGGAACAAATAATTGTGAGAAGATATTCACCCCTTGAAACCATTTCAGTACAAGTCATACCACAAGTTCTTGAATACGAGCCATAATACATCCGAACCCATAGAAACAAACATAAAATTTTCTTAGAACCCTTTAAAACATAGCAATTTATGATGATTCTCATTCAAATTGCCAAGGGAACTTCAAACATATTATAATTTCTAAATTGTCAGCAAGACTCAATGATATAAAAGCATGTAATATTTATAAAAGATCCTCCAACCTATATCTGTATCAATATCTATCTTCACAAAAGATGCTTGATTAATAACTCAAGGAAAAAATGAATAAACATATTAATAAATCTATCACTTTCATAGAGGCGACAATTAATTCAATTGTAAGTAATAACATACCCAATGGGTCGACAATATCCTCATTCTTTTTCTTCTCTCCGGAAAGATACTGCGAATATAAGTGGAGGAACTTCCCCAAATCTGTTGTACAGTCTTCGGTAAAGTAGGCACATCTGACGGGAACATGGCAAAGAATGAATAATGTAATCATAAGAATACTTATTCAAATACCCTTCCTAATTTTAATATATATGATAAATATGAAACTTGCTTTTTAAATATTTTCCATGAAGATTGTACATAGATACAATGCAATATTTTTCAGAAGTAAAACAATCGTCAGTATAAAAGAATAAAATAGCTATAAAATGGGTGAGATGACTAAAATATCAAAGGGTACACTAAACCATAATACTCCATAATCCTTAAAAAAAAAAAAAAAAATAAATAAATAAATAAATAAAAATCATAAATGACAGGAAACAACACCAATCAATCTCACCTGTCATATTCTTTCAGATCAAAATAAGACTTTGCCAGATGATAGTGGTCTAGCTCGTCTCCTAACTGATCATAGTAGGAGTATGATGATGGGATGGCCTCCTCTAACTTCACATCGCGGACACAGTAAAGGAGCTCACTCAACCTTGGGAAATAAAGAAGAATCTTGAGAATCATATGAGGGTTAGAGGGAAAAAGACAAAAAATACTAAAATGAAAAAATAACGGACCTAAATCCTTGTTGGTTAAACATCTAACATAATTTAGAAAATGGTAGTAACTCTTTTTCAGGGGGGGGGGGGGGGGGAATCACCCACTGAAATTATTATTATTTTTTTTTTTTTATAATACATAATAATAATAACAACTGTGATAAAAATAATAATGATATCATACTACTACTATTAATGATGATGAAGATGAAGAATATAATAAGAACAACAACAACAATAATAATAATAATTTTAATAATAATCAAAAAACAATACTAAGTACAAAAAGAATAAGTGGTAACTGTTTACACCCCTCTCAGAATAAGGCCTTATTACTCTAACAACCTTTGAGACACTTCCTTGGTATTCACAAATATTACTGCATAAATCAAAACCTAGCTTGGGGTTTTGAACCTTTCGACCCCCACCGATCCTGACCTTAGTCTCCACGCAGCATACATACTGTACCTTTCACAATATGGCTGTCCAAAAGTACAAAAATATATTCAGTGCTTAGTAGAATCTGACATGACTATTTTCTTGCAGAGACCTGGGTCTGATCAGAAACATGAAAATGTGCATTATCTAGTAGTTACCATGGTCTCCGCAATGTGTGCTCTTACAAAATGCAGCAAACTTTTACCACATATATGCTGACAAAATCTAAATCAAAGAAATCTGCTTATCTTTACCAGAGTGCCAATAATCTCTGCTGATTGACGTACAGCATGAGTTAGAGGTATAAGTGTATAATATCTACCGTAAATCCTATGAATGTGAATGGCATGATATTATACAATGGCTGTGATGGACTAAATTAATACACAACACCAAATGACATACTTTGCTCCATCGGCACATCAGAGGGAGCTCATCTTTTTCCAATAGTATTAACTTAATCTAGCATCCCTACTGCCAACACACCCCAACAACCCTGGCCACAAGCCGATTTACAATACCGCCAATGATGGTAAATACCGCAAAATCCAAATGCAAAACACTAATATCCAAATCAAGATATGTCAAAGTCAAAACTAGAATCCAGGAACAAAACACAAAATGTCTAAATGAATCCCGAATCTTTACACAAAATCTAAAAAATCAAATCCAAATCCAAAATTACAAAACATCAAAATCAAACTCAAAATTGCGGAACAAACAAGGCCAAAATCAAACCTAGAACCAGTAAACAAAGTCAAAATCAAAATCCCAGAATTAGTAAACAATATTTCCAAATTAAATCTTAAAATCTGTACACAGTATGTCAAAATCAACCCTTGAATCCGAACACAAAACGTCAAAATTCAAAAACATCATCCAAATCAAACCAAGATTCCGAACGCAGTAACGTCAAACTCAAACTTTGAATCCGAAAACACAAAACGTCAAAATTAGACCCAGCCTCCCAACAAGACACGCTAAAACCAACACCAAAATCCAACCAGAAACGTCAAAAAATAAACAAAATAAATAAAATAAACAAAACAAATAAAATAAATAAAATAATCAACGAAGCCCTCTTTGGACGGTCTCGCTTACCACTTGGTCGTCTGTAGGAGTCCTCGGAGGTAACACTGCTCCCTCGCCACCATCACGTCCTTCTTCAGCGCCCGCAGGAACTCCATGTCCTTGTGTGGGGGCGAGGAGGGTCTTCCCGGCCGAGAAATGTCCTCGAATCTACTCGAGGACTTGTCAGCAAGGCCTTCGTGTCTCGCCATTGCCTGTTTGTAAACACCGGCGGCGGACTACGGGGCTAATTATTCTTGCTGTCCTTTTTTCGTTTTGTTTCTTTGAGTTACTGAAGATAAGTGGAGGTTTTATTTTTTGCTGGTGTTTCTTGTGTTATTTTTTAAGACATGAACTATTCCTCGATGTCTTATTCGAATTATAAATCAGTTATAGGTCCGTAGAGTATATATTCGTACCGCCACCGGTTTATAATTTCGGCGGGAAGAATTTTATAAATTCCGATGAGATACGGAGATAAATTTGATAGTTGTTTCTTAAATGTTCACACGCGCTTTGCAAACTCACTATAATGTATTATCTTTGCATTTTCGCCGTTTTTACAAAACATTTTAATATAAATAATGAAGCACTGAGGAGCACAGACATCCATCTATCCAACCACAAACACTTTTGCATGTGTGTGTGTGTGTGTGTGTGTGTGTGTGTGTGTGTGTGTGTGTGTGTGTGTGTGTGTGTGTGTGTGTGTGTGTGTGTGTGTGTGTGTGTGTGTGTGTCTGTGTGTGTGTGTGTGTGTGTGTGTGTGTGTGTGTGTGTGTGTCTGTGTGTGTGTGTGTGTGTGTGTGTGTGTGTGTGTGTGTGTGTGTGTCTGTGTGTGTGTGTGTGTGTGTGTGTGTGTGTGTGTGTGTGTGTGTGTCTGTGTGTGTGTGTGTGTGTGTGTTTGCGTGTGTGTGTGTGTGTGTGTGTGTGTGTGTGTGTGTGTCTATATATATATATATATATATATATATATATATATATAGGGAGAGAGAGAGAGAGAGAGAGAGTAGGGAAATAACAGAGAGAAAAAGGAAGAGAGAGGGAAGGGGGGGGGGGGGGGGCAAAGAGAAAACTACAATGAAGAAATTAAAAGAGGATAAAGTTGGAACAAAATTATGGGTGAAACATTGTTAAAGACAAGCAAGGCAACACAAAGGTTGAAACCACCCCACCCTTAATAACAAAAGATGGGACACTAGCAGTAAGCTCCGAAGAAAAGGCAGATGCACTGGCAAGACATTTCTCAAGTAAAATGACAGTTCCTTACCCTGAGTAAAAACTAATCTCACTTCCCATCTTAAGTAATAAGAAACAAAACAGGATTTCAAGAAGCGAGAGATAAGTGGAGAAGCTCCTGCGGAATGTAGACACAAGAAAAGCTACAGGACATGACGGTGTTAACCCTCGGCTGCTCCAGACGTGCACAAAGGAACTGTCATCTCCTCTCACTTCGATTTTTAACATATGCTTAAGCTCCTGCAAATGGCCTACTCTTTGGAAACAAAGTAATGTTGGCCCCATCTTTAAAAAGGGGGACAAATCCAGTCCAAAAAAATTACCGGCCAGTTTCCTTGCTGTCAATCATCGGCAAGATATTTGAGAAAAATAATATCTTCCCACCTAACAAACCACCTCAACAAAAATCATCTTCTGTCTACCCGTCAATATGACTTCCGGAAGAACCGCTCTGCTGCCGACCACCTGTTACAGATGACTGCAGACCGTCAGTTGTTCTTGCCCTGGACATAGAGGGAGCCTTTGATAGGGTATGGCACCTAGGTTTGTTAAGTAAGTTAAGCGTATTTGGAGTGGTCGGTGAACTTCTGGTCCTTTTGAAAAATTATCTACTCGACAGAAAAATGAAAGTAGCTCTCATTTCAAAACACTCTGCTTACTACGACATCAGAGCAGGTGTCCCTCAAGGAAACATATTGGGCCCTCGGCTGTGGAATGTCTTCCTCAATGACTTACTCCACCTCATTCCTGAAGCCTAAGCATTTGCGGATGATGGAACACTTTTCTTTAGGTATGAGCCCGAATAAAACCCAGCTAATGGTTGTCGAGAGGACGAACAGTGACGTCCAAGTAAACTTCAATGAAAAAAGAATATGACCACAAGAGGAAATTGACATACTGGGCATCACATTTGACAAAAAATGACTTTCAAAAGTTACATAGAAAGCTTTGCGAGAAGAGCTTCGCAGAAACTTGCATCCCTGAGAAGAATCAGCCGGCTGCTGGACGGTGAAGGGCTTGAGAAGAAATTCGCTCTTAACTCGAGTAGTCTTGCCTCGCGTGGGGAGGAGCAAACATCACTAGCCTCAAAATCTTAGATGGAATACAAGAAAGAGCGAAGAAAATCAAAGGACCCAACAGTATCAACTGAACCTCAGCAGCCTTCAACACAGGAGAGACATAGCTGGCTTGACGACGATGTTCCGCATCCTTCGCCAACACGTCCCGCATCTGCAGCCAATGAGACTGCCAGGAGGACG